>NW_026000294.1:6331587-6383621 GCF_001458135.2 Marmota marmota marmota | reverse complement strand
CCTCAGGCTCCTGAGCTGCCAGGATTACAGGTGTGTGCCACTGCACCCAACAATTCTTCTGTATCTTAATTGCCTTTTTATCTGTTTCATTAACACTGAGAGAGATGTGTTAAATTTCTTATGGTGATAGTAAAATTTGTCAATTTCTTCAAGTACATCTATGATTTTTCTTTATAAATTTTGAGCCTATGTGTATATATATATATATATATATATATATATATATATATTTATAATTGCTACATATTACTGGTGAATTGATCATTTAATTACTATGTAACAATCATCTTCATATCAACTATGTTTTTTTGCTTTACAGTAGCTTTTGATTCATATAAATATATCCACAATGACTTTTTTGTTGCTGCTAGTATTTATTTGTTATATATTTCCCATACTTTGGCATTCACCTTTTCCATCCCCTTATGTTTCAGGTTCATCTCTTGTGAACTTCAGGTAGCAGGATTAAAAAAAAACAATCAGATGATTTTTGTCTTTTAAGTAGGCAATAAATATAAATACACACTTTAAATATAAGTGTGTATTTATATTTATGGTGATTAGTGATAATTTTTATTTATTTCTATGAACTCATGCATTTTTTATTTATTCCATTTATTCTATATCCCACTTTTCCCTGCCCTTTTCACCATATATGATGGTCAATTTCAGTATCAATTTGACTAGTTTAAGAGATACACAGATAGCTGGTAAAACACTATTCTGAGGTATGTCTATAATGGTGTTTTGAGAAGAAATTGATATTTGAATCAATGGATTGAGTTAAGAATATCTACCTCTCCCATACAATCCATTGAGGGTCCAGATAAAACAAAAAGGCAGAGGAAATGAACCCCTGCCCCTCCTTCCCAAAGCTGAGACACCTATATTCTCCTGCCCTTGGACATCAGAACTCCAGTTTCCTAATCTTCAAACTCTGGATGTGCACCAGAGAGTCCCTATGTTTTTAGGCCTTTGGCCTCAGAGCAAGAGTTACACCATTAGCTCCCTGCTTCTCAGTCTTTCACACATGGCCTGAACTACACCTGTGGCTTCCCTGGTTTTTCAACTTGCAAATGGCACGTGGTTGTTAGAGTCTGTAAACAAGTCAAAATAACACCTGGCATTTCGCCAGGGGAATGTTAGAGTTCATAAACAAGTCTGGATGGTGCCTGGCAAAATGCCAGAGGGAGTGGTTTGAGAAGTAACAAAAGCGAGCCATTAAGTGTGGAGATTCCTGATTGGTTGACTGATGTATCTAGTTTATGTTAATTAGATAAGCTGTGTGGAATGTATAAATACTGCTCCTGTCCTGCAATAAAGGGCTCCCACTCCTGCTGTATCAACGTACACAAGTTGTTCGTCACCCCCCGGTTATTTTGCAGCCAGCCGGCCTTCCGCACGTGGTGGGACTTCTAAGCCTCCATAATCATGTAAGCAAATTGCCACAATAAATTTATCTTCTATCTATCTATCTATCTATCTATCTATCTATCTATCTATCATCTATCTCCTATTGGTTCTACTTCTTTGGAGAATCCTAACTAATATATAATATTTTAGAATGATTGAAGATTTTTTCTTTTGTTTTCCATATTTTTCCATTTATTGTTTGGAACTTATATGTTTTGTCTATTCTTTTAGTGTCTGCACTATTTTAACTTGCATATTTAACTAACAAAACTCAAATTTGGTTTATGTTTAAACTCTCTTCACAAACTTTAAGAGGATCATATGATATTTTAACTTTAATCATCCAATTCTAACCTGTAGGCTATTTTTGTCTGATATTTTAATTCCATCTTATTTCTACTCCCTTTAAATTTTGACAAAGTTTTAGTTTTATATAGTCAATGCATGTTTAAACTTACCTAAATATCTGCCAACATCTGCTCAGTTCTCCTTATGAATCTTATAACATTCACCTTTCCATCCACTTCAATTTCATTCTGTAGAAAAAAAAAATGTTTATTGGTGTCAAATTCTGTTTTTGCTTATCCCAAAGTGTTCTAGTCCTTAATTAATTCTTCTTT
This sequence comes from Marmota marmota marmota, assembly GCF_001458135.2. Lineage (NCBI taxonomy): Eukaryota > Metazoa > Chordata > Mammalia > Rodentia > Sciuridae > Marmota > Marmota marmota. The sequence continues at coordinate 6,381,588 of NW_026000294.1, read as the reverse complement.
TGAAAGATAGTTTTACTAGATATATAATTCTAGATGGGGGGGTTATTTTCTTTAGCATATCAAGGTAGTTCTACTGCTTCTTTATTTCATTACCACTTTTAAGCAGTCACCCATCAGTCTAATTTCCATTCATTTGTAGACTATCTTTAATCTTTCATTGAATTTCATTTATTTCCTCTTTTGGGAGAGAAAGGAAGGGTTCTGTAGTTTCACTATGTTACCAGTTATAGATTGCCCTTTATTTATTTTGCTAGAGGTTTATTAGGCTTCTTGACTCTAAGGATTGATATCTTTCAATGGTTCTTGAAAATTTTCAGACATCGTACATTCAAATATAGCTTCCTTCCTATTGTCTCTATTGCCTATGTTAGCCTAAGTGATTCCCCCCATGTCTATTAACCTCTCTTTCACACTTTCCACTTCTTTATCAGTATGTCTTTTAATCTAGATTATTTCTTTGGCATTACTGTCTAGTTCATGAATTCTTTTAAAATTTGTGTCCAATCGGCAGTTTTAATCTGTTATTTGAATACTTAATGTCAATTATTTTATTTTTATTTCTAGAAGTTATATAAAATTTCTTTTCAAAACTTCTTAGACTATTTTTTAATGGTCTCTTATTTCTTATATTTTGAAGCCTCAATTATTCCTTAACATATTAAATTGTTTTAGTTATTTTATATCATTTGACTACTAATACCAGCATCTAAAGATATGAGACCTGATAATGTTTTTTTAATTTTTGTTTTTAGTTGTAGATGGACACAATAACTTTATTTTATTTATTTATTTTTATGTAGTCCTGAAGATCAAACCCAATGCCTCACATGTACTAGGCAAGTGCTCTACCACTGACTCACAACCCCAGCCCTCGATAATGTTTTTATTTATTTTTTTTCATATTTTTATTGATGCATTACAGTTGTGATTCTGCTTTTTATTATTTTTACTGGCTCTCGCTCATGGTCCCTTCAATTTGAGATTATCATTTTTCTTGGAATTTTCTCTGTGGAAATTATTTGACGTATTTCTCCAGAGAGGATTTGAGCTGAAATCAGCATTTTTCTGATACAGGGACACTTCCAACCCAAGAACACTTTAAATTAAAATTTTGCTTGTCTATTGGGCATGAGTTTAGGACTTCTTTAAAAGTCAACTTATGGTTATGTGATCACAGAGGAAATTTTAAGTTTTTCTTACATAGTATCAAGATTGAGACAAGCAATGTCCTTGCTATTCTCATCTACACAATGTTTTTGTTCTCATTATACATTCAGGGTGTCTGTCATTCATTCATTCATTCTAAATCTGAACTTACAGGTACATTACAACTGAACTACACCCTCACGCTCTTTTTACTTTATTTTAAAATAGGATCTCACTAGATTGCTGAGGTTGGCCTTGAATTTGTGATCCTCCTGCCTTGGACTGCCAAATGGGCGGGATTCTAGTATGTGCCACTGTGCCCATCAAGGGTGCCAACTTTATATAGGGATCTCCTATTAGACTCTATATTATAAATAGGCCTTAGACGTTAATTTTTTCTCCTAATTTTTATCCATGTTTTAATAGTAACCCTCAAAGCAAAAGCCAACCTTGGCATCTATATACCTCCTAGGGTTGTTATTTTATTTTATTTTTCTGGGTTCTGGGTATTAGACCCAGGATCTCATCATGTTAGAAAAGCACTCTACCACTAAGCTACATCCCCAGATCTTTTTTATTTTTATTTTGAGACAGGGTCTCACTAAGTTACTGAGAACTTCTGATCCTCCTGCCTCAGCCTCTGGAGTTGCTCATATTAATGGTGTGCACCACCACTCCCAGCTAAATTTTACTTTTGACCTCTGTGGTTTACTTTTTTTTTTTATCAGTTTCATTATGTGTTTAAAATATTTAGACAATATTTTAAAGCATTTAATTAATTCATATGGAAGGATAAGCCAAGATATTTAATCTGCCAGACTACCAGAAATGAAAGTCTCAAATTAAATGTATGTTTAATCTATAGTTCAACAATTCTATTCCTGGATGTATGTCTAGAAAAAACTTTAGTAAAGACTCATAAGCAAACACAAAGATTGTTGTCATTGAATTTTTTTGTGGCAAAACTTTTGTTCCTAACAACTGTGCCACCACTACATTCCAAATAAAGAGGCTCTAGCTTATTAGACTTATTAGTATAGCAATAAATGATTTCAAGTAATAATATCCAATGCTGATAAATCTGCATAAAGCAGTCATCATAACATACTCTTAGAAACCTTATAAATCATTTATTAGAACCTTTGGAAAAGTATCATGGCAATATGCAATAAGTCAAAAGCAAGCTCATTTTCTATGATCCAGCAATTCCAATTTTTTGTTACTGGGGATCGAACCCAGAGCCTTGCACATACTAGGCAAGTGTTCTACCATTGAGTCATGTCCCCACATCCCCACCCCTGATTCAGCAATTTTAATCCACAGAAATATATCTCAAGAAATGATGCTAAAAGGTACAGAAAAGCTCTGTGTACAGGGATACTCATTGCAGCCTTATTGGTAAAGAAAAGGAAACAACAAAATGGTGCACCATTAAGAAAATTGCTTAATTTTGTTGTGTCAACAGAATGGAGCATTAGGAAGCCTTGAGAAAAAATAATTGGAAAAACTATACAGGTATATGATAGAATACGTGGTAGAATGGTAAGTGAAAATATCATGCACCGTATGTCCCAGTCATTCTGGGTTGCAGCCCATTTAAAATATGTATATTTATGGATAGCAATGAGCAAACATGAACAGAGTGGAATTAAAGTGGTAGGATTAAATCCACTTTCATTTTTATTGTTATAAATATATTTTCTTTAATGTTCTTAGATGTGATCTTTTCAATACCAAAAGAAAAAAATCATACAATAATAATTCTCTTTTCCTCAGGAGGAGCTTTTATTTCAAGCCTCCACAATATTGAACAGTGGCCTTCTTAAAGGGTGAGACTGATAACAGAGGTCCTGGCTGTGGAAACTCCATCCATGCAGACAGGGATTTTTTTCACGGCTTATACTTTTCTTGGGAGGAAAATTCAGTAAGCCCTTTGGATCATCCCTTTAAGCTTCCTAATGTGTCGTTTACCTTCTTGTTCCCCCCCCCCTTTTTTTTTAGTGGTTCTCAGGATCTCATGCATGCTAAGCAAGCACTCTACCAATGAGCTATATACCCAGACCTTAATGTGCTATTTAAATTAAGCAGTGTGAAATCATGGCTTATTCTTGGACAAGGAGATTATGATGGATTTAAGGTCAAGCCCCTGATTTGCTCTGTGACCCTTGGCAGCATCACTTTTTCCATCTTTGAAATGGATATGTATGAAAGGGTTACATAAACTATACAGCAAATTAAGTGTGTGAGATGCAGACAAAGCTAAAAACAATTGTTTTCTTGATTCAAATGTGAAAACTCTATCCTTTGTCTCATTGAGGCATGATTGGAAGGTACTTTTTCATGAAGAAAGTTTTGTACTGCTTTGTTTCTAACAGAATCTGCATGGAGAGGTTCTTTACCCTGTAGAAGCTAGTTAAAATAATATTTCTGGGTTCCACTCCAGACTCAATAAATCAGACTTTCTGAAGGTAGATCTCAGTAATCTGGCTTGACAGACAACCCAGGTGATTCTCAGTGTGTGTGGGAATCCAAAACCATGGTGCTCACATTTTAGTTCTGTAGCCTAAAAGGGAGCCCAGCCAGGCTAGGCATAGTGCGAGTTCTTAAAATGCTAGTTAATGGCTCAATACCACAGCAACCATATTCTATTTCCAAAGGTCTATCCTGGGAAAGGAAAATGAAATCCAGGTGCTCTCTGCCAGATTTAGCTCTTTCTTAATGCCTTTTCTGCCTTGCCAAGTTTAAACAATACCATTATATATTTTATTAAAAAGCATTAAATAGATTTAATTCACAAAACATAAAATGCACCCCGTTTGAAGTACAGAATTCAGTGGCTTTTAATGTATTTACAGAGTTGTAACACCGTTACCATTATCAAATTTCAGAATATTTTCATCATCCCTGCCTCCAAATCCCTGTACCCATAGCACTCATTCCACATTTCCCCTTACCTACAAGCCCTGGCAACCATTAATCTGCTTTCTGTCTGTATAGATTTTCCTATTCTGGTTATTTCCTATAAATAGAATTAGACAATAAGTGACCTTTGGTCTGTCTTGTTTCACTTAGCATTATGTTTTCAAGGATCATCCACGTTGTACAATGCATCAGAACTTTATTCTTTTTTTTGCAGCTGAATAATATTTCAGTGTATGGATATACTGCAATTTGTTTATTCATCAGTTGATAAACATTTGGCTTGTTTTCTCTTATTGCCCATTACAAATAATGATATGATAAATATTGAAGTAGAAGTCTGTGTGTGGACATATATTTTCAGTTCTCTAGTATATAAACTAAGGAGCAGAATTTCCAAGTCATATGACAAGTCTATTTTAATATCCGGAGGTACTGCAAAGCTGTTTTCTAAAATGACTGCAATATTTTATATTCCTGCCAACAGTCTATATTGTTATCTTCTTTTGTATTTCCCTGGGGATTGCAAATAACACATTTTAATTTATAAAAATCTAGTTCAGATCAATACCAAATTAATTCCAATATAGACAAAAATTTGTGCTTATTATATACCTCATTTACTTTTGTCCTCTTTTGTGTTATTAATGTCATTAAAATCCCATGCTTATACATTATAAGCCCATCAATATTTATAAATATTACTTTATGAAGTTATACATTAAATCAGATGAAGAAAAGCGTTACAAATAAAAAATATGTTTATACTTCCTTTTAATGTAATTACTTTTTCTGGTACTCTCCATTAATGGGTGTAGATTTGCATTACTCTCAAATGTCTTTTCATTTTACCATGAAAGACTACCTTTAGTGTTTCTTTTACAGTTGTTCTGCTAGTGATGAAGTCCCCCCTCTCTGCTCCAGAAATGTCTTACCTTCTCCTTTTTTTTTCTTGAAGACGTTATTTTTACTTGATCTTGGACTTCTCATAACTCCCTGATTGCATAAACTGTAACTCTGTATACATTTTTAGTTTATATGGACTGTCCTGTTTTTAATATCTACTCTTACCCTTAGTGCAACTTCATTTCCAACCTTTTCTTTTTCTTGCTTTCTTATGGAGGTAAAATTCATATAAAATAAATCAGTTTAAAGTGTACAATTCAGTGACATTTATTACACTCAAAATGTTACACAACTGGCAAACTCTATCTGGGTCCAAAATATTTTATTATCCCAAAAGGAAACCTCACACCCATTAAGCAGTCATTTCCATTTCCCCATCCTCCTAGTCCCTACAAACCACTAATCTTTTTGTCTCTGTGGTTTACCTATTCTGCATATTTCATATAAATCAAATTATACATTAAGTGAGCATTTGTATATGATTTATTTCACTTACCATCATGTTTCCAAGGTTTAGCCATGCTACAGCCTGTAACAGTACTTCATTCTTTTTATTGCCAAATAATACTCCTCTGCATGAATATGCTGTATATTATTATCCATGCATCAGTTGGTGAGCATTTAGGTTACTTCCATATTTTGGCTATTATGAATAATGTTGCTGTGAACAATCATGTACAAGTTTTTGTGTAAGCATGTTTTAAATCCCTAAGGATAAATGACTAAAAATCCCTAAGGATAAATGACTACAATTGCTAGGAACTCCCTATTAAATAACATCCCCTTTTTAATGGGAATTGAACCCAGGGATGCTTTACCACTGAGCTCCATCTCCAGCCTTTTTATTTTTTATTTTGAGAAAGGGTATTGCTAAGTTACTGAAGCTGGCCTTGTAATTGTGATCCTCCTGCCTTGCCTTCCAAATTTCTTGGATTACAGGTGCATGTCACCATGCCTAGTTCTTTTCCCATTTTTTAAAAATTTAGATGGTGATGGATCTTTGTTTTATTCATTTATTTATATGTGGTGTTGAGAATTTAACCCAGTGCCTCACACATGCTAGGCAAGCACTCTACCACTGAGCCACAACCCCAGCCCATTCTTTTCTCATTTTTAATTGGGTTTTATTTTTGGTTTTGAGCTGTAAGAATTCCTATATATTAGAAATATTAGACCAATATTATACTATTTGCAAATACTTCCTTCCATTAAATAGATTGCCTTCTTACTTTCTTAATAGTGTCATTTGAAGGGAAAAGTTTTTAATTTTGATAAAGTTTAACTTATCTGTTTTTTTTTTCTTTTGATACTTATGCTTTTGATGTCATTCCTAAGAATCCATTGCCAAATCTAAGATCTACCCTGTGTTTTCTTTTAAGAGTTTTACAGCTTTATCTTATTCTTTTAGGTCTTTGATCCATTTTGAGTTAATTTTTAATATTATGTGAAGTAGGAGATAATTTCATTCTTCTGCAAGTGGCTAATTTTCCCAATTCCACTTGTTGAAGAGACTATTCTTTTCCTATAGAATGCTTTTGGTAGCCTGGTCAAAATCAATTACTGGGATGGAGATGTAGCTTAGTTTTAGATCACTTGCCTAGCATAAGGGAGGCCATAGGAACAATTCCCAGTACTACAGATATACAAAAATAGATGACCAACATTGTTTATTTATGGACACTCAATTGTATTCCACTGGTGGTGTGTGTGTGTAAGTGTAAGAATGACTTTTTGAGCTTCTTTGCAATTCCATATCAATGCATGCTGATCTGTTTGAGAATGAGCTTTTCATTTCTTCAAAAAGGTCATTGGAATTTTGACAGGGAGTAAATTTAAGACAGTATTGTCTTTTTAACATTTTTTTTCTTCCAAATCCATGGACAAGAAATGCCTTTCCATTTATTCAAATCTTTAAACAATTTAAGTAATGTTTTGTAGTTTTAGACATGCATGTCTTTTTTTAATTTTTTTTTCTTTTTAGTAGATGGACACAATACTTTTATTTATTTGTTTTTATTTTTATGTGGTGCTGGGGATCAAACCCAGTGCCTCACACATGCTAGGCAAGTGCTCTGCTACTGAGTCACAACCCTGGTCCCCTGCATGTCTTGATTAAATTTATATTTAGGTATTTTAGGATTCTTTATGATATTGTAAGTGGAGTTGTTCTCCTAATTCCTTTTTTTTTTGATTGTTCATTTCTACTGTACAGAAATAGAACTGAATTTTGCATATTGATCTTGTGGCCTTACTCTGTTAAATTCATTTATAAATTCTGACTTAGTTTTGTGTATTCTTTAGAATTTTATACATTTAAGATTACAGAACACTTAAACAGAGATAATTTTACTTCTTTCTTTCCAATTTGAACACATTTAAATTTTTTTCATGATCCTTTTATTCTAGTTAAACCTACCTTTACAATTTTGAATAGAAGTGGTTAAATCAGGTGTACTTGTCTTGCTCTTGATCATGCAGAGAAAACATTCAGTCTTTCATCATTGAGTATATTTTTTATTGTTTTTATTGGTTCATTTTTGTTATACATAATTTTAAAATTGTCTTTAGCATAATTATAGAAACATGGAATATTATTTGCTCTAATTTAGTCCCTGGTACTTTCTCTTTCTCCCCCTTCTCCCTCCTCCTATTCTCTTCCCTCTACTGATTCTTCTGCTATTTATTTATAAGTTTTTGTAAATTAGTATCTTGTGCATATATGTGATGGTGAGATTCACTCTGGTATTTTCATATATGTACATAAGAAAGTTAGTTCAGATTCATTACACTATTCTTTGCTTATTTCATTCTTCCTCTCTCCCCATCAATCCCTTTTCTCTACTCCACTGATCTCTCTTCTATTTTGAAGGTGTTACCCCACCTTTCTTTTATTTTTCCCCCTTTTTTTGGTCTAGCTTCTGCATATCAAAGAAAACATTCAACATTTTACTTTCTGGGACTGGAGTATGTCACTTAGAATGATGGTCCCAAGTTCTATCCAATTACTGGCAAATGATATAGTTTCATTCTTCTTTATGATGAATAATCCATTATGTACATATAGCACATTTTCTTTATCCATTCATCTGTTGATAGGCACATAGGCTGGTTCTATAGCTTGGCTATTGTGAATTGTGCTGCTATAAATATTGAGGTGGCTGCATACCTATAGTATGCTGATTTTAGATCTTTTGGATATATACCAAGGAATGGAATAGCTGGGTAATATGGCAGTTGTATTCTTAGATTTTTAAGGAATCTATATGCAGCTTTCCACAGTGGTTGTACTAATTTGAAGTCCTACCACCAGTATATGAGAGTACCTTTTCCTCCACATCCTCACCAACATTTATTATTTATATTCTTGATAATTTCCATTCTGACTGGAATGATTAAGATTAAATGTCAAGTTAGGTTTTTTTCACTTTTAAAAATTTGTTCTTTTTAGTTATACATGACATTAGAATGTATTTTGACATATTATACATACATGGAGTATGTATAATATACTCCATGTATGTGGAGTATGTGGTTGTACATGATGTGGAGTTACACTGGTTGTGTATTCATATGTGAACATAGGAAAGTTAGGTCTGATTCATTCTACTGTCTTTCCCATTCCCTTCCCCCTCCCTTCCCTTCATTTCCCTTTCTTTAATCCAGTGAAATTCTATTCTTCCATTCCCTCTCCCTTATTATGTGTTAGCATTGGCATATCAGAGAGAATATTTGGCCTTTGATTTTTGGGGGATTGGTTTATCTTGCTTAGAAGGACAGTCTCCAGTTTCATTCATTTACTGGTAAATGCCATAATTTCACTCTTCTTTATGGCTGAGTAATATTCCATTGTGTATAATATCACATTGTCTTAATCCATCATCTGTTGAAGGACACCTAGGTTGGTTTCATAGCTTGGTTATTGTGAATTGAGCTCATATAATCATTGATGTGGCCATGTCACTATGGTATGCTGATTTTAAGTCATTTGTATATAGACTGAGGAGTGGGATAACTGGGTCTAATAACTGGTTCCATTGCTAATTTTCTTAGGAATTGCTATACTGCTTTCCAGAGTGGTTGCACCAATTTGCAGTCCCGCCAGCAATGTATTTGATTTGCATTTTCCTGATTGCTAGAGATGTTGAATATTATTTATTATTTGCATTTCCTCTTTTGACAAGTGTCTGTTTTGTTCTTCTGCCCATTATTAATGTTGGCCTTGGTTTTCTCATATATAGTCTTTGAAATTTTGAGGTAAATTCATTTTAACCCTAGTATTTTAAACATGAATGGGTGCACTACTTTGTCAAATGCTTTTTCTGCATCCATCAAGTGATTCTTGTCCTTAACTCTACTTATGTGGTAAATTACATTTATTGATTTCCATATGTTGAACCAATTTTGTATGAAGCTCACTTGATCAGGGTGCATTATCATCTCAATGTGTTTATAAATGAGGTTTGACAATATTTTATTAAGAATTTTTGCATTTATGTTCATCAAGGATGTTGGCCTGTAATTTTCTTTCTTTGATGAGTCTTTGCTGGGTTCAGTATTGGGGTGATACTGGCTTTATCAAATAAAATTTTGTCAGTGTTCCCCCCTTTTCAACTTCATGGAATAATTTGAGAAGTATTGGTATTACCTTTAAAGGTCTGGTAGAACTCAACTGAAAATCCATCTGGTCCTAGACTTTTCTTTGTTGAAAACCTTTTGATATCTGCCTCAATTTTATTAATTGATAGTGATATGTTTTAAGTTTTCTATTTATGGTTCAATTTAGGTAGGTCATATGTCTCTAGGAATTTGTCAATGTCTTCAAGAGTTTCTGGTTTATTGCAATGGAAAATTTCAAAATAGTTTCTAATAATCATTTGTATTTCAGTAATGTTGGTTTTGATACTTTATCATGTCCAATGCTGTTAATTTGTGTCTTCTCTCTCTTTCGTTTAGTTGGCTGACATATATCAATTTTGTTTTTCACCATTAAGTATATTTTAGATGTGGGTTTTAAATAAATACCCTTTATGGTGTTGCAAAAATTTCCTCTTATTTTCTATGTTTCTGAATTTGTTCTTTAAATTATGAATTATGAAATGGTTTGGGCTTGCCAAATACTATTTCCTGCATCAATTTAGATGATCATGTGTTTTCGCTCTTCATTCTAAAAATGTCATCTATTCCATTGATTGATACTCTTATATTGCATTCCTGGAATAACTCCAAAATGATCATGATACATTCTTTTATGATGCTGCTGGATTCAATTTTCTAGTATTTCGTTGAAGATTTTGCACCTATATTCATAAAGGATATTATATTGGCCTACAATTTTCTTGTGATATCTTTATGTGATTCTGGCATTAGGGTAATGATGACCTCATAGAAAAGAATTAGCAACCATTCCCCTTTTTCTGTTTCTTCCTCCCCCCGCCCCAGTACTAGAGATTTAACCCAGGAGCAGTCTACCACTGAGCTAAATAGCCAGTCCCCATTGAATTGTGTTCTAGCACGTCATGGAGGTTTTAATTTATGAGCAATAAAATTGGATATTTAGCCAAGATTTCTAAGCAAAACACTGAAGGTGTGACTTGGCTTCTTCTTACTGCTTATGTTAAAATAAGGAAGGAAGTAGATATATTTAAGCAACTGTTAAGCAAAGAGGAACCAAAACTTTCAGATTTGGAAAATTCTTAGTCTATCCATATTGTAACGAAAATAAGAAAGCATCACTAAAAATGTGGTTGGACAATCACTCCATAAGAGATTACTCTCAACTCTATTCAGCCATCTCAGCTAAGTCCAGGAATAGTGTTGGGATTATACCAGCAGAAATACTGCCAACTGGGACTAAAGGGGAAAAACAAAATGGAACAGAAGACTACCAGATACCTGGAAGTATATATTAAAAACAGTAGAAGTGAATCTGACTTGGTGGTACACGCCTATAATTCCAGCACTTTGGGATGAGGATCACAAGTTTGAGGCCAGCCTCAGCAACTTAAACCCTAAGCAACTTAGCAAGACCCATCTCAAAATAAATATTAATAAATAAAAAGGGCTAGGGATGTCACTGAGTGGGTAACTGCTCCTGGATTATTTTCCTGGCACAACATAGAAACAGCAACAACAAAAATAGAAATGAAAAGGGTTTTGTTTCAACTCTTATGAGAATTGTTTTCAAGCATGTTGATATTTTAGTGAATGTAATTGACATATTAATTTCACAATCCCCTTATCTAGTTTCTAGTGTTCCTTATGGAGCAATACCTGTGGAGCTGTTAGCCTGATTTGCCTTATTCTTGCTTTTATTTCTTTAAGGTCAGAAGAATGAATGTTTGGTTTTCCTCAAAATAAAAGTGCTTTGTTTCTCTCCCCCTGGTTTTGAAAGAAATGCATGATTATTGAAAAAGATTTATATATTACAAAATAATGTAAAGAATAAAGTGAAAATATGCTGTAACTAATTCCACAGCCATATCTCCACTCTGGTGTAATTTTTCCAAGAATTTTTAAGATGCAAGTATATTTTTACTGTGGGGAGGGACAAAAATGAGATGTTGTGAAAATTTTCATACAGAAGTTTAAAAATGCACAGTGAGCAAATATAACCACCACCTACATTCTAAAATTGCAACTTTGCTGTATTTGTTTATCATTTATTGATCTGTTTATTCATCCATCAATCTGTATTATTTTAGACAAATTACACAATAAGTTGCAGACATCAGTACATTTAACCCATATACACTTTAGCATGCTTATTGTTAAGTAAAATCCATGTCTGGATTTTAAAATTTTTCTTAGTGTGTTATACGCATGCATAATAGTGAGGTTCATTTTGACATGTCTCTTTTTCTTAGATGAAGTTTAAATTGGATGAAATTCACAAGTCTGAAGTGTACAATTCCACAAGTTTTGATGAAACCGTGTATCTGTGAGCAAAATCTGCCATAAGAATTCAAAGCACCCCAGAAATGCTCCTTTCCTAGTCAATGCCTGCCCTGCCTGCCACTCAGAAGCAACACTGTTCTAGAATATTATATAATGGAATTGTGAATTTTAAACTCTTTTGTGTCTGGTTTCCTTCACTCATCATAATGTCTATAAGATTCACATTTTATTATTTTTTATTTCTGAATAGTATCCCATGACATGAATATACCACAATTTATTTATCCATTCACATGGTGTTTTGTGCTTTTTGTTTTTGTTTTGGTAGTGATTTGTTTTTTTGTGGTACTAGGGCTTGAACTCAGGGATGGTTTACCACTGAGCTATTTTCCCAACACTTTTTATACTTTTTATTGTGAATCAAGGTCTTGTTAATTTTCTGAGATTGACCTCAAACTTGTGGTCCTCCTGCTTCAGCATCTAGAGTGGCTCTGATTACAGGAGTGCACAACTGCGACTGTCTTCATTCACTTGTTAATGCTCTATTACCAGGTATAGCTATTATGAACAGACATTATGAATGATCATGTATGAATCTTTTTGTGAGGCATGTTTTCATTTCTCTTAGGCCATAGGGTATGATTAGGTTTATTTTTAAAAATGTTAGACTCTTTGTCAAATAAATTTTAACTATTTCATATTCTTACCAACAGTATATGAGAGTTACTGTTTTTTCATGTCTTCAGTAGTATTTTAAATACCGTTTAAAAAACTTCTGGTGGGTGAGTAGAGAGGGGATTATTTTTCACTTACCTGATGTTTAATTTTGTTAAGTAAGTTTTCATGATGCCTTTGTGAATCATCTATTCAAATTCTTTGCACATCTTTCACTTGAGTTGTTTATGTTTTTATTTGTGAGATACAGCCGTTCTTAATATATTATGTATCAAGTCCTGTGCCTAATGTATGATTTGCAAATATGTCCTATTGTAGAAGTTATTTTCCCAACTGCTTTATTTTTTAAATAGATTTACCAAAATATAATTCATATGTCATAAAGTTCATCTAATATATAACCCAGTTGTTTTTAGCATATTCAGAGATTTTTTGCAACAATTGCCACAATTTTAGAATACTTTTATAACTTCAAAATAAAATATCATATCATTTAGTCTTCATCCTCTTTCCTCCAATCCCCTTCCACAGTCCTAGGCAACCACTAATCTTCATTTATTTACTTATTTTTTTGATACTAGAGATTGAAACCAGGAGTGCTTAACCCATGAGCTACATCCATAGCCCCTTTTATGTATTTATTTTATTGATACATCAGGGTCTTGCTAAGTTGCCAAAGTTCTTTCTATATTACTGATGTTTGTCTCAAATTTGTAATCTTCCTGCCTCAGACTCCTGATTTGTTGGGATTATATGCATATGCCACTGTGCCTGGTTTATTAATCTACATTCAACTATAGATTTCTTTTTCTGCATATTTCATATGAATAAAATTGTATAATATATAGTATGTTTTAACTGGCTAATTCAATTAGCAAAATGTATTCATGGCTTATTCATTTGTAATAAGCATCAGTATTTAATTTATTTTTATGGACAAATAATATTCCATTGTGTGAATATGCTCCATTTTATTTATCCATTACAAATTTGAAAGATGTTTGGGTTAGCTCTAATTTTTGGCTATTATGGATAATAATGATATAAGTATTCATAAACAAGTTTTTTTGTGTTTTCATATGTCTTTAATGTAAACCTATGAGTGGAATTGCTGAATCAAATGGGAAATCTGTTTGAGGAATTGACAGCCTGTTTTGCAAAGTAATTTCACCATTTTGCATTACCACCACCAGTGTATGAGGGTTACGCTTTCTCTATATCCTTATCAACACTCGTTAAAATCTGACCATTTTGATTCAAGCCATTTTAATGAGTATAAATATCTTGTTGTGGTTCTGTTTTATATCCCCCTAATGATTAATGACATTGAGCAACTTTTCATGCTCTTATTGTCCATTTATATACCTTGCTTTGATAAAATTCTATTCTGATTCTTTGCTCATTTAAAAATTGAGTTGTTCTCTTGTTATTGAGTTTTGAATACTCTTTATATATTCTGGATACAAATCCCTTACCAAATATAATATTTGTAATTTTCTCCAATTATTTGAACTGTCTTTTCATTTTCTTGATGGTGTCTTTTGAATCACACAAAATTTGTGTTTTTCAGTGCTGGAGATGGAACACAGGACCTTATGCATGCTAAGTACACACTCTAACACCGACTTACATTCACAGCTCCAAAACTTTTAAATTTCGATGAAATCCAATTTATCTAAATTTTGCTTTGTTGCCTGTGTTCTTTGTGTCATATCCAACTATCCTTTGCCAAATCATAGGTTATGATGATTTTAAATTTTAGCTTCTATATTTAGGTCTTTCATCCATTTTGTATCACTTGTATATGGTGTGAAGTTAGGATCCAACTTCATTCTTACACATGTGGTTATCCAAATGTCCCAGCACCATTTGTTGAAAAGACTATTTATTCCCCTATTTATATTATTGGCACCCTTGTCAAAAATCAGTTGATTAGAGATGCATGTGTCTATTTTTGAATTCTCTTTTTTTCTTTTTTTAATTGATTTTATTTTTTTAAATACACGACAGCAATGGAATGCATTACAATTCTTATTACACATATACAGCACAATTTTCATATCTCTGTATATAAAGTATGTTCACGCAATTATTCCATTGATATATTCTTATGTCAATACCACACTGTCTTGAATACTACTGCTTGCAACAATTTTACAATAATGAAGTGTGAATAACTGTACTTTGTTCTTCTTTTTAAATATTGATTTGTTTCTATCCTGGGTGTCTTGAATTTCCACCTGAATTTCATAATCATTTTGGCAATATCTACAAATAAGTCAACTAGGATTCTGACAAGAACTGCTCTCAAAGTATAAATCAGTTTGATCAGTGTTGTCATCTGAACAATGTTAAGTCTTCTGATCCATGAGTCATGTTTTTTTTTTTTTTAATTTACTGAGCTTTCCCTTAACTTTTCTCAGCAATACTTTATAGTTTTAGAATATTAATTTTGGTCTTCCTTTCCAAATTTATTTCTAAGTATTTTTCCCTTTTAAAAGAACTTTGCTTTTTTATGATACAATTTTTTAATTTATTTTTTATTTTGATATATTCATAAATGCATGTAACAGGATTTGCTCCAATTCAATCCTTTGAACTACCCTCTTCTCTCTTCTTCTCCCTTCCATCCTTCTCCTACCCTATTGGTCTTCCTTCTATCAATTTAAGTTTTAATTGGTACATTATAGTTGTACATAGAAGTGGAATTCATTGTGATATGTTCATACATGCCCAAAGCACAGTTTGGTCCATTTCATTCTGCAATTCCTCCCTTTTCCATCCATCCTCTCTTTCCTCTGCTACACTGTATTTTCCTCTATTTTCATGAAGTCACTTTTCTAAATTCCTTATTTCTCTCGAGCTTCTGCATATAAAAGAAAATATTCAATCTTTGATTTTCTCTGTCTGGTTTATTTCACTAAGTATGATGTTATTCTGTTCCCTCCATCTATCAGCAAATAATATAATTTCATTCTTCTTTATAGCTGAGTAAACTCCATTTTTTATATATATCACATGTTCTTTGTTCCTCTGTTGATGGGCACCTAGGCTGGTTCCAAAACTTGGCTATTGTGAATTGAACTTCTATAAATTTTGGTATACGTGTACCAATTTTAGTTCTTCTGGATAAATAACAAGGAGTGAAATGGCTGAGTGGTAGGTCCATTCCTAGTCTTCTGAGGAATCTCCATACAGCTTTCCAAAGTGATTATACCAATTTGCAGTCCCATCAAAAATGTAGGAGTGTATGTTTCTCCCCACATCTTTGCCAGCATTTATTGTTATTGTGTTTTTATTATTGCCATTCTAACTGGTGTGAGATGAAATCTCACTGTAGTTTTGATTTATATTGAGCTTTCATTGGTACATTAGAGTTGTACATAATAGTTGGGTTCATTCTGACAAAATCATACATGCATGGAATATAATTTACTCTATTTCAGTTCCTGGGCCCTCCAAATTCGCTCCTTCCTCCCCCCACTCACCTTATTCTACTGTGTAATCTCAGTGTAGTTCTGATTTGCATTTCTCTGACTGCTAAGGATGTTGAACATTTTTTCATATATTTGTTGGCTATGTACATTTCTTCTTTTGAGAAATGTCTGTTTAGTTCATTTGCCCAATTATTATTATTATTATTTTAATATTTATTTTTTTAGTTTTAGGTGGACACAATATCTTTACTTTACATTTATGTGGTGCTGAGGATCGAACCCAGGGCCTCATGCATGGTACGCGAGTGCTCTACCACTGAGCCACAATCTCAGCCCCTATTTGCCGAATTATTGATCAGTTATTTGTTTTATGATTTTAAATTTGTTGATTTATTTATGTATTCTGGATATTAATCTTCTGTCTGAAGAGGAACTAGTGAAGATTTTTTCCCATTATATATACTCTCTTTGGGCTGGGGATGTGGCTCAAGCGGTAGCACTCTTGCCTGACATGTGCGGGGCACTGGGTTCGATCCTCCGCACCACATAAAAATAAAATAAAGATGTTGTGTCCACCGAAAACTAAAAATAAATATTAAACTATTCTCTCTCTCTCAAAAAATATCTTAAAGCTCCTTTGCTGTGAAGAAGTTTTTTAATTTGTTGCTATCCCACTTATTGATTCTATAAAACTATTTCTTGAGTTTTAGGGGTCTTGTTAAGGAAGTTTGTGCCTGTGCTTATACGATGGAGTGTTAATCCTATTTTCCTCTAGCATTTGCAGTGTTTCTGATATAATTCCTAGATCTGTGATCCACTTCAATTTGACTTTTTCATAGGGTGAGAGATAGAGACCTAGTTTTCATTTTTCTACATATGGGTATCCAGTTTTCCCAGAACCATTTGTTAAAAAGTCTATTCTTTCTCCAGCGTTTTTTGCTCTTTTTTACACTATTATAAATGGAAACATTTTCTTGTTTGTTTTTTTTTTTTTGGATTGTTCATTGCTATGGTGTATACAAGTACAATTGATTTTTTTTCATATTGATTTTGCATGTTTCAACCTTTCAGAACTTGCTCTTTCCAGCCGGCACTGAGTGATGGGCATGTCTCGGGACAACTGGCACAAGTGCCACAAGACTGGGGGCAAGAGAAAGCCCTACCACAAGAAAAGGAAGTATGAATTGGGACATCATGCTGCCCACACTAAGATTTGCCCCCACCACATACACACTTTCCCAGTGGGAAGAGGCAACAAGAAGTGCTGGGCTTTGACCCTGGATGTGGGGAACTTCTCCTGGAGCTCTGAGTGTTACACTTGCAAAACAAGAATCACTGATGTTGTCCAGTAGTGAGCTGGTCCACACCAAGATCCTGGTGAAGAACTGCTTCGTGGTTATTGATATCACACCCTACCAACGGTGGTAGGAATCCCACTATGCACTGCCCCTGTGCTGCAAGAAGTGGAGCAAGCTGACTCCTGAGGAGGAAGAAATTTCAAACAAAAAGTGATCAATGAATATTCAGAAGAAATAAGATGAAAGGAAGAAGAATGCTAAAATCAGCACTCTTCTGGAGAAGCAGTTCCAGCAGGGCAAGCTTCTTTTTTTTTTTTTTTAATTTTTTATTGTTGGCTGTTCAAAACATTACATAATTCTTGATATATCATATTTCATACTTTGATTCAAGTGGGTTATGAGCTCCCATTTTTACCAAGGCAAGGAGTTGGAGTTTTATCTGAGGAAAAATCAAAGCTTAGAAAAGCAAATGAGCCCTCCTCCCTCCTGTTTTAGCTCATGTAATAAAGGTGTTTATTGTTCTTAAAAAAAAAAAAAAAACTTTCTGAACTCAATTAGTTCTAACAGTCAGTTTAGTCCATTTCTAAGGATTTTCTGTATAATGATTCTCCCTGAGTTATGATGGTTCAGCTAACAATTTTTTTTACTTCATGAAGGTAAAAATACACATACAAACATTCTGTTTTTCACCTATATTGCACTCTTCAATACATTACATGAGCTATTCAACACCATATTAGAAAATAAACTTTGTGTTAGATGATTTCCCAACAGTAGGCTGATGCAAGAATTTGGAGCACTTTTAAGCTAGGTGAGGTTAAGCTATGATGGTTTGTGGGTTGAGTATCAACCAAATGCATTTTAAAGTTGGCATATTTTCATTTGATGACGAGATTTTTGGAACACAATCCCATTGTAATTTGAGGACTATCTGAACAAGATTATGTCATCTGCAAATGGAGATAAGATTACTTATTTCTTTCCAATCTTGAGGACTTTTATTTTTCTTTTCCTTAGCTAATTGTCCTGACCAAATGCTCTAGTACAATGTTGAATAGAATTGTCAAAAGCAGATACTATTGTCTCATTCCTGATATATGAGGGAAAGTTTTCAGTCTTGCATCATTAAATATGATTTTCCTTGTGTGTGTGTGTGTGTGTGTGTTTTTTTTGTAGATACCCTTTATCAGGTTAAGAAAATTGCCTTATATTGGTAATATGTTGAGATCTTTTGCCATGAAAGCAGCTAGACTCTGCATCTATTGAGGCTGTCTTGTGACTTTTCAATTCTATCAATATGATGTATTATTAAAATAATATTTAATTTTACTATAATATTTTGGGACATTTAAATAATCTTATATCCCTGGAACAAATCTTACTTGATCATAGTATATAATCCCTTTTATATGTCACTAGGTTTGCTAGTATTTTGGGAATATTTTTGCATGATATTTATAACAGATATTGCTTGACAATTTTCTTCTCTTAGGTCTGTTTTTGGTGTCAGTGTAAGTAAAGTTCTTATAAAAAGATCTGGGAAATTTTCTTTATTATTTTTTGGAACACTTTGTGGAAGAAGTGAAATTAATTTTTCTTTAAATGTTTGGGAGAATTAATTGATGGAACCATTTGGGCATGGGTTTTTGTTGGTCAGTAGTTTTTGGTTACTATTTCAATGTGTGTTTTTTTTTTGTTATAGATCTTTTTATATTGCTAATTTCTTCTTGAGTCAATTTCAGAAGTTTGTGTCTTATAGGCATTTTTCCATTTCATCTATATTTTCTAGGTTTTTGGCATACAAGTGCCCAGTGTTCAGTCCATAACAGTAAACCTTGCTTTTGTTGCATGCCATAAATTTTGGTGTTGTGCCTTAATTCTCAGTCAGCTTATGATATTTTCTGATTTCCCTGTTTGGATTTATTTTTTGACTGAGTGGTAATTTAGAAGTATGTTGTTTAATTTTTTTAAAAAAATACATTTAGTTGTAGATGTTCACAATATGTTTATTTTGTTTATTTAGTTTTTTTTTATGTGGTGCTGAGGATAGAACCTAGTGCCGCATGTGTTCTAGGCAAGCACTCTACCACTGAGCCACCCAAGCATTGTTATTTAATTTTGACATATTTGTGAGTTTTCCAATTTCCCCCTGCTATTGATTTCTAATTTTATTCCAATTTATTCAGAGAAGATATTTTGGCATTATTTCTGTCCTTTTAAGTGTATTGAGATTTGCTTTATAAACCAGCATGTGGTCTCTCCTGCAGATGTTCCATGTGTACTTCAGAATGCATATTCCCTTGTTTTTGAGTGCTCTATTTTTAGATATTTGTTAAGTCTAGTTGGTTCAGAATGTTGTTCAAGTCCCTTATTTCCTTATTGATCTTGTCTAGATGTTCTGAACGTTATTGAAAGTGGGGATATTGAAGTCTTTATCTGTTGTTTTTGAATTGTCTATTTCTCCCTTTATTTATTCAGTCTTCATTTCATGTAGTTTTCTGGTGTTTGTATATATATTTAATTTTCCTGATGGATTAACTCTTTTATCATTTTACAATTTCTGTTTATATTTTGTGACTTTTTGTTTTAAAGTTGATTTTGTCAGATATCATTATAGTCACTACAGCTTTCTTATGGTTGCTGTTTTCATGACATATATTATTTTCAATTCTTTTACTTTCAATCTATTTGTATCTTTGAACCTAAAGCCTTTAAAAGCATATAGCTGGATATTGTTTTATATCCAGTATGAAAAGCTCTGCCTTTGATTGGATTGCTTGATCCTCTCATATTTAGTGCTATTATTGATATATTTGGATTTATGTCTATCTTTTAATTTTAGTTTTTTATGTGACAGTATATTGTTGTTGCTGCTGCATTATTTATTTTGCATTAATTGAACATTTTCTAATGTAATTGTTTAATTGTAAATGAGTTTCAGTATATGTTTGAGGAGTTTTTAGTGGTTGCTACAGGGTATAGTGTGTACATATTAGCATATCAGGATCCACTTCATATTTATACTAGTTTAATTCTAGTGTATATAGAGGTTATTCATATTAGCTCTATTTTCTTTCCCCATCTTGTGATATGGTTGTTATATATGTTTCATCAATTAATGTTACAAACCCAATAGAGCAATGTTATTCCTTTATTGTCTGAAATTATTACCCTAGCCCAATACAGATTTATTTTTCCCCACCTCTTTTGTGCTCTTACTGGCAAATATAATATACACATGCTAAAGGCTGGGGCTAGGGATATAGCTCAGTTGGTAGAGTGCTTACCTCACATACACAAGGCCCTGGGTTCAATCCTCAGCACTGTGGGGAAAAAAAGCCCAATGACAGATTATGCTTTATACAATTGTTTTTAAAGTCAGATGAAGAAAAGATAAAAAATATATGCTTTTACACTATAATAATGACATGATAACTTTTATCTATCTGGTGTTTTGTGTGCATGTGTGTGTGTTTGAATTGTCATCTGGGATTACTTGTTACTTGTTTTCATCCATTCATCCTGAAGAAATGCTGTTCCTATTTCTTTTTTCCTCCTTTTTTTCTTTTTATTTCTCTCTTTCTCTCTTTTTTTGTACTGGAGATTGAACCCAGGGAGCTTAATCACTGTGCCACATCCCCAGCCATATATATTGAGATAGGCTTTCACTAGGTTGCTAGGGGCTTCCCTAAGTTGAAAGCTGGCCTTGAACTTGAGATCTTCCTGCCTCAGCCTCCTGATTTGCTTCAATTACAGGTGTACGCCACCATGCCCAGCTTCATATTTCTTAGGCATGTCTGCTAGCAACAAATTTCCTGTTTTTGTTTATCTGGAAAAGTTTTTATTTTGGCCTTTATTTTTGAATGATATCTTTGATCGATCAGGATTTCTGGTTGAAGTTTTTTGATATTTTTTTTTCTGTAAGAAATTTCAATGATCTCCCAGAATCTCCATTGTTTCTTTTTAGAATTTAACTATCAATACTCTTAGGGATCTCTTATAAATAATGGGCCATTTTTCTCTTGCTGCTTTCAGGATATACTTCTTGTATCTGACCTTCAGCATTTGTGTATGGTGGTGGGAATCAAACCCAGGGTCTTATACATTGCAGACAAGTGCTCTACCACTGAGCAACACCCTCAGCCCAACCTTCAGCATTTTTACTATAATGTGTCTATTTGCAGATCTCTTTGTTTTCATCATTCTTGGAGTTCATTGAGCTTCCTGGGTGTGTAGGTTATTGTTTTTTAAATAAACGTGAGAAGTTTTCAGTTGGGCATGGTGATACAAACCTAAATCTAAGCAGTTTGGGAAGCTGAGGCAGGAGGGTTGCAAATTCAAAGCCAACTCAGCACTAGCTCTCTCTCATGTTCCACATGGGCGAAGGAAAGGGTTTTCATTAGAGGGATGTGCTGGCAGTGAAATAGAAGCTATGAAAATAGTACCACAAAATAAACACTAGAGATCAGAATTAAGTTTTCAGAGTGGAGGCAGTGACTGGCTAAGCTGACCACAGGAGTATGGCTTCTAACAAAGGAAGGAGTCTGCACTTGTTTTATTTATAGCAGTACAGATCAAAAGGGATGGATAGGAACTTTTTCTAGAAAAACTGGGTAGGGGTAGGGGTAAGCAGGCTGTTCAGTTCTTAATGGGTCTAGCCCATCTCCTGTGCTGTGCTGAACTTGTGATGGAGCTAGGTAGGAAGTCACATGAACCACACATTCTCAAACCAGCAGGGTTGCTGCCAGAGTTCCCGAAACCAGACTTTCCTGCCTAATGGCTTCAACATCATTTCAGTTCACACACAGTTTACAGATGGCTTCCCGCAACTAGCAAGGCCCTAAGCAATTTAGTGAGACCCTGTCTTAAAATGTAAAAGAGGGCTGGGAATGTGGCTCAGTGATTAAGCACCCCTGGGTTCAATCCCTTGTACCAAAAAAATGAATAAATAAATAATAATTAAAAATATTAAATAAACTTGGGCGGTTTTCAGCCATTATTTCTTCAAATATACATGTATTTTATAAGTGTTATATCAAATATGCATATAAGTGAAGTATATAAATAACAAATTATTATACATAATAAAATGTGTGTTCAATATATGTTGTGTTATATCATATATACATATACAAAGAGCACTGGTAATTGTGTGTATGTGTGTGTGTGTGTGTGTGTGTACATGATATAGCAATTTATATGCTCCTTTCTCTCTTGTCTCTCCTGAGCCTCAATGTATATATGTATCAGTGTGCCCCACATTTCTCTTGAGACTGTACATTTTTCTTCACTATTTTTCTCTTTGTTCTTTGACTTGCCTAATGACTATCCATCAGTCTTCAAGTTCATATATTCTTTTTTTTTGCCAGATCAAATTTTTGGTTACCCTCCTCTAGTGAATTTTTAATTTTAGTTATTTTATTTTTCAATCCAGTGTTTCCATTTGGCTCTTTTAAATTATTTCTAGCTCTTTATTGATATTTTCTATTTAATATGACATATGTCCTTTACTTCTTTAACTATGATTTCTTTTAGTTCTATAGGTAAGTTTAGAGTTGCTACCTCAAAATGTTTTTATGATAAATCTAATATCTTGTCTTTCTCATAGTGTATGGGTTATACTTTACTGTTTCTTTTTCCCCTCATAATTATATGTTGGAAACAGCATTTTAGATGTTGTGGTAACTCTAGTTTTCTGTCCTGTTTTTTTTTTTTTGCTATTATTTGCTGGTTTATTTGTTTAATGACTGATTGTAATACTTTACTGATATCTCTCTCTCCTCCCTTCCCCATATTACTGTTAACTTATGATGTTGTTCTTCATGGAGGCACAGATTTGGGTATGCCTACATACCCTGGGTTGACAGTGAGATTTTCTTCTTTTTTATTTGACAGTGATAGATACTCCAACATTTGCACTATGATTGCTCCATTGTTTTCAACAATGCTACATGGCATACATTGTTCTACAAATAGATCTCATCAAATTCTGGTTCCTTTAAAAAATAAGTTTATGAGGCTAGTGTTTGATATTTGTATTGACTCCAGGAAGGCTTTTGCCAGTTGTTTTCTTCCCAGGTTGTCTTCCACAAATTAAACAACCTCTGGTTCAGTCTGTACAGTATTTTGAATCTTCTCCTAATTTGCTTTCATGGTCACCTCTACTGTTCTTGAAAGTGACCTAAGGCCTGAATTTACCCACTCTTTCTTATTTGTTTTTTTGAAATTTATTTGGGAAGAGATTAAAAACTATCTATTTTGCAGCCTACTCCCCATCCCCCAGGTAAAATCTTTGATCTGGGGCTCTGAAGCTGGGACTGGGGACCATGGCAAACTTTATTTCTGACTAGCATACATACATGTTCCAAGAGCTGACTTCTCAGTTGTAGTGAGGTACAGCAGCTTAAGGTTCTCTAAGCTTATTATACTTGGCATGGAAACCCCATTTTATGAGTTTGGAGAAGAGTAATTAGGGTTGCAGTACTCTCAGACACCTTTCTGCAGGGTAGGGCCTCTACTCTATGAGAGGGAGTTGGGTACAAGAAGGGAGATCTCACTTCTTGTGTATACTCACTTGGAATTTAGCTTCAGCATCAAGTAGTGTTACCAGCTGCCTCACCCAGGAACCCTTCCTAGATGCAGGCTGAGTGGATTTGCATGCCCATCTGCATAAGAAATAAGCAGAAGTTGAAAAAAGTAAAAAGGAATTTTATGCAATTTAATCAAATAGCAGAAGGAGGGTGCTATTTGCAGAAGCAGTTACAATTTACAGAAACAAAAGCCTGTGATATACATGGGCAGATTATGTTAGACTGTGTCAGGTCAGGCAGGGGGCAATCTCCACTTAGTTTTCTTGGCCTCTATCACATGGGGACATTCAACCCTTGAGTACCACACAGCATGAGAAAGTTGCTCTCAATTTCAGAGGGGCCCCCAACTTTAGTCTGTTTCAATAGTTGAGAATAGGATCAGAAATTCTGACATCTAAATTGAAAAAAGAAGAAAAAGAAAGAAGAGAAATGCTAATATCTTAACTTCTCCCAGGAAGAAAACGCTCTGACTTTGAGTTGGAGGGTGGTGGCTGGGAGAAAAGCCCTGTTATTGTCTACTGTAGTCAGGAGCGGGAATCTCTACCTTGTTAATCTGGGTGGGGGAGGAAAGGGAGTGATCTTTTAGTTAAGTACCACATAGTCTTGCTTTTCCTGCCATATTTTCATAGATTTTCTTGAGTAGGTAGTTTACTTTTTTTCCATTTTCAGAGACTTTAAATGGTTGTGTTCTTATAATTTTCATCAGTTTCAGTGGGGAATAAGTCAGTGGACCTCCTCATGCTGTCATGCTGGAAGTCAATCTCCTCAACCTGTTATTATTTTTTAGAACTGAAAAATATGTCTTGTCGCTTTTCCATGTCGATAAATACAGATTTATACCAACATTTGTAATAGTTGTGTCATAATAATTCTATGGCTACTCCATCATTTTTTTGCACCCAATTTCATACTGATGTGCATTTGGGTTGTTGTTCTTGTTGGTTTTTTGCCAATATTTTAATATCACAATTTACATTTCAATGGGAATTCTGGTACATACACACATATACCTTCACATCTTTGTTATTTCATTAGACTAAATTCCCTGAAGAGAAATTACTAGGTCAAATTGAATTTTTCAGATTATTATGCTAATTCATATTTTTCCCTAAATTTTACTGACCTGTCTTTTTCACTAGGGTCTAAGCAAACTTAATTCCTCTGGTTGGTGAGAAGCAACCTAGAGCGAGTCCCATCTTTTGCATACTGTACATTCTAGGATGCTCCCATATTCAAAATTCTATGCTGCCAGGGCTGAAGATGTAATTGAGTGATAAAGTGCTTGCCTAGCATGTGTGAGGGACCTAGGTTCAATTCCCAGAAACACACAACACACACACACACACACACAATTACACTGCCAATTTCACCCCCAGCTTACCTGTAAAGAGAGATCAAATCATGTACAAATGAGTAAAAATTGATTTAAGACACTGGCTACAAATGTAGGATCAGGATCTAGGCAGTATGAGTTCAAAATACACCTCGAATACCAGTTATATGACATTTGACAATATTTTAGTGCTCCAATTCTTCATCCAAAACATAGTGACATGTTTAAAAAACAGAAGTAGGAATTAAGAGATCAAACAATCAAATGCACTCTATAGACTTTGATTGGATCCTTATTTGAACAAAACTCCATATGTAAAGTTGTTCAGAGGGGACTGGGGATATATAGGTCAATGGTACAGCACTTGCAGAGTGATGTACAAGGCCCTCGTTTCAATTCTCAATGTCTCAAAAAACAAACAAACAAACAAAGATGATCAGAGGAACAACTTGGAAATTTTTCATATAGGTTGTGTATTAAATGATATTAAAAATAATTACAAACTTTGCTGTGTGTATAATAATATTGTGCATACATAGGAAAATATCTTAATTTTGCTGAGATGCTATTAAAGTGATGAAGGCTAAACTGTTATGATGTGTTGTTTTAGTCAGCTTTTCTGCTGCTGTGAACAAAAGACCTGAAAAGAAAAACATAGAGGAGGAAAAATTTATTCGGGGATCATGGTTTCAGAGGTCTCAGTCCATAGATGGTCAACTCCATAACTCTGGGCCCAAGGTGAGGCAGAAGGTTGTGCCAGAGGAAAGCAGCTCAGACAGCAGAGGGAGAGCTCTACCCACCAGGGGCAAAATGTAAACCCAAAAGGCATGCCCCCAGTGACCCACCTCCTCCAGCCACACCCTATCTGCCTACAGTGAATTATTAATTCACCAATTGGGTTAAGGCTCTCATAACCCAATTATTTCACCTCTAAACTTTCTTGCACTGACACATGTGCTTTTGAGGGATATCTCATACACCTCATAACATGTATAATTTAAAATACTTTTGAAAGAAACATGAAGCAAACATGGTAAAATACTAACAACTGCTAAATCTAGATTAGGGATATATGAAAATTTATCATTTTTTAAACTTTTTTTAACTTTTAAAACTCATTTAAAATAATTTGTAAAAAAAATTATTGTGGTTTCTCGAACCAGCTGCCTCAATTCAAAGACAAGCTCTGCAAGCTTCTTAGTTCTGTGACTTTGGGCAAGTCATTTGATCTCTCTGTGCCTCAGTTTTTCATCTGTCAAATTAGAGATGATTTTAACAAGATGAATATGAATGGGTTGTGAAATAAATGCCCAAAGTGGTGATTCTCACAAAAGAAGTGCTCAGTCAAGTTTGGTGTTACTTAGATATTTTCACTATGCTTCCTGGATAACTCAGTTTAACTAAATTCAATGAGGTTTAGGAATGTGCCAAGCTGTGTTCTCGGGTTTAGCCTAAATGTAAACCCTGGGACAAAACTTTCTCCCAAAGCTGTATTCACTGTACACTGGGTCCTAGGAGGAGGAATGCAGGCTTGAAAAATCTCAAACCCCTCTTCTCTTGCAGCTGCTGCTCAGACCAGTAGAGGGAGAAGTTTGGAAAGAAGTACCTCATTGTGATAAATGCACAGGATTAAGAGGTAGTGGACCCACTTGAATCAAAGTGTGGAATATGATATGTCAAGAAATTTGTAATGTTTTGAACAACCCACAATAAAAAATTAAAAAAAAAAAAAGAGGTAGTGGAAGATAAAAAGTTGCAAAGATAAATAGCATCAGATTCCAGAGGAGGGATTTATACATAATGTTCAACCTGAAATGACCAGACCTTTGTGGATCAACTTCCTAGTCTCAATAGGGGAATGAAACATTCTTCCTGTGCTCCTTACACCCTGAAGAATGTCAATTTGCATTCTGCCGAAGCATCTGAGTTCCCAAAAGCATACATTCAGCATGCACAAGGTGGCTTTCATTTCTTATCTATCTGCTACTGTCAAAATGTTAGTCTAGGGCTCATACTGTGAATTAAAATTCAGTCAAATTCTTAAAAACATGCCAGAGCCCTCAAAAATCCCATTCCTTTTTACCCTTTTAACAAATTTTAATATATTGTACAATATATTATTGATGAGTATAGGTAACTTATTGAATAACAGATCTCTATAGCTTGTTCGTCTTGCTTAACTGAATCCATGTTTATTGATTAATGATTCCCCATCCCTCTTCCCACCAATCCTCATAACTACCAACACATTCTTATGATTCTATACATTTGAGAATTACAGATACTGCATATAAGTGGAAACGTGAACTATTTGTCTTTCTGTGACTAGCAAGTTCAATTAGCATAATTCCCTCAGGTTTTGTCCATGTTGTCACATATTTTAGAATTTTCTTCTTTTTAAAGACTGAAGAGTATTCCATTGTATGTTCTCCAGAGGCAACAGCCTCATTTCCTTCAAAAGTTGCTACTATTCCTTACTAGTTTCTCATGCATGCTTTTTCACCAGATTGTTCACTCTCTTTGAACAAACTCCAATATGTACACCAGTATGGAATCCCTTTACACTAAACAAACAAACGAAAAAAAAACTTATAGCTACCAAGATTTAGCTATGTGGGTGGGAAAGTCCCTGACCCAACAGGCAAGAGTCTTAGATCTTAGATTCAGCTCTGTCACTGCTTCACTGGATGATTTCAAGTAGAACTCTTTCCTTTTTTATGCCTCAGTTTCTCCAATTACAGAAAACATAGGCTTTGACCTGTGAATACTCTCATAGAAAATTCCATGACTCTGTCTATGACAAAAAACATAGATGGAGAATGAGGGGCTGGCTTTGTGGCAGGAGTCTCTAGGTCAAACCAGTTTTCTCTTCTGCTCTAGAAAAGCCCCTGCTCCCTGGTTTGTCCTTCCTGAGAAATACTGACCTGCAACTATTTTCACACTTGCTTCAGAGCCTTGGAATCTCAACCTGGCAGCTTAACTGTTAGGTGATGGCTGCAAAAGTCCAAATTTCCAGATGGTAAATCAAGTGAAGCTGGGAAAATCAGACTAAAAACTTTTTTGACACTTCCACAGGAGGAAAGATTTACAAGCTAAGCTGAAAGTTCCTGCACTCCAAGGAGCTTTTGGATGTGGGCTTAGACCCAACAACAGAACAATTTGTCCATTATACATTAAAACACCTAGAAATCTAGCATAGACCCCAAACACAGAACAATTTGTCCATTATACATTAAAATGCCTAGAAATCTAGCTTCCAGACCCTATTTTTCTAGAGGCTCAATTCTATCTCTATTCCGTTCTATTTTAATCCCTGATTTGGTTAGAATGGATGGGTTGGAATTAAGACCTGGAAAGCCTATGTGGCAGAATGCCTTTACCTGACATGGTATAAACACCCTCTCCAACTTCTAGTCCAGACAAATTGCATAGACAAGACAAGATGGCATTCTCTCTGCTTTTCACTGTTGATCCTGGAAATAATGCCCAAAACAGAACTCTGAAACCAAAGAACTCTGAAAAGTGGTAAGGGGTAATTGGGAACTGACTTGAAACTCTAGGACTGAAGGAACAGTATAGTGGCAGGGTTGCAGTCATAGATTTCACTACTTATTAGAAATGGACTGATACGTGTTGGGGATGTAGCTCAGTGGTATAGCATTTGCCTAGCATTTGTGAAGCCCTGGGTTCAATGCCAAACAAGTGGAAAAAAAAAAGGACCAATTATTCAAAAGCCACAAACTACTAAAATTCAACCTACATGAAACAGATAATCCAACTAATTATCAGTCATCAAAGAAATGGATTTCAGAATTTAAAATCTCCTGGAAAAATATGTCTCTAGGCACATACTGTTTCACTTGGGATTATACCATATAGTTAAAAAATTAATGCTAATTTCACAAATCTATCCCAGAAGTAGAAAAATAGGGAATACTTCCCCACACATTTTATGTGTTCGGTATTACCCTGACACTAAAACTAAAGGCTGTAAATAAACAAAGAGAAAACTATTGACAAATATATCTCAGGAATTTAGACACAAATATTATCAGTGCAATATTAGCAAACTGAATCCAGTGATGAATAAAATTTATACACAATAAGTCATGTTAGGTTTATTTCATGTATAGAATAATGAATTAATATTTTCAAATCAATGAAATGAACCATATCAACATAGTTTAATATTTGCAAATCAATGATGAACCATATCAACATAGTTTAATATTTGCAAATCAATGAAATGAACCATATCATATATATATATATATATATGAAAAATGTGTGTATGTATAGATAGGTGATAGAATGTAGGTATTAATTGCAGTATTCTTTCAACATTTTTGTTTGAAATTTTCCAGAATTTTTATTTATTTATTTTTGTGTGTCACTGGGGATTGTACTCAGGGACACTCTACCACTGAGCTGTATCCCCAGCCCTTTTCCATGTTTTACTTTGAGACAGGGTCTTGCTAAATTGCCTATTGCTCAAACTTGTCGTCCTTCTGCCTCAGAAACAAGTAGCTGGGACTATAGTTATGCACCGCCGTACCCTGCTGGCATTTCTTCTTCTTCTTCTTATTATTATTATTATTTAGTACTGGGGATTGAACACAAGGGTACTTTACCTCTAAGCTACCCAGTCTTTTTTTCATTTTTTATTTTGAGACACGGTCTCCCTAAGTTACCTGGGTAGGGCTTGAACTTTATGATCCTCCTGATCCAGCCTCCCCAGTCACTGGGATTATAGGTGTGTGCTACCATACCCATTGCATTTCTTATTCTTAAAAGTTATTTTAGGGAACTTGACTTCTATGGGCATTGTTTTCCTCATTCCTAAAATGAACATGAGCATCTATTTTCAGAAAGGTCTAGAAGCTCAGTTTGAAAAGTACTAGGTCCTTTTAAGCATAAAGTATGGAGGTTCCACATGCTGAGTTCACAAACATTACTATCTATCTAATGAGTGCAACTGTATGTCTCTGCTCCAAGGTGGGGCAGCTCTATCTTCAGCCTGAGCAGGAGAAATTTACAAAATGTCAGGTGACCCCAAATTCTGGAATTTGTGGAAAGAGATGAAGTAGAGGAATTGGTGCTAAAATAACAGAGGCATCAACTCTCTCCTTCAATTGGAAAATCTGTTAAAGGCCTTAATCTCTTTTGATGAATGGTAGGACCATGGTTAAGACTGGGCTCCACAGGCAACTAAAGTTCAATAATAATAATAATAATAATAATAATTATTATTATTATTATTATTATTATTATTTGGTATTGGGGATTGAACCCAGGGGCACTTACACTGGGCCATATCTTCAGCTTTTTTTATTTTGAGACAGGTCTCACTTGCCAAGGGTGTCGCTAAGTTGCTGAGGCTGGTTTTGAACTTGCAATCCTTTTGTCTCAGCCTTCTAAATTGCTGAGATTACAGGCATGTGCCAGAGTATCAGGCCTTAAATTCAATCATCTGAATCATCACAAATCATGTTCCTCCTACTGGACACCACCAGCTGAATAATTCATTTTTATCTTAAAGGCAGTCTGTTCCTCATTCAGGGGACTGATTTTAGAAAGTTCTACCTTATACCAAACTGGAATCTGTTTGCACTGGTCAGTACCCCTTGATAAAAGCAAGCCCCTCCTAAATAGGAAGACGGAAAATCCATTCTCCAGTGGGTTTTCTGCTTCAGGATGAACAAGCCCTACTTAGACTTTTTCTTGGGACCTCAGTTCCAGCCCTTCCCCAGCTTATGGGCATTCTCAGTTGGTCTATAGTGCATTAAGACATAGGGCTCAGAACCAAAACCCAGTATTCTGGTAAGTTTTGTCACCTTCCTGTAGTTCAGATTCTGGATATTTCTAAGAATTCAAATTTGCATGGTCAGGCCTATCTTGTGATGTTTTCAATACCCATGATTCTGGAACCCAAGGTCTAAGTAGGGGGAATGACTCTGAAACCAGACAGCCGCTACAAGTAGCATGCAAGCATTATGTGCCTTTCGCCTGTCTCCTTCCCACAGGCTGGGCCTCTGGAAACAGGAAGCAATGGTAACATTGCGCATGCGTCCCTCACAGAGCCCCCCCGAACGCTGCGGCACCACCCACTCAGCCACAGCACTTCCTGTATAGAGCGGAGGGGCCCCTGAGCCCCCGAAGCTTCCGGACGCTCAGGGCTGCAATCTCCTTCCTGTCTGCTGGCGGGATGGGAGGGGCCGAGCCTGAGAGTCCGCGGCTAGCCGCTGAATTCTTTGCCACAGGGGAGGGCTCACCCACAGTGTGTGAATTCCCGCCTATTTCTCCTCACAGGGTCTGGTTTGTTTAGCGCCTCTTCTTCCCTATTATACCTCTAATAACACTTTTCATGTTAAAAAGGGAGGGAGGAGAAACACGAATGCAACACGATTTGCTCAACCCGGTTCAAAATCTTTTGGGTAAGAAGGGAAGAGTGGACAGGAAGCAACTGCAGTTTTAAAAGCACAAATACACTTTAGCCTCTGCAGTTTTTCCATTTGAATTGTCACACCAGTTAGTCACAACCACAGCATGTTTTATGTAACACATAAAAGAAGATAGATGTAAGGAACACTTGCTTTCTTTTTTCAAAGAGTTCACAGACAAGGATAGAGGACCTGAAGGAGTAACAGATTTGCATACTAATCGATTATAATACAGTATAATCACTGTTCTTTAAAAATGGATTAACTAAGAGGAATCAGCTACTTCACCCTGGGAAAGTTAGGGAACATTTCAGATTTAAGATAATATTTAGCTGGGCACAGTGGTGCACACATATAATCCCAGATACTGGAGTCTGGAGGTGCTGAGTCAGGAGGATGACAAGCTGAAGGCAGCCTGGGTACATTATTGAGACCAGGTCAAAAAATAAAAAATTTCAGGAATGCAACTCAGTGCTGGATTACTTGCCTAGCAAGGGATAGGCCTTAAGATTCAATCCCCCTTACAACAAAACAACAACAACAACAAACTTTTGCTCTGGATCCACCCTGGCTCTCTTTTTCTTTAGTGCTAGGTATTGAATCCAGGGCCTTGTGAATGCTAGACAAAGTACTTTACCACTGAGGTACCTCCCCCAAATGTGCTTTCTGTTTTGTTTTGTTTTTTCCTGGTGGTGGAAATAGAACCCAGGGCTTGGTGCATGCTAGGAAAACACTGTACTAGTGAGCTACACTCCCAGACCTACAGTGGGTTTGAAAGAGCTTGCCAGACATAGAAGTAGGGATACAACATACCAGTATAGTTGTCCCTTTGTTGGGGACAGATGAATGAAAGGACTTAGCAAATGAAAGGCACAGTGATTTGTAATTGACACATTAACTAGGATATATGTCAAAAGGAGGTGGGAAAAGGATAGAAAGAGTGAATATAGATAGGATATTTGGGATCTAATTTTGATGCTACACTAAGAAGTCAGCTTCATCTTGTTGATAATTGGGAGTATTAGATTCTTTTTAGAAAAGTGACATAAAATGGAAATGTAGAGGATGAATGGGAAGTTGAAGCAGAAACCATAAAAGGGAATTTTGTTAAGTATAAACAAAATCTAAATAAAACAAAAAGGAAGTAAGTATGTAAATTAAAAACACATAAAATTATACAAGAAAATTCAGGAAATGGGTACCTAAAACACAAAATTCTAGTCATAAATTGTCTCAACTAACCCAATGCCTAGCTGTGTAGACTGAGCTGGTGGTGGAAATGACTCAGATAGCTTTTAATTCTGTCAACCAATGCATATTAAGAAACTATTATACTTCTGGGGACATCCTGTGCAACTTGGGTTTTAGATATTAGATTTGATTATTCCCCTATGCCAGGTTAACATTAATCCCCCCTATACCTTGTTCCCCGAACTGGATGTTGGAAGAAAAGTACTAGACCAAAAATCAGAAGGCCTCTGATTAGTACCAGTTGTCACTTACATTTTCTGTGTGACCTTACGCAATTCTTTTCCCCATACTGGGGCCCACTATCTTCATCAAAACAAAGGAAGGTTGGTATCATCTTTAAGGACCTTTCCCAACCTATCTTACAATTTTCTGTATAAGTAATACAGATACACTGAGTGCTACATAAATTCTGAGCAGAGATAGAATCACATGGGCAGGGCTGGTCAAGGAAGGGTAGTTGGAGGAATGAAATATGAAAAGCCAGGGTTTTTTATATATTTTTTTCTTTTCCTACACAGAAGAGCCAAAAAGGGCAGGAACACTTGTACTTAAAAGTATACTATACTAGAAAAACAGAATTTGGAGTTGGTTGAGCCTGGAGAGGAATCCTGGCTCTGCCACTATTCTGGGACTTTTCAGATTCCTTTCTGTAAAAGCAGGAGAGTAATAAAACTTCCTTGACAGGGTTCTGGGAGTATTTATGAATTACAGTGCTTAGTATAATGCTGAGAAAGAGATGTCCTATATATGACTTTTTTCTTCCTTACCTTTTTCCTGTGCCTCTCTGCTTCATGGTTTATTCTGATGCAGGGCTGGGCATTCAGCAAATTCTCCATCAACACTGGCCTGTTTATGATTCAGTTTGAAGGCTCAGGCAGCAGTGAAGCCTATGGAGGAACCTAAACTGTTTTTAAAATAGTAAGTGGGTATGTGTGGTTCAGAGTGTAAATGTTCTCCCAGTACCATAACATTAATTCATCAAATTAATCAATTCATCACGTAAACAAGGTCCCTGCTGTTACTCATGGCTTAGCAGGAACTGGGTGTTCTTGCTAACAGGGGGAGGTAGATTATCATAACAACAACTAATTGAAATTCATAGAATCTGGAACTGAAAATATGACCCTTTGTGATATTTTCTAAATAATAGTAACAATTTCACACAACAAACATTACATTGAGAAGGAGGGCCTACCCTGTGGCCATGAGCTGCTGCATTCACAAGGAGTTTGTGCTGGAAAAAGCAAAACAAAACACCAACATCAACAATAATGAAACAGGCAGGAGTTCTACTATCTGAATATAAATGGATGAAAGGCTAAAGTCATGTTTCAAGCTGGGGAATTGGGTGCATGGTGGGGTGCAATGGATGGTGGGAGGGAGTTCAGAATATCAGAAATGTCCATAATCACAACTGTGCATAATCCTCTCTACCCCAGCAGAGAAAATGTACACATGTATGTACAGATGCACTGCTCCATTCCAAAGATACAGATGTGCACACAGATGTGGATGAGACACAGGAAGTTCTCTTCCACTGTGTGAGAGACGGAAGCGGACTGACTTAAACAACCCCATTTTGCTCATGTGCAACTGTCATCTGATTCTGCTGATTGGTTTCTGTAACCCAGAACAGAAGGTAAACCTGGAATGGTCTGTAAGTGATTTAATTTAAGTTTCTCATTGTTCATATGGGGCATCTGATGTCCAGGGAGAGAAAAGGACTCACCCAAGGACACAAAGAGAATTGGTGACAAGGACAGGACAAGAACAATTCAATCCCCAGTTGCAATACTTAGCCTAAGAGTATTTCCCAAATGGCTGTACCAGCACCACTGCAAAAAAAAAAAAAAAATCTTAGGGGATACATGAATAACTTTTTAATTATAATATTTTTGTGTATATGTATTAGGGAAATTCACAATCAGATCAGAGAAATGGTTTATGGATAATATTGCTTAAGATAATGGCAGAAATCATGAAGTTGACATAAAAATGGCTGAGGTTTGTGAAATGACATGGTGATTCTTGAGGCCAGCCAAGCCTGGGTTTGAATACTAACTCAGGTGCTTTCTACTATCTTGGCCTCTTGGTCAAATCATTTTCACTCTCTAAGACTCCAGTTCCTTATCTTTGAAGTACAGGTAATAATAGACACCTTCAGAGTAACTGTGAGGATTGGGAATAAGTATCTACTAAAACTACAAATATATGTGCTAAGTGACCCACATATTCTACTCCTAGAGATTTATTCAATGAAGAGGGTTCTTATAGCTTCATTGATAGTATACTTTCAATAGCCAGAAAGAAACTGAGTCTCCCATTCCAGTAACCTGCAAGTTATTGAATATTACCATTAACAATTTGATCTTGGAAGTAAATATTTTCCCAGTGAAGACTCAGTTGAGACCACAGCCTTAGCCAACATCTCGATTTTAGTTTCATGAGACACTTGAAGCAGAGGACCCAGGTAAGCCATGCACAGTTTCCTGACCCACAGAAACTATGATTTAATAGTTATGTATTGATTTAATCAGATGTTTGTGATTATATTGTTGCACAATAATAGATGACTAATACAATGGAATAACATGAATGGATATCAGTGACATGCTTAGTGAAAGAGGCCAAATAGAAAAGTGTACTGTGTTGTACTGTATGATTACCATTATATGTTCATATTATATGAACAGCAGACAATACTGATGGATGATGGAATAAAGGTTACTGCTGGGGTTTTTGAATGGAAGGGAGCATTTGGGGATTATGAAAATGTTCACCATTTTGATCTGTGTGTTGACTACCCAGATCAAAATTCATCAAATATATAGTTGAAATTAGTGCACTTTACTGTATATGTATTTTGCTTAATTATAAAACAAAGTGAAATAAATAACACAAAATGCCCTTTATTATTTTATTTACCTATTTACTTGGTACTGGGATTGGACCCAGAGGCTCTTTACCAATGAGATAAGCCCCAGCCCTTTTTACTTATTATTTGAAGACAGGGTCTTGCTAAGTTGCTTAGGGCCTTGCTGAGTAGCTGAGGCTGGTCTTGAACTTGAGATCCTCTTGTCTCAGCCTCCCAAGTTGCTGGGGTTAGAGGCATGCACCACCATACTGGGCATAAAAATGTACCTTTAAAGGATTATAATTCTGATAAAAATGCAAGCATATACTTAAAGTAGTTCAGAAGGTGGTCTTTAGGGGCCAGGGTTTTGGCTCAGTGGTAGAACACTTGCATAGCACATGTGAAAGTCACTGGGTTCAATCCTCAGCACCACATTAAAAAAATAAATAAAATAAAGGTATCATGTCTACCTACAACTAAAAATTTTAAAATAATTTTAAAAGGGTGGGCTTTGGATGTGCCCCCTGGTCCCTTCTTCATGAATGAGTTCGTTCCACCACTTCAAGGTATTTTCTCCCTCTTCCTCAAAGGCCTGAGGGGTAGTAGGCTGGACAAGGTAACCTATGAAACAGTGGGATGGAAAGTTCTACTGTCTTAGTTTGGATTTCTAGGTCACTCCCTCTCACCCTTTTCTTTCCAGCTCTGAGGACCACCTATTGTGAAATCATGATTGTCCTATAAAGTCCAAACTAAAATTGGAATTTCACTCTTTAAATGAGTCCTAGTCAGACAAGTGCCTACCTTTCCTTCATTTGCTGATTTTATTATTTATTTATTGAGCACTCAGAAGCATTTATTGAACATCTATTAACTGTCACAAACTGTGGGCAGGCACTAGGTAGAGAAAAAATAAAGAGGAAAAAATGATAAAATTTGTAGATTCTAAAGAATTGATAATTTCTCAGAGAAGATAGACATTTAAACAAATGGTCTTCCTTGGGTTTCAGTCCTGATGAATCACCCAAGTGGAGATAACCCAATAGGTATTTGGAAATATACTCTGGGTTGATGTAGGACTGAGGTAAGAAGGAGGGACTCCTCTTTGAAAACATGTGAAAAATAATAGTGTAGGAATAATAGGAAGGCCAAGAAGAGAGTTTAGAGGAAAGTCAGGGACCAAGGAGAGAACTTTAAATTGTCTACATTCAAAAAAAGGAAATGAGCCATTAAAAAATAAATGATTTTGTCAGGAAAACGAGTGAATAAGGAGAGAGTAATGGACATTTCATTGAGAATCTGTGTGCATGGGATTTTATCCTTTGTTTCTTCTAATAACTACGGGAGGTAGGGCTTCATCTTCCCATTTTAGAGATGAGAAAAGTAAAGGTCAGAAAGCCTACCTGATTTGCCTTGAATCACAGAATAAATAATAGGGACATATCAACCTAATGGCTCCAATTTTTGGCCCATTGTTAGAAAGAAACTGACCTGTTTGAGTCAAAAAATTTCGTAAAACACCCAAGAACTTCATTAACTTGCTGTTATACTTAGTTAATCCACTGTGGCTTCCTTCACTGAAGAACTGAGACCTATGACTCAGGCATCTTTCTCTATGCTGCTAGGGAAATGTAGATTTAGGAACTGAATCTTACCTGGGGACTCCAGGATCTGATTTTTTTTTGTAGGGGAGTTTGAACTCAGGGACACTTTTAACACTGACATACCTCCTCAGCTGTTTGGCTTTTTCTTTTCTTTTCTTTTTTTAAATTTTGTACCCAGATCCTGCTTTTATCTTTGAAAATGACCCTGGAAATCATCCTTAAAATCACCGTGTGTGTGTGTGAGTGTGTGTGTGTGTGTGTGTTTTCATGGTGGAAGAAATCAAATAAGTCACCAACATAGTCATCTTTACAAGACAAATATGGAAATCTGGAAGCAGGGAAAGATGTGATATCATAAGTTATCTCCAGACCCACAAGTTTCTCCTTACCTAAAAGGCTTAGGGAAGAACTTGGAATCAGAATTAATATTTAGAACCTTCTCTGTAATACACTAGTGAAAACTCGGTACATCTTGTCACCCCCTGACCTTGGATTTCCTACCTATAAAATGGGGGTGGCCAATTGATCTTCGAGATCCCTTGTAACTTGAACATCATGTGATTCTAGAAGGATTGTATCTGCCATGTAAGAAAGACCTTGCTTACAACTCTTGCTCACATATGTATGATAATCCTTGTTCAGGGACCATAGAGAACTTTATCCTCTTGGCTGGAACAACTCAGCCTCTGGTGCTTGTGTCAAACTGTGATGAGTATTTGCTTTAGATTTGTTTAAACAACAAGAACATATCTGTCAGTTCCAGGGTCTTGTATAACATCTGGCAGCCCTAATTTTCTCTACCCCTGATCTTCCAAACAGTTTTATTTCTATTCCAACTCAATGCTTGAATATCCAGGTCTGGTAGGTTCTGGCACCCAGCTGTTTTCTCTCTGTCCAGCTTATCCTCAGTGCCCTCTGATCCCAGAGATTGTGAAAGATGGCCTTTCAACTTCCACAAAGAAAACCACTGTCTGGAAATTATTATATATCTTTTTTTAAAATTTTTTCTTTTTCCATTTTGGCAGTAGTAGGGAAGAAGAAGAGCCAAGCAGAGGGACCAAGGAAAATTTTCTCTGGGTAGTTACAAATTGCTTTGAGGTCTCAGAGCAGCTCATTGGTTATTATATGTGTTGCTAAGGCAAATGTTCCAGTCTATGAGGAGACTTATGCAAAAGTATACATGTTTGAGATTAAGACTAAATGAAGAATGATGTCAGTTGGGTGCCTGTTTATTCTCTAAAGTGAAGGGTAATCACTTGTTAGCTAATGCAAGACATGATGCCTTGATTACAAGGAATGTATTCAATTCCACTCAACAAATGTGACTTTCAGCCCAGATTTCTGGCTCCATATCTGTGAACATGGGCCAGTCATCTCTCCTCTTTACATTTCCGTCCCCCCATTTATACAATGAGATCTGGATCTTCCTTAGTGTTCTTTCTGAAACCAGTATATCACAGATACAGTGCTTTACTCCTGGGGTCTCAACCACATGAGGACCATTGAAAATTTTGAGATATGAGATGTAGAGGAGTTAAAAAAAACACTGAATTTGAGGCCTCATTCTTAGTTCTTATACTAATGAAAAAAGCACTTCATTTAACAGAATTTCATTTTCTTCAATGATAGAAAAAAAACTAGATCATCCCTAAAGTCCCTTCCAACTTGGGAATTTTAAAAATGCATAAACTTTCAATTAGAAAGGTCCTCCCTATATAGGTGTTATGGGGGCATAATTGGATAAGACACAATTATTGCTCCCAATCTAGTAGGGTAAATGGATGTGTATTTTAATTTCCCCCTCTTACCTTCTCTGGAATCCTTGGTCCAATTCACAAAATCTTGGCCAGCTTTCCAGTACAAAAAGTCCTTTAAATGTCCATTTTGAATAATTTACTAAGCACATATTGACATATAAAGCATTTGAAGAGCAGTTAATAAAGACACATTCTGTTTTCATTTCTTAACTTCTTTAAGCATTCCAGTTTAGCTCCAAAAGCTTCCTCAATCCTTTGATGAACTAGTATGATGCAATATATCTGATATTATCCAGGTAGACTCCTAGTTCCTGGAGGACAAATACTAAGTTTTAGTCATTTCTGAGCCCTTCACATGGGGTTTGATACACAAAAAGTATCAATTCATGTAAAGCAAATAAATAAGAAAATGCTTGAAATGAATCTAATTTAAGGTAGAAAATAATCAACGCTGTGAGAATCATAGATAAAGCTCAAGCTTCTGGCAAGTAGCGGCTTGCGTAATTAGGGAAGGTTCTATGAGAAAAAGTGTTATGTGACAGTATCATTAAAGATAATTAGAATTTCATCTAGAGGAAGATTCCACTGGAGGGAGCCAAGTAAAGGCTTTAGCATTGTGCAGGAGGGTACATTAAAAGAGTCCAGCTTGGCTGTTCCATAGAGGCCAATGTAGGGATAAAGAGGGCAACTGGTTACATGTGTCAGGGTCAGATTGTTGCGAACTTTGAAAACCATGATGAGGTGTTTGAAATTTGTTCTGTAGGCAGTGTAGAATATCTGATGGTTTTTGAACAGGTAAACACTGTGATCCAAGGTATACTTGATGGAAAGGACTACAGAAATAGTGCCCAGGAGGGACTTAGGGTTTCTGCAGTGATGTGAGATGGCTGCCAAGGCAGGAAGACAGCCCCGGACTCTGCTGTAAGATGGAAGAAGCATGGCATCCTAGAATGCTTGTGAGAATTCAAACATATCATAATTTATTGATAGACACCAACAATCTTGTGAAAGGTGGCCTTATATCTGACAAATAATCACTTTACAGCTATGAAAACTAGGTAGCAGTGGCCCATATATGTATTATTTATTACTTGAAACATGACATACCAAGAATAACGGGACTGTAAATCCTGAGTCTTCATCAGGACTGGCTTCCGTGTCACTTGGCCCATCCAACTGTGGGCTGTTCCCTTTGCTAAGGGGATAATTTCCCTGCCGTAACATTGCCCTCTAGTGGTCTTTGTTCTTCCTATAACCAGAGGTACACTTACCCCAACCTTCCTCTGGAGTTGCGGGGTTGGTTCATTGGTTTCCTGTCTCTGTTTTCTCTTTTACCTCTAACTCCTTTTCTCTCTACCTTTTTATTCTATGGTGGAGTGGAGTGATGAAGGAGAGAAGACTAGAGAGCATTAGTTAATGTTACAGATAGGTAAACAGGCTTAGAAGAGTGAAGCAATTTGCTCAACATGTTTATCTACAAAGCAACTGGATTAGAATTCAA
The DNA here is from genome assembly GCF_001458135.2 of Marmota marmota marmota. Classification (NCBI taxonomy): domain Eukaryota; kingdom Metazoa; phylum Chordata; class Mammalia; order Rodentia; family Sciuridae; genus Marmota; species Marmota marmota. The sequence continues at coordinate 6,340,986 of NW_026000294.1, read as the reverse complement.
ACTATGTCTATTGCCTTGGAATTCTGAGATTTTTTTCCATCCTCATTTTCTTCATCTTTTCCTCTCTCCTTCCCTTTTTATACTCTTGCCCTCCCACAAATGCCAAGTGACACTATCCCGTACAGGGACAGAGTTAAGACCTAGGAATTAATATATTCTGTCTCAGAGGTAGCTCCCAGTCTCTTTGTACAGACACATAAATAAAAATTATAACCCAATTGAATGTGAACATTGATAGAGTCGTGTTAAATGTTCTGGGTCACAAGAATGTAAGGTAATTCACCTGCCAAAGAAAAGGGACAAGGGAAGATGATTTCAGGCCAAGGGACCAGTAAGTACTGAGGCATAGATTTGGGGAGAGGATATGGCATTTTCAGATAAAGGCCCAAGGGTGCAGTAGGGGAATGGGGCCTGGAAACAGATTGTAGCAGTCTTTGTGTATCAGACAGAATACTTTTGATTTTAGCTTTACCCTTTCTACATAATTCTTGAAGCTTACAAGTAAATACTTTTTCTAAGCCATTGTCACTCCCCCCTCCACACACACATACTCACTAATTATTCTGTTTAGTTTATTTGTCAGGCAGGCCAAAAAAATAACAAAACAAATTATTTTTAAGCTTGTCCAGAAGTACATTGTGAGCCCAGGGCTGAATGGGGCCCAAACTCTGGTCCTCTGCCTTCTAGGTCTCCTGATGATGATCAAAATGGGAACCAGGCAGATGTGGAGAAAGTAACTAAAAAATAATGAGAGATTCCAGACATCTGGACCAGCCTCAGGTAAATCAATATGCACATTATGTCCTATTTGCTCTGGCTTTTACTTTACCTACAGGCCTAGAGATTGGGTGGGAAGCAAATGTTTGTTCACCAAAGTATATTTATGCACTGACCTCCAGAATATTTTCAGGGATGGTTGCAGTTCCATTGAAAACACGCAAGCCACAACACATTGGCCTCAACTCACACAGGAATTCTCATATTCCTTCCAAACAGTTCTCCCTCTTTCCCAGATTTTATTTGGGTGCATATATTAATAATTCTCAGCCTCCCAACTCTGCTTCCTTGCTTGTATGAAAAAGGAAGTAAAGAGGTGAATTCAGCTCCTTGTTTTGCAGAAGAGGAAACAAAGGTTCAGAGATGGATCTGCTCCCAAATAAGGGAAGGAAGCAGAACAGGACTTCAAGTTCAGCACTGTTACTCCCCCTCTAGTTCCTTGTCAGGAAATATAATTAAAGGAGCACTATAGTCACACACTTTGTGAAGAGTCATTAAAATCATTTTCATTTAATTTCCATTTCCTCCACGTTTTCTCCAGCCTCAGGGTCCTGAGGCCCAAAAGACCCATACTGAGGCATTGCTCTGGTCAATATGACAGATTTCCATTCTGAGCCAAAATGTCAATAAAGCTCATTCTTGGTCAGGCGTGGTGGCCTATGCCTATAATTTCAGCAGCTTGGGAAGCTGAAGCAGGAGGATTGCAAATTCAAAGCCAGCTCAGCAACTACCAAGTTCCTAAGCAATTCAGTGAGATCCTGTCTTAAAATAAAATATGAAAAAGGGCTAGGGTTGTGGCTCAGTGATTAAGCACCCCTGGATTCAATCCCTTGTACCAAAATAATAACAATAATAATAGAATAAATAAACAAAAAAGATATTTTTTAAAATAAATTTAATCTCATTAGTTACACATGACAGTAGAATGCATTTTGACACATCATCCATAAATGGAGTATAACTTCCCATTCTTCTAGTAGTACCTGATGTAGAATTACACAAGTCATCTAATCACATATGCACATAGGGTAGAAATATCCGATTTATTCTGCTATCCTTCCTACTCCCATACCCCCTCCTCTCCCTTCACTTTCTGTCTAATACAAAGTAACTCTATTCTTTCCTAACTCCCCTTTACTGTGATTTAGCATCCACATATCAGAGAAAACATTTGGCACTCGGTTCCTTGGATTGGCTTATTTCACTGAGCATGATATTCTCCAGCTCCATCCATTAACTGAAAAATGCCATAATTTTATTCTTCTTCAAGGCTGATTAATATTCCATTGTGTATATAAGCCACATTTTCTTTATTCATTCATTTGTTGAACGGACCTGGATTGGTTCCATAGTTTAGTTATTGTGAGTTGAGCTGCATAAACTTGGATGTGGCCACTGTAGTATACTGATTTTAAGTATAAACCAAGGAGTGGGATAGCTGGGTCAAATGGTGGTTCCATTCCAAATTTTATAAGGAATTTCCATACTGCTTTCCATAATGATTGCACCAGTTTGCAGTCCCATCAGCAATGTATGAGTGTATCTTTTCCCCCCTCATTGTTGCCAATTTTTATTGTTGCTTGTATTCTTGATAACTGCCATTCTGACTGGAGTGAGATGAAATCTTAGTGTAGTTTTGATTTGCATTTCTCTAATTGCTAGAGACGTCGAACACTTTTTCATATATTTGTTGATCAACTGTATTTCTTCTTCTGTGAAGTGTCTTTTCAGTTCCTTAGCCTGTTTATTGAATGGGTTATTTGGGTTTTTATGGTGTTAAGAGTTTTGAGTTCTTTCTACATGCTGGAGATAATTCTCTGAGGTGACTGTGGTTAAAATTTTTTTCCCATTCTGTAGGCTCTCTCTTAACTTTGTTGATTGTTTCCTTTGCTGTGAAAAATCCTTTTAGTTTGATTCCAACCCATTTATTGATTCTTGATTTTACTCCTTGTGCTTTAGGAGTTTTGTTAAGGAAGTCAGTTTCTAAGCCATCATGGTGGAGATTTGGGCCTACTTTTTCTTCTATTAGGTGCAGGGTCTCTGTTCTAGTGCCTAAGACTTTATTCCACTTTGAGTTGAATTTTGTGCAGGGTAAGAGATAGGAGTTTAATTTCATTTTGCTACATATGGATTTCTAGTTTTCCTAGCACCATTTGTTCAAGAGACTATCTTTTCTCCAATGTATGTCTTTGGCCCTTTGTCTAGTAGGAAATAACTGTATTTATGTGGGTTTGTCTCTGTGTCTTCTATTATGTACCATTAATTTATGTGTCTGCTTTAGTGTCAATACCATTCTGTTTTTGTTACTATAGCTCTGTAGTATAGTTTAGGGTCTGGTTTTGTGATGCCTCCTGCTTCACTTTTCTTGTTAAGGATTGCTTTGGCTATTCTGGGTCTTTTACTGTTCCAAATGAATTTCATGAGTGCTTTTTCTAATTCTATGAAGAATGTCATTGGGACTTTAATAGGAATTACATTAAATCTGTATAATGTTTTTGGTGGAATGGCCATTTTGACAATGTTAATTCTGCCTATCCAAGAGCATAGGAGATCTTTCGTCTTATAAGGTCTTCTTAAATTTCAGAAAAGTCATTTTTAACTTTTGAAATTGGGCTTTTCAGGGAAAGAGAACTTTTAGAAATATATGGCAAGCTGAACAGCATTTATGTCTAGGGCTTCAGGAGTTGAAAATGTACCAAATATTTAATTTATTTTCCTTACTATATAAAACAACCATTGGAGTGTTCTGCCTTTAATTGCTTCTCTTTGATAACTGACCTCACAGGGATAAGTAGCAGGACTCTACTACTGTTATTTTCTTTCTCTGTATGTCTTGTGTTTGTCATTCTATGTGTATTCATGTTTTAAGAGATCTCATTAACACTCACAAGTCCTATGTGGTATGACGTGTGTGTGTGTTTGCCTGTGTGTTTATATATATATGTGTGTGTGTGTGTGTGTGTGTGTAGGTATATGTTTATATGTATAGTTTCATATGTATACATATGTATATATATATATATATACACACACACACAAATGATTTCCTCTTAAATCCTCAACACTGTGAGGTAGATAGGCAACATTATTATTATTATTATTTTAAAGTTTTTTATAGTTGTAGACGGAAAGAATGCCTTTATTTTATTTATTTATTTTAATGTGGTGCTGAGGATCGAACCCAGGGCCTCATGCATGCTAGGCAAGCACTTTGCCACTGAGCTACAGCCCCAACCCAACATTATTATTTTTTAACCCATGAAGCAACTGAGATTCAAAAAGGTCAAATTATTTACCCAAATTCTGGCTTGTTAGTAGCAGATTTGAACCCAGGAATTCTGATTATACTTTATCCTATAAAGTACCATCCCTTTTGCCTTGCTTTTAATTTCAGCATTTAGGGCCTTTCACTACTTCCACCCTGTCCCAATCATTTATCATAGTGTTCTAGGTTTATTCCATCTCTTATATTGTCACATAAGCTGTCACCTACCATTCTGTTTCCTTTTCTCTACACCTCTACAGATATTTGGAAGCTTAATTCAAGTTCTCCACAGAGTCTACCTTAGATACTACAGAATACCCAGCAATTTGATCATAGTTAGCATGGAATCTTGGAACATATTTCTATCAATCTCTTAGTGTTCAGGAGTAGATATCTTTTCAATTCTAACTTTTTCAGGAGTAGAGATACTTCTTTGGTGACACTCACATAGCTAGGCACACATCTCTAGAGAACACATTTTCCAAATCTAAAATAAATACTTGCACAACAACAGGTCAGATTACTTGAATCTGGATCCCAGTCTACAGGATATAATCTAGCTTGTGCAATAACTACTAATTCAATTCAATAATCAATTGCCTTATCAGTTATCACCTCAAGCTTAACAGAATATTGTCAGCAGATTGAGCTGTGATATTTAGTTCCAACTACATACCAACTGCTGCAATGGGCTATATCATATGTGCTTTTCATATAATCCTCATAGCAGCCCCAAGGGTGACCTCCTGCTTGCAAAATTACATAATCCTTATGACCTGCATGCGAAAGCATTGTTATATGTCAGGACACTTCCCGTGGAAAAGGGTCTCATCAAGGTCAAATATTTAACTAGAGCTCTCCAAAACAGGGCAGAGTTGAATTCTGTCAGTATTGAAGGGCAAAAGTCCTATTTCCTTCTAAGGGCTTCAGGATAAATTGATGTTTTATTATAAATTAGGGGAAAAACTCCTTAGGAGAATCCCTTTTGTATGAAACCAACAAAATGACTTGAGTTTTTAAAAAAGTATTTCTGATACGTAGGTGAAATAAATATATACATATATGTATGTATATATTTATATATAAATTGAACATATTTATTTATAAAGGAGCATATTTAAGGATCCTTATATAGACTGATCAGCAGATAGATTGGGATCCTTAAATAGGCTCATACCCTTTATATTTCTACTTCCAGGATCAATCCTAAGGAAATAATCAGAGGTTCTGACAGGGATGTATTTACAAGAATATTCATTGTTGCAGAGGTTACATTTTGGCCAACTCAGCAGAATGGGGACTACAAAAATAAATTCATTTATGTTGTGAGTGTCCTGAGGATTTGGCTCAGTGGTAGAGCACTTGCCTAGTATGCATGAGGCCCTGGGTTCAATCCCCAACACTGTAAAATAAATAAATAAATAAGTTGTAGAAAAGAACTTTTCCTCAAACATACACATTTGTGGATTTGCTGAAATTCAGAGATTTTTATTTTTGTTTTCGTTTTTTTTGGCACTGAAGATTTAACCCAGGGATGCTTAACCACTGAGCCACGTCCTCAGCACTTTTTTAATTTTTTGAGACATGGTCTTACTAACTTTCTGAGGACCTCATGACATTGCTAAAGCAGGCCTTCAACTTGTGATCCTCTTATCTCAGCCTCCCATGTCACTGAGATTACAGGCATGAGCCACCATCCCAGGCAGATTCAGATTTATACCACATATATAGTATAATATATATAATCACATTAAATAGTCTAAAGAACAGCTAAATAAATATCACATAACTATTAGAGATATTATGCAGGCATTAAAAGCCATGGTTTCAAAGAATATTTAGCAATATGGGAAAAGTCAGTATTATGGCATTCAGTGAATAAAGGGGGACACAAAGATGATATCAATTAAGGAAAAAAACATCTCTCTCTCTCCCCCACCCCCCCCAAAAGGGACTAGAATGAAAATTTCACTCCCTGTCATTCCAAAGTTTTCTGTTCTGCACATGTTTTATGTCTATTGTGGCAAAGAAAAATAATAGCATTTTATAAAAGGGAAGGTTTGTGTGTGTTTGTTTGCCTGGTAGTGGGGGTAGAAGAATATAATTGGGAGATTAAGAAAATGCAGGGAGTTGGACAAGAAGGAATGTAACCTTGGTTAGAGTAGCTCATTGAAAGCTAGGAATAGCTAGTTAGAAGAAATGGGCCTCCTTTGTTGCTTTTCAGAAGGAATTGGGAACCTTAAATAGGCATATTGGAAATTACTTCTCTGTGTTTGTATGTTCTGTTAATAGTGGGAGTTGAGAAGAGAGGGAGTGCGTGTCTGAGTAAGGTGGCAGCGGTGGAAAGTACACCAAAGGAGCGTCAAGAATAAGTTCAACCTTAGGGCAGGGATTTGGTTTTAGTACTGCCACTCCCACCTCTGCCCTCATGCCTTGTATTAGGCTTGACACAGAATAACTGCTGGGTATTTGTTGACTAGAATTTGAGTGGCAAAGAGACTGAGGCTCTTCTACCTAAATATTTCCATGTAGGTATGTAATTTTTCCTCTGCTTTACTCTTGTGTGTATATGTGTATGGGGGAGTTGGGGGGTTGTTTCCTTATATAAGCAAACTCAGTGACAATCATACTTTATTTTTTAACTTGTTTTTGTTTTTCTATTATAAATATATTACATATTTATTATAGACAAACACAAAAATACAGGTAAGCAAATAAAAAAAGCAAATAAAAAATAAAATTATCTACAATTCCACCACCACCCAAAGATAACCCTGTAAACATTTTGGTGTACATCTTTCCACACAATTTTCTGTGTGTATATTTATTCCTGGAGTGTGATCCTGTTGTTTCATAACCTATTCCTTTTCACTTAGTAATTTAATGTAAACAACTTTCCAGGTTATTTAATGTTTTAATTTTTATATTTTTAAACATCATTTTAGGTACTCAAATAGTATCTAATACATTCTCCTTGCAACAATTCAAATGTACAATACTTACCAGACAAGATTCTTTGGTCACTTATCCCATCCCGTACATCAACCCTGGTCCCTACCCCCATTCCTCAGAAATAACTACTATTATCATCAGTTGTATTTTTGTATTAGAACATTATAGTTATACATAAAAGTTAGGTTCATTTTGACAAAATCATACATACATGGAATTTTATTTACTCATTTCAGTCCTCATTCCCCACATCTCCCTCCTCTCCTCCCTCCCCATTTTCTCCTTCCTCTCCCTACTGATCTTCCTTTCACTCATTTATTTATTTTTGAGTGATGCTCTCCACATATACATAAAGGTGAAATTCCCTGTGGTATATTTATATATGCACATAACATGATATTGTTAAATTGATTGCACATTTTCTTCCCTTTCCTCCCTTCCTTGCAATCTCCTTCTACTCCACTGACCTTCCTATATCTTTATGATTTCCTATCCCCCAGCCTCACCTTCTTTCCCTTATTTTGTTCTAGCTTCTATATATGACAGAAAACATTGGACCCTTGATTTTCTGAGTCTGGCTTATTTCATTTAGCAAGAAAATCAGCATACTATAACGATACAGCTACTTCAGTGTTTATAGCAGCACAATTCACAGTAGCCAAATTATCGAATCAGGCCAGATGCCTGTCAATAGATGAATGGATTCAGAAAATGTGGTATATATACACAATGGAGTTTTACTCAGCCATTTAATGAAATTATGGCGTTTGCCAGTAAATAGATGGAAATGGAGAACATCATCAGTTTGTTTTTTTGTTTGTTTGTTTTTTAGTGCTTGGGATTGACCCCAGGGTCTTGTGCAGGCTAGATAAGTGCTCTTACACTGAGCTATACTTTCAACCTCTCCTTGCATATTTTTATAGGCACTTTTCTAAAGATTTCCACACGCATTCATAGAATAGAATATATTTGATATTCTGTTGGGTTGTATGTACAATGCTTATTTTCTATATAAATGGTATTAAACTGTACCCATTTGTATGCAACTTATTTTTTTCATTCAATAGCATGACTTGGATATCTAGACATCTCATTCTATTTAACCATTGTGTAGTATTGTGTGGTATAGCTACATCACTGTTTATTCAACCATGTTACTATTGATGTAGATTTGTCTTTTTAAATTTTTCACTATTACAAACAGTACTGGGGAGCTCCAGTGGTGCACAGTACTTATACAAACAGCACTAGAATAAATATCCTTGGCCTACATTCTTGTGCATATTTGTGAGAATGTTTCTTTAGGATAAATACCAAAGTGAGAAATTGGTAGATCATGAGATGCATATTTTATTTTTTTCTTTTTATTATGGAAAAATTAATATATATTAAAAGTACAGAATTTTATAATGAGCCCCCATGTGCACTAAACTAAGTTTCAACAATTGTTAACACATGGGCAATATTGCTTCATTTATAATACATCCACACTGGGTTACTTTGAAGTAAGTCTTCTCATTTGGACACATTTTAAAAATATAGTGTATATTTAAAAAATTGGGGGCTGGAGTTGTGGCTCAGCGGTAGAGCACTTGCCTTGCACGGGTGAGGCACTGGGTTTGATCATCAGCACCACATAAAAATAAATAAATAAAATAAAGGTATTATGTCCATCTACAACTAAAAATTGTTTTTAAATTGTCTCCCAAATGACTATACCAATTTATATATCCACCAGTTTTTTTTGTCTTGTTTTGTTTTTTTGTTATTTTTGTTCTTGTAGTTTTTTCTTTGGGGGAGGTACTGGGAATTTAACCCAGGGGTGCTTAAGCACTGAGACACATGCCCAGGCTTTTTTGTATTTTTATTTTTTACTGGTATGCTTTGGTTATATATTACAGTAAAAACCATTTTGACATAATTATAAAAACATGGAATGTATCTTGTTCTATTTCAGCCCCTAGTACTTACCCTCCTCTCACCCCCAATCTCTCCCCTTTACTGATCTTTCTGCCATTCACCCATAGTTTTTTTTTTTCAATTAATTTCTTGTGGTTGTACATGAGATTCACTGTACATAGGAATGTTATATAAGATTTATTTATTTATTAAACTATCTTATTTTGATACAGGGTCTTGCTAAGTTGCTGAGGCTAGTCTTGAACCTGTGATAGCCTCTTGAGTCACTGGAATTACAGGCATGCACCACCACACATGGAATCAACAGCAGTGTTTGAGATTGCCTATTTTTCATACCTTTGTCAATTTAAAATTATCAAACTAAATTTTTTGATCCGAAATGGCATTTTATTGCTTATTTTGTATTTCTCTGTCTAGTAGTGAAGTTGGGCATGTTTTCATACTTTCAACAGCATTCATACTTCATTTTTTTTTTTTTTTTTTTT
>NW_026000294.1:6275548-6331562 GCF_001458135.2 Marmota marmota marmota | reverse complement strand
AAAAAAAAAAAAAAAAAAAAAAAAAAAAAACAAAACTAATTAAAAATGGACAATTGATGTACATAGACATTCTCAAAAGAAGACATACAAATGGGCAACAAGTATATGAAAAATGCTCATTATTACTAATCAATAGGGAATTGCAAATCAAAACAATGAGATAATATTAGAATGGCTATTATAAAAAAAACAAAACAAAAAATAACTCATTCTAGCAAGGATGTAGAGAAAAGGGAACTATTTATACACTGTTGGTAGGAGTATAAATTAATATAGCCATTATGGAGAAAATTATAGGGGGTCCTAAAAACTAGATTTAGAACTATTATGATTCAGCAATTTCACTTCTAGTTGTATATCCAAAGGAATTGAAATCAGTATGTCAAAAAGACATTTGCACTTGCATGTTTATTGAGTCTCTATTCACAATAGCCAAACTATTTAATCAACCTAGATGTCTGTCAATGGATGAAGAGATACAGAAAATGTGTTTTATATATATACAATGGAATATTATTTCACCACAAAAAAGAAATTTTGGTAATTTGCAGCAACATAGATGGAACTGGAGGATACTATGTTAAGGAAATCACATACAGAAAAACAAACACAACATGTTCTCACCTATATACCTGTATGTGGAAACTAAACTGTTGATTCAAAAAGTACAAAAGCTAGGGAACAGTATGAAGTAGAGGAATAAAGTAGTTTTGTTAATGGGTACTGGAGTATAGTTGGATAGGAGTAATAACATCTAATGTTCTATAGCACAGTATCATAACTATAATTGACAACAATTGAATATTTTAAAATAGCTAATAGAGAAGGCTTGGAATGTTCCCAACACAAATAAATGATATATGTCTAAGGTGATAGATATGCCAATTACACTGATCAGATCACTATACATTGCAGGTATTTATTGAAATGTCTCACTGTAAAATTACTATATATCAATTACAAATAAAAATATATTTTGAAATTCACTTGCTTGGTTTTCATATTAGTTTGCCTTTTTTAATGCCTGCTTTTTTCATTATGTTGGTTTTATATATATCACATTAGAGGTTTATAAATGAAATTCCACTAAATGAATATGTACAATGTAAAACTATTTTAGCATTTTGAATGTAATTAGGTTAAATGGACTTTTACTAGCAACTATTGATTATTTTATGTATCTGTTGAACACTTGCGATATATTAGACTCCTAAGGATTATAATATTGAGCAAAAGAGAGAGAGAGAGTCCCTGATTCCTTGAAACAATCTGCCATGTGGGGAAGATATACATTAAAATAATCATATAAGCATGTAATTATAAATAGTTATAATTGCTATAAAAGAAAAGTACTTTAATCAAAATGCTTGAGGTAGCCAGGCTGGTGGACCATTGGGTGGACTGGAATAGAGAAAGACTGTGTAGAAAATGCTCCCAACTCAAAGGGTCATAGCCAATAGGAAAGGGTGTTTCCTTTCCTAAATATGCTCCTTCTATAAGGCTATCTCTCTTTAGCTTTAGGGTCACAAAATGTTTGAAAGATAATGTTTTTAGGACTTACAAAGAGCTCAAAAGTACTGAACAAATTGGTGATTTAGTCCTTCAATATTAATCTCTAGGCAAAACTGAAGCAGAGAGTATCTTCTCTATTGCCAGCATAAGTCTATTGCCAGAATTCCCCTAGAAATGCCTCAGAAATATCTGATTGATAGAACAAGTGTCTTCTGAAGAAACTTGGGAAGGTGGGAGTTGAGGAAATTCAGTGGGACTGTGCACTCCAGCAGAGCACCATCAACACCAAAACCAGCAAGAGCAAAAATATCACCGATGTCAAAATCCAGAGCAACAGCAAGAGAATTAAGGACCTAATCAACAAGAGTAAGAACAGTATCAACCACATCAACAGATTGTATCAGGGGAAGAGAGGATGGCACAGTTACCTCAGACTGTGTATGTGTGTGTGTGTGTGTGTGTGTTTGTGTGTGAGAGAGAGAGAGAGAGAGAGAGAGAGAGAGAGAGAGACAGACACTAGGAATTGAATGTACAGACATTCTGCAAATGAACTACATCTCCAGCCCTACTTATTTGTTTATGTATTTATTTTTATTTAGAGACAGGGTTTCATGAACTGTCCTTCAACCTCCTGAGAAGCTGGGATTATAGGTGTGCATCACCATGGGTAGCAGCTCAGTTTTTTTGTATTTACTTTTTCAAGAAAGAAATAATGCTCCAGGATGCTTGTCACCTCTGTTCTCTAGAGCAAGAGACCACCTGTAGCCTCAAGAGACCTAGAATGGAGAATCTAACTCCAATTGGTTTATTGAAGAGACATCATCCATCATGAGGAAAATCACAATACTGAGCATGAACTGTTCCAAAAAGTTACATAAGGATAGGTTTACATAATTTGGGGAAGTGGTCCTTTTAATCTTTTCTGTGCCCCTACATTTTTACCCTGACCATGCTTGGTTATGAGATTCCCACAAAGGCTTGGAACCAAGGAAAAACTTCCTAAAGCAAAAAGTGGTTTGGACTGTGGTGAGTGACAGTGGCCTCATGTTCACTACTTACAGTGTTTTGTACCAAAATAAAATGACCTCTAATTGAATTGATTAATGATTTTAAGACCTCAAGGTTTGAGAGGCAGAACAATATAAGACCCCAAATTCTCCAGTCCTCATTACTTGATGAGAGCTTCCTGATATGGCTCAAGATTGGGATGTGAGTAGGGCTGGACTCTGGTACGCTTGGAGGATAAGGATGCTCCAGGAGGAGGTTTGAACCCATAGCCATGTGTAGGGAAATGTGAGGACTGGGGCTATTGCATATTGCCAATGTTCCCCTCAGAGTGTGGCACACAGAAGGGAAAACATTCTATCTGTGTTTTCACCAATGATAAGTATTGCTGGACTGTCACTTCACTAATTCTGGACACTGCATTTTTGTGAATATAGCTGAAGATGGCATTAGATTTCAGCCTCCATATCTCACAACTGATACATCCTGAGTTCTCACTGTCCTCTGAAATTCCTAAATTGTATTATACTTGTTGCTTCTAAGACATTTATCTTCCACATTGGATGTGTGTGGTGAAGTTTGGGTAGGAAACAGGACGAGAACCTACTAGAATTCAAGAAATTCTAATGCAAAGGAGATCCTACCCTTTAGTCACATGCTTTTAATGGAGTGAGCCTCATAGAGGGATCACCATAGGTTTGGGGGCTTAATTTAGCTTGTTGAGATCAGAAATTCAGTTATTACCTCATCCGGAGTTTGTCACAGGGCAATGATTACTGTTCTCCAGAAACAGAGTTGAACTATCCACACCGGCTACAAGTGGCTGCATCCTAGGATGAGTCTGCTAAGAGAGTAGTGGAGTGCAAAGAGGTGTTTGAAGAATAGGAGATTAATGCAAAATGGCTTGGATACACTTTTGGAACATTTCCCTGAAACCAGTGTAGCTGAATTGATCTCTGACTTTTGGGAGATTTCTGTCTCTGTGGGAAGATTGAGCCATATAGGCTCAGTGGCCCCTCTCCTTGGATGGTGTCAAAGCCACATTGACACATTATTTTGTTTTTTGTCTCCTTTTTCCCTAACCTCCATGGAGACACCCCCTGCACAACTGCCCAGCCAACTACCCCTCTGTTATGACAACACAACAGTAACCTCAGCCAAGTTACAACATAATTGAGTAGGTTACTGTTTTCTGTATACCAAATTCCATTCCTGCTATGTCTTACCAAGGATTGGACTTGGGACATGACCTGGTCCCTTGATGGAGACTTGAGACACATCCGATTCTCATCACATCAGTGATATGCATCCAAATTCTTTCTGAGTCTCAACTCTTTCTGCAAAGAGCTGAGCTCATACATTTCTTGTTGATTTTGTTTGGGTCAGGTTCCAAGAGCAGTTTGGTCTAACTTGGCCTCTCCATGAACAATAGAGGAGTTGGGATTGGGTGGAGGGTGTGCCCCTTGTGGGATTTGGCACAGCTTCACCATAAGTATCCAACATTTAACTCCCCCAGAACTGATAATAATCAGTTCTTACATATCAATTTATTTAGTCACTCTAAGACAACTAGTGACATATATTTTTACCATGTTTATTGATGAGAAAATTAATTTTTAGAAAGTGTGAGGCCTTGTTTAAGAGTTGCACAACTAATCATGAGCAGAGCTGAATCCAGAAGGTATCCTGATTACATATCCAGGTTTCTTTCTTTCTTTTTTTTTTATTTGTCTTTACCTAAAAGTTGGTAGAAATTCCCTTCTTCACTACTTCTTCCAGGGCTTTCTTGTCTCTGAGCACTTGTAGGAACCTAACAGAAGAGGAAATCATGCCAGTTCCAAAATCATTTGATACATTGTTCAGATATAAAGTAGAAGACACACACAAAAAAAATAACTCTATTTCTCAGGCTGTGGTAACCATGAAATGACTTGGTCATAGTGGTTGAAGAGGAGGTAAGAGACTCGAGTAGATTACACAGAAGGCCTTCTTTTTCTAGAGACTCAAGATGTCCTGAAAGAAGCATCATTGGATAATGGACCAAAAAATGGTCTCTGCCTATGATAGTTTGTTAAGGTTGCCATAACAAAATTCCACAGACTTGGAGTCTTATACAACAGAAATTTATTTTCTCACAGTTCTGGGAACTATAATCCCAGGATTAAGGCTTTGGCATATCTGGTTTCTCCTGAAGCCTCTCTCCTTGGCTTGAAGATGGCCACCTTTCCACTGTGCCCTCAGATGGCCTTTCCTCTATGCACGTGTATCCCAGGTCTCTTTTTGTATCCAAATTTCCCTTATTATAAAGATGTCAGTCAGATCAGATTAGGGCCCACCCTAATAGTCTAATTTTTAACTTAATTATTCTTTAAAGGCTCTGTCTCCAAATATGGTCACATTGTGAAGTACTAAGAGTTATGGTTTCAACATATGATTTTTTTTTTGGTGGGGGGAGATACAATTCAGCCCATAACAGTGCCTTTTGTTCCTCATAGCTTGGGCTGAACTAGTTCCCCATTTAGGTTTAAATAAATAGCAACTGGATAAAGACACATTTTTTTTAGATGAACCATGTGGGCTGGGAGGAGTTAAGATATTAATTGCCACCTAGTATCTGCACCTCTTCTCGCCAGTTTCCAGTTCCTTCAACCCAGATAGGTCAAGAGTTTTAGGGTTGCTTAGTAATCACTCATTGTCTGCTTGCTGGCAGAAACTTGGTGGTTTTTTTTTCTCCCTTTCTGCTGCACTGTCACTTTTGCCTGTTTGAAAAGTTTGGTCTCTTGACTTTCTAGAGAAGAGCATGGAGAATAAATTTTTTTTCTGTATTTATAGATCTTTGATCCAGAAATGAACATTTTTTTTTCTTTAGGCAATAGTAATCATCAATATGGTGGACATAGATTTCAGACTTCTTAGCAAACCTCCAGGTTCAAATATTTGGTCCTGTTGCTCCTGTAGTTAGGCACATTTGTCAGACTGGTTGTTCTAACCTATATCCAGAAAATACACTTTGGGGAAGTGTAAAATGGATTTTAATAACTTTCCATTGGTTAGGAGACAAATTCTAAACTCTCCTCAGCATTCAGAGTCCTTGGTAATGCAGACCAGCACTTCTATCCAGCTTCATCGCCTGCTACTCCTCAACATAACTCTTGCACTCAAACTCTATAGAATTTTAGTAACCAAAACTTTTCTCATGTAGCCACACCTTTGCACATGCTGTTTTAGAACACCCTTCTAGAATCCCAATGATGACCTTCTTCCTTCCTTTACCTTTTGCCTGCCTTCTATCTTTTTATTTTTCCTTCACATCTCATTTCAAGTTGTTTGTGAAACTATTCCTGCCCTACCAAGGAAGTTAAAAACTCCTATTTTGTCACTCTAACTTATACATACTGTTTTCCATGTTATATTTAAATATTATACGGTAAACACGTTGGATTAACTGAAACACTGTGTTTATTTGTCTATTTTCCCCACTAGACAGGGACCTGGCTCACACTAAGTACTCATGTGTTTGTTAAATGAGTGAAAGAAAGAAATGGGAAAAGGACATTGCCAAGGATGAGTATCTGTCCCTGCCTGTCTTCCAACATAATCAACATAATTTCTGTGATTAAGATGTTGATATGGGAGTGAAATAGGGCCAATATTTGGTTCATATAACTTGGCCTAGGCTCCTAGCTAGTTGACCATTATGGGAGCTGATTTAATCCAAGCCAAATTTCCAATGTTGGGCCCTAAGAAGACTAGTTTTAGTCGTCAGATTAACCAAAACCCGGGAAGAGATAAGTAGTTTAGGAGAAGGCAGGATGGCCTGATAGATATGTTCCTGGAAAGAGAAGGTATCATGCTGGGCAGTCCCATGCCCATTACTACCCCCATGAAGTGACTTGGTCATAGTGGTTGAAGAGGAGGTGAGAGACCCATGCCCATTACTACCCCAGGGTCCCTGACCAGAACATTGCCACACTGGTGGGGAAATGCCAGCCTGGAAATTGCCACACATAGATTCTGGGGAGGTAGTATGGAGGTGGGGTGGAGGGAAGAATGGTACAGAGGGACTGATGCAAAAACCAACTGTCATTCTTGAGCAACTGAAGAGGAATGGGCTAGCAGTCCAGACTCTTTCTGCTGGGACTTCCCTTCCACAATGACTCTGCAGTCCAGAGTCTGGGGAGGCGGTTATAGCGGCCACCTCAGGCCAAGACTGGGCTAAAGGTGATTGCAGATAAGCTACCCACCCGTGCGCTCCCAGTCAATTCTACTTGCCTCTGTTCTTACATCAGATCTGACAATAACCCTGCAATATAGGCAGGGCAAAGATTATGACTTTTGCTTGACATTTAGGATGTGAATTCCCAGCTTCTTCCTCTCAACTGTTCAACTCCTCTTACCTCATGGTCCCTCCATGCCTAGAGCCTAAGCCCTGCTGTGACTTGGAGTATTATATCCATCCAATTTAACAGGTCCTTGACCTTTCCATGTATTCAGTATCTCCATTTCAAACTAATCATAATGTTAATCCCAGTATTATCATCCCTTCTAATTTATGTTATACCAAGGGTATCAGTCATTTATCCACTAAATCTTATTTAATACCTCCTACTATTTACCAAGTGATATGCTAGTACTATCCAACACATCAACAAATCGGTTAATAAAACATGGTCTCTGTTAATTGGATAGAGCTCCCAATATTTTTAAAAAATCATAGGATCTAGAACCATGGAGGTGACATACAAAAAATGAATAAGTAGGCCCAAATAAATTATTCAAAATGGTAGGAATTTCTATGAAGGAATCAATAGGTTTCCAAGTGTGTGAAGAAAGAAGGATAAATAAAGCTATTTTATTGAGGGTTAGCAAGGAAACCATTCCATGGAAAAGACATTTTAAGCTAAGACCTGAAAAGTGAGAAGGAGGCAATAATGGGTTGAAAGGAATTTCAAAATCTCTGAGGTAGGAAAGACCCAAGGATGTACACCATCCAGCAGACTAGGATTGATAGCCATCTGGAGACAGCATGATATGCAGGAAGGATGTTGAATACAACCTTAGGAATTCCCAGCTTTTAGACTCACCCTGCAAAGAGTTCTTTAAATGAGCAGAAGGAAACCAGCATATATGGTGGATCTTTCATGAGCTAGTTCCTTTCTGACATGTTTTTTTTTTTTTATTTCCAAGTCTCAGAAAGATCATTTGTATAACAACAATGTGAGACTATTTGATCCCCAAGGGCTCTTACAGCTTGGAGAGATTAGTGAGTTCAACCTATAGTTCCATCCTCCAGTTAGGAAGCTGAGACCTTTGAAGGTGAAGTGCTTTTGCCTCAGGTTGTCCAGTGAATAAGTATATTCTTCTGCTCTATGCCTGATTAACTAGGATAAGGCTGAAATAGTCTCATCTGAACTAAAAACTAGGTGAGGAATCCAGACCCTTGGCACTGCCTAAAAAGGAAGGTATGGATGGGAGGGACTCTATCTTGGATACAGAGGGAGGAACATATCTAGTGAGCCCTTTGACAGTGTGCTTTTTTTCCCCATGCCAACAAAGCTTTTCTTAGCAGCAGATATTTCCAGGAAGAGCAAAAACTGCAACAGAGCGTTCTGGGTGGATAAGGTTTATCGTGGCAGGGACAGAGACCCTGGAAGGGGGTTAGATACAAAGTCCAGAACTGATGTGCCTTCCTGTTGTGGGGGGGCATCCTAGTGCTTCAAGTGCGCTTTAGTTAGCTTCTAGTAGTAAATTTTGTAGCTGCTACTAATTATTCTCCTTCTCCTCCACCCTTTTCTTCTTCCTCCTCTTCCTTTTCTGGCCTATGCAATTCAGAATGATCAAGGCAGCTATGCCCATTGGTAACTCTAGGCCCAGGCTCAGGCTCAGACCAGCACTAGTCTTAATATCTATCCCAGATTGAAATGGAGGATAGAAGAAAGTAAAGAAGAGGAGGAAAAAAGAAAAGGAAAACATGATGGGAGAGAAACAAATAGAAGGAAAGGAGAGGAAAGAAGAAAATAGGGGAAAGGAGATGATAACTTCTCCTCTTTGACCAATAGGTTCACAATGGAGAAGAAAGTCTCTAAAGCCCAGGACTTTTCCCATGAAATAATATTTGACATTGATAAGAACCCAACTCTTTCGTTACCAAACTCATCAAATTGATTCTCTCAACTGAAATAACATGTATCTGCAAATTCTCTGAATCTTCCAGAATCCCCCAAGCCCACTGCTGTTTCTACCAGAGGAGAAGGCAGAGCTCTTTTGTACATGGGGTAGGGGGAAGGTACAATCCTTCTTATCCTCTCCAGCTCACCAGAAGAATAAGGTTCCCCTGAGAAATTTCAACCAGTGAATTCATCGTATAATAGATTAGCCATCTGGAGAAGCCCTTAAGGGGACAGGAGTTCTCACTAATCAAAGCAGGAAAGAACAGGGCCTTGCAGAAATCGGAAATCTAATTAAGGTGGAATCTCAAGAGGTCTGACTGAATGTTAAAGAAGTTGTAGAAGCCTCATCAACAGGATTAACTCAGCTGCAGAAAAAAAAAAAAACGAAGGGTGGGTAGGGGGTTCTGCCTGAAGAATGGAAAAAAACAGCTTCAAGAGCTGAAAGTGGTCATTGTGTTCATGGTAGTGTCTAAGAGACAGAGAAAATAGAGGTAGCCTTGACCCTTCCTTCCACCCCATTTTAGTTTAGAAGGTTTGAGGAAGGGAAGAATTTGTTAAGCTCATCTAATCCCCTTTGTCCTGTCCATGTTCTCATCAAGCAACTTTGTGATTAATTTGGCTTTTAGAATATATTTTTCCAAGCAAGAAAGAAATTGCTGCTCAGCCAACATGAGCCTTTCCAGCTGTTTGGGGAATAATAAAAAAAACAAATAACAACAAAAAGAAAGAAAGAAAGAAACCTCTCTGGATTATATCTGCTTCCTGTGAGTTTGACTTGCATGCATCAGTTCATGGCGTATAGTTAGATCAATTCCAGGTGTTTTCTCAAAACTGGACTTTGGAAGTTGTGTAAAGTTGAACACTGTGCTCCATGGTTAGAAGTCTCTGCTTGAGAATCCCCATTCTTGGAGGGCATTTCTATCTCACTGTCTCTGTTATGTCAAGAAGCCAAACCCTGTATTTTCTAGACAGAGACACTGAAGCCCAGAAAAAAAGAACTCTACCCGAGTTGCCACAGTGGGTCAGTATCAAAGTTGAATTTTGGTCTAGGTTGAAATTATATTTGTACTACATAGACTCTAACTCTGCATCATTCTATGTCTGGATTCTGCAATTTCTCTTGGAACCTAATTCAGGATCCAGGATTCTATGAACTCTCTGAAAAGGGATTTTTAAGTAAATTGGATTTAACTTTTCTTGTAACTCTTCAAGGGAGAAATTGTAGGTCTATTATAGTTTTGCTTCAGACTTTAGACAATAGATTTCCTCCCTCCAGCCCACACATCTTTGTCCCCTCTCTGATTTTCATTTCAAATCCTCTTCCTTACCTAAGGTGACAGGAATATAACCCTGGTTGAAATTATATTTGTCTCTTTTCAAAATTTGTCCCATTATGTCCATGGAATGAAAGTAGAGGTTTAGAAGATATTACTCATCAACTCAATTGTTATACTAGTTTGTTTTCACCTCCAGTCATATGCTGGTCCAGGTCTTTCCCTAAAAGCCTATTGTGTTTTAGGTATGGAGTGTAAGAAGAGAACAACTTTTTTTTTGAACTGGGAATTGATCCCAAGGTCTTACACATGCTAAGCCAGTGCTCTTACCACTGATGTATATCCCCAGCCCCATGGAGTCTAGGAAAAGAGATCCTACTACCATCTGAAAAGACTTTGATTAGGGTGGAATTGGAGTCATGAACTGAACACGGATGAAAAGGATCTGTGAGCCAAGATGGAACCAGGCCATGGAGTACAATTTATTCTTTCAACAGATATTTTACTCATATTTCACCAATACTTATAGAAAATATGCTTCAAACTTGAACATCTCATAAACTGTAAGGCCAATAATGAGTAAGTCAATGTAGATGCTGGAAAGAGTGTATCTTCTGCTATGTAAGCAGATAACCCAAGTGCAATGTGATCTGACTGTAATTTATATGCATAAAAAAGTACAGAACAAAGGAACCAGGAGAAGTTTTGCGGAGATAATAATTGGCAAGGAGGGCTGGGGTTGTGGCTCAGTGGCAGAGCACTTGTCTAGCATGTGTGAGGCACTGGGTTTGATTCTCAACACCACATATCAAATAAATAAATAAATAAGTCAATAACTAAAAAAAATAATTGGCAAGGAGAGGATAATTGAGCTGGGCCTGAAAAATAAATGCAAGTTTTTTGGACCAGGAAGCTTTCCAGATTCAGAAAGATGTATGTATAAAGGCTAGAGGTATACTGGAGTAAAGGACATGTTGTAGTTATAATATAGGATGGGTGGAGAAAGATGAAGACATAACTTATGGAATTATTGTAACAGGCCCTGACATTATGTTCATGGTAATGGCTAAGAAACTGACAAAGTTAGAATGGCAGTGGAGAGCTACCGATCCATTTTAAGCAGTGCAGGAACATCATTAGAGTTGTGTTGTCAAAAGATTATCCCTGGGCTGGGGATGTGGCTCAAGCGGTAGCGCGTTCGCCTGGCATGCGTGCGGCCCAGGTTCGATCCTCAGCACCACATACAAACAAAGATGTTGTGTCTGCCGAAAACTAAAAAAATAAATATTAAAAGAATTCTCTCTCTTTCTCTCTCTAAAAAAAAAAAAAGATCATTCCTGCAATAAATGCCAAACTTTAAGGAGAAAGATATTATTGGCTGAAATGAACATCATTTTCATGTTTTCATCTTCATCACTAGGAACAATATCATCTTTTCTCTCAATATACATATTCTGAGAACTGACCTCATCACCATTCATTTTCTAAACTGTTACTCTGTTCCAAATACTAGTGATAAATAAATTAGCTAAAACAGAGATTCTTGTTCTTGAGGGAAGTTTGGGTTACTAGTGAAGAATAATCAAAGGCATAAAACATCACACTATAAGGCAGTTAAGTGTTAAAATTTGAGTATCAACAATATATATGTATATGTAATATATATGTATATGATGGTGGTCCAAAAATAACTGGTCCTTATACTATGAATTTCCTCTATGGAGATAAGCAACACAAAATGAACTGGTTTCTTTGAGGTGTACAATCAGGAATGTGAGAAGTTAGACATATGGAGGATATGGTCAATATGCAATTTAAGCTACTGATATGGAGGTAGGGAGATAGAAAAGAAATGAGTAAGCATACAGGACAACAACAGACAAAATGACAAAAGTACAGAATCCTGGGAAACACTAACATGCAATAAGTAGCAGGGAAAAAAGAACCATTAAAAAATTAAGGACAATGGTTTGGAAGTAGGTGAATCTGAGGAGTGTAGGTAAACACATTCAACAATTCTCACTGAGCAGACTATTCTGGATCAGATGCTCTGCTAGGTACTAGGGAAATAAATGAAGAAAACAGTTTTGAAATGAGCTATGGTTCTCTGGCATAAAGTTGATCCTTATATCTCATCTGAAACATTGTTGTGTGGCTTCTGATGATGAAATTGAATCTGAAGGAAGATCCTCTAAATCAGTTGGTGATTTGGTCATTATACATTGTACATGTCTGCATGTATCAAATTATAATTCTGTACCAAATAAATAATTACAAATATTATGTCAATTTAAAAAAAAGAGAGAGGGAGGAGGGGAGGTTCACCAAATTGGACAGCGAGGAGTGGAGAGAAGGGAGGGGGGATGGAACTGGGAAAGACAGTAGAATGAATCAGACATAAATATCCTACATTCATATATGAATACACGACCAGTGTAACTCCATATCATGTACAATTATAAGAATGGGAAATTATACTCCATGTATGTATGATATGTTAAAATACATTCTATTGTCATGTATAACTAAAAAGAACAAATAAAGTTTAAAAAAACAAGAAATCATGGCTAACACTCATCTGATATAGAGACATTGAGGGGAATTAGGGCTAGTAGAGAGGCTATTGACTTTACTTATTAGGAGTTTATGATAGTTTGGTGACATTGGCTGAAGGGGTCAATGCAGAAGTGAGGATAGAGGAAAAAATAAATTGGTAAGTTATAGTAGGTTATGAGGCTAAATATAAATAGTGAGGCAATCGAGGAGATCATATTCAGTTATCTGAAGCATGATGTGGGCAGTGGAATAAGATATGTTAAAGTTAGTTATGATTTAAGGATGTTTATAGGCTGAGCGATTAACACATGATGGGGAATAAAGATAATCTCTGAGAAGAGGCTATTGTTTTGATGGCTTTTTTGAGAACAGAGTCAGTGGTAAAAGCAGGTAAAGCAGGAGTGGTGGATTCCAGTTCTGAACCCCCTTTGCTTGGATTAGGGGTCAAATACAGAAGTTTGTAAGAGACACCAGAAGCTGAATGCTGCAGTTTACAATTCAGGGAAGAATGTTTGGAGGAGAAGTAGGATTAAGGGAGAGGAAGTTGACTTAAACCGCAATAGGCATGGTTCAGATGAGATGCAGGCTCAACTTCCTGCCAGAGGAGCATAGCTTATGGCAAGAGAAAAAGAGAATGTCCTTATTTGTGATCCCTCAAAACTTAAAAATAATTCTCCTGCTTTTGAAAAAAAATTGCTATTGTCCTTCCAATTTGCATGTGGTATGGAAGATGATAGAAAGGCTGATTTGAGCTCCAGCTCAGCTGATTACTGAATGACTTGAAATAAGTCTTAATTTGGTCACTCTAAAGTTCAGTTTCCTCAACTGTGAAAGGGTGATGATACCCATCTTCTAGAGTGGTCGTGAAGATTACATAAGAGCATGTGCATGAAGCATCTAGCACAGTGCCTGGGACATAGTGGCTATTCTTCAATCGTTGACTCCCTTCCCCCATTTCCTCTGTTTCACTTGTTCTATCAATACAAAGTCCTGGAGTCTCCAGATACTTCCACCCACTGCCAGCTCTCTTTTCATTTTCATTATTGTTAGTAGACAATGAAAAGATGGGAAGGCCTGTGGATGCCAGGGATCCATGCCACATTGTCCAACAGCTGACCATCTCCCAGATAGAATCAAGCTGGCCAGAAAGGTGCACAAAGCCTTATCCCCTTTCCCTGTGCATCCATTTCCAAGCCTTGCAGATGAGCCAGACAGCTTCCAAGATATGTAATAACATCAGTGGGTTAGAGAAGTGGGACTAATAAATGGTCAGAGGCACTCCCAGGCTCTGAAACCTATCTTTCCTTATTAGGGATAGATGACTGCTAAGTGCACTGGGAATTCCTGCTACAAATCCCATGAGGACTGAGATTCAGGGTCAGATCCAACCTCAAAAGAATCCTTAATGAGAGCTACTCATGGAGGTCCTAAAGAGGCCCAGAGAAATCCCAAGACACATGGGAAAAATCAACCCTCATATTTGTAAAACCACCTTAGAGTTTAGAAAACTTTTTTCACACATTATATATTATAATATATGATAAGTAAATTTACAATATAAATTACACAAGTAATCAATATTATTTATTATAATAGAATAAATAACAGATAATAAAATATAAATTAATTTAATATAATTCATATACATTTATATATTTTAATAATTAATTGATTTTATTTTTTAAAATACATGACAGTGGAATGTATTACAATTCTTAGTACACATATAGAGTACAATTTTTCATATCTCTGTATAGAAAGTATGTTCATACCAATTCATGTCTTCAAACATGTATTTTGGATAATGATGTCTATCACATTCCAACATCATTGCTAACCCCCTGCCCCCTCCCTACCACTCCCACTCCTTTGCCCTATCTAGAGTTCGTCTATTCCTCCCATGGTCCCCTTCCCTACCCCATTATGGGTCAGTCACCTTATATCAGAGAAAACATTTGGCATTTGTTTTTTGGGGGTTGGCTAACTTCACTTAGAATTATCTTCTCCAACTCCATCCATTTACCTGCAAATGCCATGATTTTATTCTCTTTTATTGCTGAGTAATATTCCATTGTGTATATATGCCACATTTTTTTATCCATTCATCTATTGAAGGGCATCTAGGTTGGTTCCACAGTTTAGCTATTGTGAATTGTGCTGCTATAAACATTGATGTGGCTGTGTCCCTGTAGAATGCTGTTTTTAAGTCCTTTGGATATAGACCAAGGAGAGCAATAGCTGGGTCAAATGGTGGTTCCATTCCCAGTTTTCCAAGGAATCTCCATACTGCTTTCCATATTGGGTGCACCAATTTGCAGTCCCACCAGCAGTGTATGAGTGTACCTTTTTTCCCCACATCCTCACCAACACCTATTATTGTTTGTCTTCATAATAGCTGCCATTCTGATTGGAGTGAGATGATATCTTGGAGTAGTTTTGATTTGCATTTCTCTAATTGTGAGAGATAATGATATAATATTGCACACATATCCAAGGCCCCAAGAACTTTACTTATTCGGGATCATTCTTCAGGTCTCAAGTTTTTGTTTGTTTGTTTGTTTGTTTGTTTGTTTTGTTTGCAGTAGTTGGGATTGAACCCAGGGGTGCTTTACCACTGAGCCTCAAACCTGAATCCAAAGCACTTTTTTTTTTTTTGAGACAGAGTCTCACCAAATTGCCCAGGCTGGCCTCAAATTTGCAATCCTTCTGATTCATCCTCCCAATTCTCAGGGATTATAAGCATGCATCACAGTACCTTGCGATTTTAACATTTTTTTGAAGAAAAAAAAAGACCTCCCTAAACATATTATATTAGGTTTACTATTATTTGCTCTCATAAAACCCTATATTTGTCCTACATAATATTTAACTTTTTATTGTGGGATTATTTGACAGTTATTTTCCTCATTTGAACACGAGTTCCAGGAAAACAGAACCCTGATCAATTCTGTTATCTTTGGTATCTCTGTCACCCAGATCACTTGACACATGCATAATTGAAGAAGAGAGTTCTTAAAATCAGTCAGTTTACCCCATGTGTAAATGGGGAGAATGACACATATAGCAAAGAAAATAATTTCCAAGTGTCATACTACAAGCCAGTGTACAGCTGGCCTGGATCTCGGATCTTCTGACACTGTCTAGGGTTGTTCTCAATGAACCTTTAACCCAGATTGCATCTGAATCTCAGGTTATCAGGAAACAGGATTAAGGGAAGGTCATAGCTTTCAGTATTTGGATATTGCTTAATCTTCTGGCCTGCACAGCAGGAAAATTTTTTTCTCATCAACAAATATTTATTGAGTAGCCACTGTAAGCAAGACAGTGATAAGCAAGTGAGGTGTGTAGTTGTAAATAAGGTAGAATCACAGCTCTCATAAAGCTTATATTCTGGCAGGGAGCATAGACAATAAATAAAAATATAAAATTCTAGAAAAAAGACAAGGCAAAAGACAAACTGATAGAAATATTTGTACTTATTACATATGAAGTGACAATCTAATATGTAAATGACTCAAAATCAAGCAAGAAAAAAAATTAGCCTCTTAAGTGAAACTGAGTATAACATAATTCCTACCCTCATGGATCTTGTGGTCTAATGGAAGAACTCCTTTATCTCCAAGGCTAGGGGGAGTAGCTGGGCTACAAATTTTAAAGGGGCCAAAAGTGATGATGAGTTCTTAGACAGCTCCTCTAGAGCCATTTTAGGGACACAGCTAATAAAATTCTGAATCTCAGCTCTGCCACTTACTAAATATGTAACTTTGAGGAAAGTTGTTTGACATCTTTGAGTTTCAGTGCCCTCATTTATGAAATGGGAATAATTCTTATTTTGCAATGTTGTAGAGAAGAGTAAGAGATATATTAGATGTGAGAATAGCTGGTACACAGGAAGCACACACTAAAAGTATTTTTCTTCCATTTCTCACATCTTGTTCTGCCTAGAACTGAAAATAGAGGGCAATAACCCTTCTTTTGCCAATATGTAGCTTTCTTCATACCTTGCATTATCTGATCTTGACAGGAACTCTCAGGTACCCAATTTCTTTTAAATCTTGTGAGGAATCTACTTATTAGGAACATACTACCAGTTAAATCAGTGCCAAACTGAATTGTAGTAAATGTTTGACTGGGGTATAAGCTCAAGGTTTGGTCTAACTTTTCTTTCTGTCTCCACAAGACTCCATCTCTGTACTTCCATTTACCGAGAGGAAATACCAATACCAAGAAGATGAAAATGTTTTTTTTTTTGTGTGTGTGTGTGTGTGCATGCGCATCGGCATACCAAGTCAATGATCCCAGGGGCCCCCACCACCTTAGTGTGTGCTAACACACACACATAAACACACACACACATTTGAGTTTTTATTGTAAATCTATACTTACATATGCTTATGGGGTACAAAGTGATACTATGATTTATGAATACACTGTGGAATAATTAAATCAAGTTAATTACCATATATTACCTCACATAATTATTTTTTTGAATACATAATTTGGAATTTACTCTTTTTGCAATTTTGAAATGCACAATACATTATTATTAGCTTCATTTACCACGTTGTGCAATAGACCTCCAAAAAACCTTAATGCTCTTGTCTGAGACTTTGTACCCTTTGGCCATTTATTTCCCTATTTCCCCCATTCCCTACCCTATGTAACTATCATTCTACTCTCTGCTGCTATGAGTTTGGTTGTTTTAGATTCCACATGTAAGTGCAGTATTTATCTTTCTGTGTCTGTCTGCAGTATTTATCTTTCTGCGCCTGTCTTATCTCACTTAACATTATGGCCTCTAGTTCCATCCATGTTGTTACAAATAACAGAATTTCCTTCTTTTTAAAGGCTGAGTAGTAGAAGTATATATCTTAAAGAAATGCAGTTTCATCCCCCCCACCACCAAATATTTGCAATAGGCAATTGCAAGTCAGTTCCTCATTCCTTCCTTCCCTGTCTTTTCAAAACTGTTGTCTTGTACAAACCCTTAATTGGAACATTGGGGGGAACAGATAAGAATGGTTGCTTAGGGTCACTTCAGTTATTTATGTCATAAATGGATGCTTCTGCAGGATTCTGGGAATAAGGTGAGGGGAGTGAAATGTGCAACCAGTTTGCTTTTCTGTCCTTAAATAACTCTCTGGTAGTCTCATTTTGTTTATTTCGCTTATTTTGTCTTTCTAAAATGCTAAGCAAACATTGACTTCAACTCAGCCCCCTGCCCTAACAATCATAAATTGAAAATTAATGAGGTTTTCATGGATGAAACTGTCCTTGTAGACTGACTTGAATTTGACATTTCTTAGCCAGGTAGCCAATATTATATAATTTTTTAGAATGCTATAAGATTACTAGCATTCATACATTGCTCCATGACATTTAAAAGCTGCCTCTGCCCTTTACTAGCAGTGACATAACCTGTGTGAAATGCAGCTCCTCATCTATCATATAGGAATAATTATTGTTTCTCCCTCATGAGGTTGTCATGAGGATCACAAAACCTAATATGTGTAAAGGGCTTTAAACAGTGCCTCACATGTGGAAAGCTCACAAAATTTGTTCATTATTATTTTTACAGTACAAAATTGATCTGTGGATAGGACCAAGGTCTTCTGCATGCTTTTTCCCAGAACATATTTGGTATGTTGGGTAGGCCTTGGGATCTTTATTGTTCTAGTACATTTGTAGGTATTCGAAAATACACTTAGGCTTATGCTTATAATGCTGAATCAGTAGTCCCTCTATTCTCATGAACTCACCATGTTCTTTCCTACCTCTGCATTTTTATTCAGGTCCCTCTCTCTTCCCACAATGCCTTTCCCTGACTATTGATACTGCCATTTATCAAGGATCTTTTAAAATGCTTCTCTTCTGTGAAGTCTCTAATCCAACCAGTTGGAGTTAATTTTCCTTTCCTCTTTGTCTCTGTTAAGTAGACTCCAAAAAATACTAGGTTTGGATATAGAAGGGTACTGTACTACCTATGCTCTTTCTGGCTCCTCAGATCTCATTGGGTAAGTCCAAAATTCTCAACATAGCTTACCAGGTCTTCCACAGTTGGCCTATTTTGGTCACCTTGTTTGCTGCTGTGACCAAAAGATCTAACAAAACCAATTTTAGAGGAAGAAAAAATTATTTAGGGCTCACTATTTCAGTGGTCTCAGTCCATAGATGGCCAATTCCAGTGCTCTGGGCTCAAAGTGGGGCAGGATATCATGGCAGAAGAGCATGACGAAGGAATACAGCTCAGAACATGGTTCCAAGAAGCACTCAACAAGGACAATGTATATGCACACCATATACTCCAAAAGACATTCCCTCAGAGACCCACGCTTATTAGATTAAGACTGTCACAACCCAATCATTTCACCTTTAAACTTTCCTGCATTTTCTAACACATGAGTTTGGGGGAAAACCCTCATATCTAAATTATAACAGAGCTCCCTATATAACTTTCCTACCTTTCTTTGTGCTATTCTTTTCTTTGTACAAGCCATATCAGCCTCCTTATCTTCCTGGAGTATATCACATTGTTTCCAATCTCAGGGCCTTTTCACATGCTGTTTCTTTTGCCTAGAATTGCTTCTTGCCTATTATTCATTTGGCTCACTGATTTTCATTTTTAAGTTTCACCTGAAAAGTCACTTCCCCTGAGAAGTTTCCTTTATCTATCCAAGCCTAGGGGAGTATATTCCATTGTTATATGTTCTCCCAGCTCTCTAGCATTTCCCTTTTTTAGGTCACACTTCCTGGTAAATATTCATTTAATAGCTATTTTCCATCACACTGTAATTACCAAGAAGTTGGACATTTTATCTGTCTTCTTCACTTCTCTATCTGGAGTGCCTTACAACATGCCTGACTTAGAATAACAGTCAATATATAATTTGTTCAATGAATGAATCTAATCCAGACTCATTTAAGAGATGGAAATATGAAGGTTCAGAAAAGGAAAGGGTTTTGCTCACACAGAGAATCAAGTGTCAGAGAAAAGATTGCAGCTTGGATCTCGTGACTCCTGGCGCAGTTCTTTTTCATACATGAAATCCACTATTGTACTCCTTCCTCCTGTGTGCCTATGGAACAGTCAGGGGCCTGGATTAGACTGTAAATTACTAGCAGGCAGGGTCCACATATTATACACGTTCATCTGATACGGTAGCCACTAGCCACATATGGCAATTGAATACTGAAAATGTGACTAGTCCAAATTGAGATGTACTGTGAATTTAAAAAATCTCATTAGTAAATACTTATATTGTTCATAGGTTGAAATAACATTTTGGAAGCGTTGGGACAAGTAAAATACATTATTAAAATTAAATTCACATATCTATTTGAAAAAATTCGAATGTGGCTATTAAAATATTTGTGGCTCATGTTATATTTCTATTAAATTATTGTATATTTCTGCTCTGTTGTATATTTAATTTTCCCCTTGGTTCCAAACAGAGCTTTGTAGCCAGTAGCTTCTCAACACATCCTTGTTGAATAAAGTTGATCTGTAGTTAGTGGGTTAACTGCTGCCACCTTTCTTGTCAATATCACCAGCTTTTCAGGGAGCCTCACAGTGTAACCTCTATCACAAGACTCAGGTGTGCTAGTTCTTCAATCCTGGCCTGAGGGTGCCCTACATATTGCATTAGCTTTTGGGTTTCCTCTCAGAGGAAGCCCCAGTGCAATCCTATGCAGAGCAATCACCAGGGTTGTGGTGAACATGTGGACACTTGTCTCTTGCACAGGAAGTGGCCATAGCTTTGCAATTGTCCCTGAGGCCTCTTCTTGAAAGGCTTCCAAAAGAAGGTGGGAGTGAGTTAGCTGGGAGATGGAACTCAATGTAAAGGGAGGGGTGCTTCTCAATTTCTTCATGGAGGTAAAAGAAGCTAAGGAATGTGGGGACTTAGAGCCATGAGGACTCCTTCTTTTACTTATGCACTGACTTTCATTTATTCAACTCACAGTTCTGGGGAAATTATTTGCTTCCTTGCCCTGGGAAGACAGTAAGGGATCAAAAACAGTCCTTAATTTTGGCAGTTTTTTTTTCCTCCCAGGAGCAATGTGGACACGTTTTTTTTGTTTGTTTGTTTGTTTTTTGCTTTGTTTTGAGACTAGAAGAGGGCAAGATACAGAGCAACTAATTTTGCTAGATCTTGCCAGGGAAGGATTTTTAAAGCCAAGGAGCACCATCGTTTCTCTCTATCCTTTAAGATATAGCCAAAATTGTATTCTTCTATGAACCTTTCTAATTTTCAATGCTTCCTTGTCCCTCACTCTGGAATAATCAAGTCTTTCTTATTTACTCTTCTGATGGCACTTTGTTAAATCACTTGTCAGATTCTATAAAGTGACATAGCTCCTTGGGTGCACGCCTATCTGCCTTTCCCCTCTATCCCTCCATTTTATGTGGTGACTGAGGCTTAGACATGCTGTGTATGATTGTTCAAGGTCACAGAGTTAATGAGTTACAAATATGGGTCTATAACCCAGGGGCTATAACCTAAGGTCTAATACACAAGGACTCAGTTTTCTTTCTCCTCCAGCACTGAGTGACTAAATAAATATGTCTACAATGTGTATCCCTAGCATTGTCAGACTGCTTCCCTTGTCAATTCTCTTCCCTTCTCTCTCATTTCCCACCACAAGAATGACCATGGCAGAGAGCATCAAAAATTGGAGACTTCATTGAATTTTAGTTGCTTTAAGCAACAGCTTGGACAATAGTCTTAAAAGAAGAGGCCTCTTTGTGCTATTGTTGCAAACTTGACGCTTTCCAACATGCTCTATGTTTGTGGAATAGAGAGCAACTCCAAGGAACCTAGTAGGTGGAATGATTTGGCTCCTAATGTTTTTTCATGTACCTGCTATGGGCTCAAAATAGATACCACTAATGACTCTTTTAGACATTATCTCCAGAAGATTCTTGTCAAAAAGTAGAGTACTGGGCTGGGGTTGTGTCTGAATGGTAGAGTGCTTGCCTAGCATGTGTGAGGCACTGGGTTTGATCCTCAGCACCACATAAAAATAGATAAAAATAAAGGTATTTTAAAAAATTAGAGTACTTTAATTGATAGGGCAGAAAATGTGTAGGTAGCTGAACTTACCCAATATGGTGTGAGTTGGGAGGAGGGGGTCCCTTCCTAGCAAACTGCCCTCAGGACCATCCTGCTTCCGCCCAAGCTTTAGTCAGAAGCCAAAAAGAAACAGGAACCGAATCTTTCTAGAAACCAGATCTGGTGAAACTGGTCTCAAGGCCTAAGCCAATAAATTATTCTTGTAGAAGGAAATTTTTAGCAGAGTAGTGTGAATGCAAGTGAATCCTTATCCTAGGCTGTCCCCCAGAGCCTTAGGCTCTGTAACCACAGGAGGCTTACAGTGAGTAAAAAGGAATACAAATGGAAGGAATCATAAAGGAACCTGGGAATGTTTGAATTGGAAAGGACACCAAAACCATTTAGTTCAATCTCTAATGGTTAAATGGGAAAGAGCAGAGTTACGACTAGGGCCCAGGGATCCTGACTCCCAGGATGTGGTCTTTTCTTTTGAGCCTGAATTTATAAGATCATATAAATTGTATAATTTTTTCACTGGGGCTCAAGTACTGCCCGTGGCCCAACTTACACAGGGCAGACCAAAGATGTTGGTCTGGGTGGGCACTGCAATCATTGAAGGCTGCCCCCCAAATATCCTGAAAACATTGTAGGACTTTCCCTTCTTATCCTGTGTGTTATTAGAATTCATGATGGAGAGCACTGCATAATGGGAATCCATCGTCTTTCTGACAGTGAATTCGGACTTCCCAGGAATTGAAAATACAAGGCTCTAGAAAAATAACTCAAGTTTCTTCCTATGATCTTCATGTCCCTTACTCAGCCTGAAGGTCACACTTGAATTTAAGGAGTTGATACTATTTTTTTCTTTCTCCATGTCAACTACTTTCCTCTCCCTTTCATGTATCCAATGTGGGAAGAGTAAAAAAAGCTTAACATTTTGAGTCAGACCTTAATGTGGCTGGGTGTGGCTGAGGCAGCTGAGTTGCAAGTTCCAGTCCATCTTTGGCAAGTTTGAGACTAATCATGGCAACTCAGTGAGACTGTGTCTCAAAATAAAGGATAAAAGGCCTGGGAATATAGCTCAGTGGTAAAGCCCCTGAGAGTAAATAGTTTCCTAGAGCCCATATTACAATCCCTGGGAAGTTCCCATTCATGCCAGAAAGATAATGGATCCCCAGTATTGAGGAGAAAGAAAGAAAGATGAAAGAAAGAAAGAAACACTGAGTAGGAACTCTGCCTTCTCCATTATGTCCTAGTTTTGTTTGTTCAGTATATTTCCATGTGACTAGTATGATCACCTGTAAGTAAGGATAACAATATTATTATACCAGAGGGTTATCGAGTTAATGAGATAACATGTAATGCACATAATATGCGCTCTAGTAAATAAATGTAAATTCCCTTTTCTTTCCTTCTGTAAGTGGTCATAGCTGTGCCAGTAGGATCAGTTTTATAAGCATGTGACCTGTGCAGTTTCACAGAGCTCCATCTAAGAAGGAGACCACACTTTGCTTAATATTCTGCTTTCAACAAGCTGAATTCATAATATTTTACAAGGGGTCTATCATTTTCGATTTGTACTTGCTCTGCAAATTATGCAGTTGGTTCTATGTACCAAGAGGGAAGTTGGAAGTAAATGGAGTATTCCAGGAGCAGAAGACATTTTGACATAGTAAGAGACCACATGATTTGGAGTCTATAGAAATGGGATAAAATTCTAACTTTGCCACTAACTTGCTTTGTGATATTGGGACTTTTCTTTCATTCTTCATTGGCTAAATTTCTCAGTTTTGACAATGGGAATTTCATTAGATAATGTCACATCTCTGACAGGCCAGAAATCATTCAATTACTCTGGGAAAAACTCCCTGCCCTACAGGCAGAGACTAAGGACAACCAGTCACTTTCTGCTTTCCCTTTCTACAGCATGGACAGCTATTGTCTGTTGGAGGTTGGCAGAGAGTAGGTGGGGCATGGCAGCAGGGACTATTGCTGCAGTAGCAAGCCCTTTCACAACAGCCCTGTTTTGTCATTTTGCATCCAGATTTCCGTTGGCTAACCTCAGCCTTATCTTCCTCATTTCTATTTCCTCTTCAAGGCACCAAGAGCCCTTCAAAACACATGACCTTCCTGCTCACAACATAAAGACCAGTTCCCTTTGGCCTCTACAGTTTGGCTCAGCACCAGGGAACCTGTGTCCTCTCTGAGACCAAGGCACCACACCAGTGACAGGTATAGTATCCATTTGCTCCCTTCTTTAAATTCCCAAGTTGAGGCAGTGTTCATAGCAGCCAAAGGTAGCTTGGATATGCCCATCCCATTTTCCTTATTCCCATCAGGGATTTGGGGTGAAGGGTAAAACAGATAAAGTTTCTATTAATCTTCTATCCTGAAGTTTCCAGTGGTCGAGAGAAGGGGGTGTATTTTCTACAGAAGGATATTTAGGAGACAGTCATATGAAAGGCAAAAGTTCTCTGGAAATCTGACAGTTCTGGTTTTTCATTTACCCAATATTTATCTTTGGGCAAGTCCTTTCTCCAGCCCATGTTTCTTTTGCACAAAGAGGAGGCTGAGAAAGGTTAAATGGATGCATCTTAAGACTTAGTTTTTATATCCCTTTTTTTGATAATTGCCATTCCTCAGTTGATAAAAGAAATGGGAGAGATGCTTGAATATATACTACCAGGCAGGGTTAACACATCCAGGAGGAGAGCTGGTGGTGATCCATATAGTACTCTCTGAGAGTTATGACTCAAAGATGAAGGTCTCTTTTTCCTCTAGTCTTATATTTGATTACTAAAATTTTGGAATTAAACAGACCCATAGAGATTGGGTGTGTATAGAAGAAATTTAAATCCAGAGAGAGGAAGGAAGGAAGGGACTTTCCCAAGGTCACACAAAGAAACTGTAGCAGAGCTGAGACTGGATTCCCAAGCCAGGGCTCTTTCTGCTCTACCCTAGGAGAAATGAGACACCAAGAAGCAGGAGTTGCCTTGTAACTTACCCAGGTGGGCCTCCTTATACTGGATGTAGTTTGGATTTTTTTCCATAATTTTTATTGGTGCATTTTAGTTGTACATAAAGTGGGATTTGTTGTTACATATTTGGACATGCACACAATATAACAATAGAATTTGGCCATTGTCATTTCCAGTATTTCTCCTTTCCCTCCCGCCTTCCCCCTGCCCCCATGCCTTTGCTCTACTGATCTCCCTTCGATTTTCAAAAGATGTCCCCCAAATTTATTTTCATTTTTTTCTTTCTAGATTCCATGTATGAGAGAAAACACAGGACCTTTGACTTTCTGAACTTTGCTTAATTCATTTAGGCAGGGTCCTGCAGACTTCTTTTACTCCACTCCTTTTACAAATTCTTGGTTCACTCTGGGAATTCAGAATTCCTCAGAGCCTACCTACACTTTCTCTTTCAGGCTCATCTTTTCCAATCCCCTTCACCAAAATTGACCTCAATAATAGGGGCTTTGTGGATCTCTCTAATGGAAAATTTTGCATTTCAGTGGGGACAAATGATGACATTTCAGATAGTATAAATGTACCAACAGATGAACTTTCAGAGTCCCTCAGTATCACCCCATGTAGGTATCCATCTCTTCTTTCTATGAGTCTGGCCAGTCTTTCTCAAGTGAACCTGCTTTTCTTACGAAAACTCAATTGGAGAAGCATGGACTAGAGCAGCAAGAGTAGAAATGAAACCAGTCTAATTCTAGCTCAGCCTCTTAATTTCTTCCATCAATGCTGAGATAATATTGTCCACAAACTGTTCAACTTCCTGTATACCAGGAATCATTAGCCCCTTTCACACTTTTCTTCCAGGTTTCCTGAGGTGAATGAAGTCAGAAGTGGCATTCAGGAAGCTGTGAATATCTCCAGATTATCCAGGTGTTCTCACTGCAGCTGGAACAGAATGGAAATGATGACAGAAGAAAGATACCAGTCCATTTCTCTCCCCCTGCCACCCCAACTCAAATTCTGGTAATTAGCTTCCTTTGCTAGCTTCCATCCACAGCTCCAATGGCTGAGCCAAAGTCTGATCACATGTAAGAGGCTCTGAAAATCTCACCAAACACTTTCCAACAACCCTGTAAGGTAAGTTTTTTTTTTTTTTTTTGGTCCCATTTCTAGAGAAGACAAATGAAGCCCAAAGAAAAACTTGCCCAAGCCACATTGGCTAATTGATGCTCAAGACATTAGAACCTAAGTTTGTCTGATTCTTTCCATATGCCATATACAGTTACCATGACTGTGGTTGGGCTGAGAGCCACACTTCTGATTGGTTTAGGTTGAATTGGGTAGGTAGAGAAGGAAATGTGGAGGTAGAAAAGACTGTTTAGATCCTTAGCTTTGAGGTCCCACCCACATATCAGTCTGGAGGGATGTGTCACCCTCTTACATTCCACTAAAATAGTTGTGGAAATATCACTGAGTACTTTCTTGTAGAAAAACTTCTTGGGGCAGTTTTTTTTTTAATATTTATTTTTTAGTTGGACACAATAGTTTATTTTGTTTATTTTTATGTGGTGCTGAGGATTGAACCCAGGGCCTCAAACGTGCTAGGCAAGCGTTCTACCGCTGAGCCACAACCCAGCCCTCTTGGGGCAGTTTTTCATTCCTGGTAATCTTTAGATGTTTGCCACTATTGATGCCAGTATTTAATATAGAACAGTTACTTTCTCATAGATCAACTGCCACTGCTGGGAAGGGCAAGAATTTGACACTGGTAATTTGGCATTTTTAGCAACAGGATCTTGGTTTTGCCAAGGGGATGCTCCAAGAGGTTCCAGGCCTGACTCTGCTCCTGGAAGCTTTCTTTCTTCCCTGGTAGCTCTGTGTTCAAGATCTCAGTGCCATATGGTGATCTCTACTGCCTTTTTTTGCTCTGTTGATGTGGCTCACCTCTTATCCAGAGGGATATATAAAGCAGGGAGGTAAAAGGACCAAGCAGGAGAGTTTGAGGGCACAAGAGTGTGATATAGGACATAACCCCTAACTGCAAGTAACTTATTGTATGACCTTTAGCAAGTCTCTTCCCCAAGATATCCCATTTCTGTTAAAGCAATTGCTAATAGTTCTTGCTCTAATTCTGGTAGCAGAGCCACGGTTTGAACATTATACACACACACACACACACACACACTAAGGACTTTACATGCATTATCTTAGGCCGTTCTTAAAGTTACTTTATGAGGTAGGTACTATACATATACATACTTTGTGACTGTGGAAAACAAGAGCTCAGATAGGAAAAATAATGTATCCATGATTGTTGAGCTAGTTAACATTAGAGAGGATTTGAGCCCATTTTTTGTTACTTTAAAAACTTTAATTTCCAATCTTAGAATAACTAATTCATACTTAACATAGCAACTTTTACCAATAGAAACATTTTTCCTCACATTACTTGTGTTTGTAACCATTTTTAACCTCAAAGTCTGTGTGCATAAGCAAAACACTGTGAGAATACAGCTTGGGAGTATTGGGAAGAAGTGGGAGCAAGGACACTGACTAGGGGACCTGATCTTTTCCTCTAGTCAAGAAGGCAGAATGATGACCAAATTGTCTCCTTTCTGCTGTGTAGAGGAGCTCACTAAAGCTGGGGACACATAGAAATGTCAGATCTATAGTACTTAGACCAGAGGATCTCCCAGCTAAGCACTCAGGATCTCTTTTCTCGTTAGGAGTCTTCTACCTGTTTTGCTCACTTCTCTATTCTGATGTTGCAGCTGTTCCCTGAAGAGGGACCTCTGCAGTTTTCCTGAGGCTAAAGATGTGACTTCACTAGTGCTTTCTCTCTCTTTCCTTCCAGGGCCACATCCTCCAGGAAGATCTCTGTCCCGTGGAAGCCCCTGGCCTGGCCTCCCGCAGTGCCACGCTCCGTGTATTTGACAAGCTGAGTTGGACACTCCGTGTGGTAGAGTGTCAGTTTGTCAAATACCCCAAGTGTGGCACATGCTTAGCAGCTCCACACCAGGGCAGATGGAATACAACATATTTGCTGCCAAGTGGATGTAAGAATGCTCATTAAACAACAAGGTCTCCTAATTTATTTTTTTGTAACTTTGAGGGAACCCAAGCAATGCATCTGAGGGTTTCAGGGGGAAAGTGCAGCATCTCTGGTAATTACAGCCCTGGTCTTCGTCTACACACATCATGAGAATGCCTAGGAGCACACAATAGTCTTGAAAAGACATAAGGGATACAGGGATAGACGTGCTCTTTGATTTGTTATTCTCTTCTTTCTTCACATTCCCCTTCCAGAGTGTCACAGTCAGGACACCAGAATCAAATACTACAGGTTATATGAGAAAGCTGGGCATGGAAATCCACTCTTTTTATGTTCATTCTTGTCTTCTAAACACAGACTGGCTTTTCTACCTCTTCCTTTTTTCCTCAAACCTCTTCTTGAAACAACTTCTCCATTTCTCTTGGCCTAATTCTTTCCCATACTTCCTGGCCCCACCACAGTATAGTCTCCCCAGGGACTTTTGAAAGTCATCCCATGCTTACCCTTCTTCGCTTGCAGAGCACTCCTTGCCTGAGTCCTGTTATATGCCCCAATATCTCATTCCACCCAATATAATCTTTTGGATCATGAGTGAACTTTTCCAAGGCTTACTCTTGAATTCCCCACTATATTTTGAGCTTCTAGAAGACAAGAATATATCTCCTTGATTGTTGTCTCCCCTACCATAACCCCATATTTTGGTTACGGAAAATATTCAATAAATGTTTGCTGATTGATTGACTTTCTACTTAGTTGATTAGTTTCGGATATTTGTGCCAAGTGTCACCCAGGGTTCTATGAAAAAAACAAACAAACTATGGAAACCACAATTTTATACAGTATATGAGGGAATAGCCAACATGGAGAGCTTTTTCTTCCTGAGAAATGAAGCCAAAGACTGGAGGAAGGGGGAAAACAAAAGTGCAAATAAATTGTAGAATTACTTGAATATACAGATATGTGGTACTTTATTGAAGGATTTTTAAGAGTCCTTAATATTCTAATTTTGCTTTGGGAATCTCCAAGACAGAGATATGGAATGAGGGCTGGGGATATAGCTCAGTTGGTAGAGTGCTTGCCTTGCATGCATAAGGCCCTGGGTTCAATTCCCAGCACCGAGAGAGAGAGAGAGAGAGAGAGAGAGAGAGAGAGAGAGAGAATGAAGCCTTCCCTATGCCTACCTATCCACTGAAATTTTCTTGTTTTTTTTTTTTGTGGTCTTGGGGATTAAACCTAGGGTTTCATATATACTAGGCAAACATAGGCAAATATCCTGCTACTGAGCTACATCCCCAGTCTTATTATTATTATTATTATTATTATTATTATTATTATTATCATTATCATTATTATTATTTTAAATATTGAGACAAGATCTCACTGAGTTGCTGAGATTGGCCTAGAACTTGTGATCCTCCTGCCTCAGCCCCCCAAGTAGCTGGGATTACAGGTATTTGCCACCAAACCCAGTTGTCCAGGGGAACTTTTATTCCCCATGGGATATCTCATGATATTCCATGATATTCTCCTGATACTACATGTAACAAAAAATGAGGGGGCTGGGGTTATGGCTCAGTGTTAGTGCGCTTGCCTAGCATACATGAGGCACTGGGTTTGATTCTCAGCACCACATACAAATATAAAATAAAGGTCCATAAACAACTAAAAAAAAATTTAAAAATTGAGAAACTTCCCTAGACAAACTTCATACCTTCCTTCCCTTCTAGAGAGCCTTCTTTTCACTCTTCTACTTTCCCTGACCAGACAGCTACCTAAGATAGATCCCATATTGTAATACCTAGGAATCACTTACTGGCTTGTCATATATGGAAAAAGTTTTTAGTATGGAGGCAAATATGAACTCCAGAAGGTGCCTGCTGCAATAAATATATACTTCTAGAAATTTACCGGCCTAACTTGTGGTCTCTGTTCTACCACTGATGTATATGTGTAACTTTAGACAAGTCCCTTTTTTCCTCTGGCCCTCATTTCCTCATCTTTAATATGGGATTATTAGGATCAGTAATCTCCAAGTTCTTTAAGATGAAACTCTGATATATTCCTGAAGTTTCAAAATTCCTATGGGGTTGGGGAGGGGTTCCTGAATTTGTGATTCATTTTACCAGTGGAAATAGAACAAAGATTGTCTTCTCAACCCCAGCAATTCCTTTCTCTTTAAGGTAGTAGAAAAAGATAATGGGTGTTTTCAAAGGCTGTGGGATCTGTACACTGAGCTGTTTCATGAAGGAAGCTGAGGTTTCCACTGGGTGGGGAGCCCTGTTTCAGAGGCTTATAAGTGTGATGGGGAAGAAGAATTTGCTCCTTTCACCAGCTATGTGAATCAAGTATCTAGGGATGAGGAAAACACTGAGGTTTTGACCATGGACTTGGCAGGTTGCATGGTGGTAAATGGGAGGCCACCTCCTTGTTCACTTTTGTGTACTATTTTGACTTCTGTAATCACCCCACAGGGGAAGCAGCTCTTGCTAAACCTGACCTGACCCTGGAACGAGAAGTAGCAATGTGACAGTTTCAAGAAGAGTAAAATGATTTTGACTTCACATGAAATTACATGGGGAAAAAGAAGCAGTGTAGATATGGCCCAGGACATGCTCTTACAGGAGAGCTTGATTTAAAGGTGCATACACAACACACACACACACACACACACACACACATACACACACACACTTAGTCCCATTCCTGCTTGAGAAAGACTTCAATGCTTTTACCTCCACTCCACATTATAAGAAGGGGCCAGGAGCTACTGAAAATGACCCATGCAAAATATAAATACCCCCATATTTTAGGATTTAAAGAAGTAGAAATCCTTAGGGATGATATAAACATACTTTGGAAAGAAGGCAATCCTTTTATCTCTCCATCCATAGTTCCCTGATAAAGAAGTAGAGCTCTTTCTTTGTCAAAATTTCAGTTGACTCAGGAAAAGTCATTCAGGTAGAGCTGACAGGATGACAAGAATGGGAATGGAAACCAGTAGAGTCCTGTTTAACCAAAGATTCACTGTGCCCCAGCTGGGGCTATCTGTGGAGTAAAATAGGAGTGGCATGATGGGAGGGAAGATCAAAAATACAAAGTTGTAACCTGTAATCCCAGAGGCCAGGCCCCAACCATTTTGATCACTCTTGTTAGTTAGTACCATACCTTGAGAGAACAACACAACTGAGGTCGCTATCATGATTATATTTATTGAGCACCAAAGGAATACCAAAGCACTAGACTCACAGGGCAAGAGCAGAACTGAACCCCAGCCTGTGACATGACAATCTCAATTAAAAGCTGTCTATCCCTGGAGAAAGGGCAGTGATCCTGGATGCAACTCCTTCTCCGAGCTGTCAGTGTTGGGCCTCCTTTGGTCTTCTGGTGGTATCTGGAGACATGATGACCAAGTCCTAGTGCTGGCGTTTCACTGGTGTTTGGAGAAGAGCAATGGAAAACCCAGGCAGAGATACTAGAAGGGCTCAGGGCCAAACTCAACAGCTAGCGTTCTTGAGATGCATATGGCTAATTCTTAGGCAAACCAGTCACTCTCAGGAGCCGCAACATTGGCAGGAAAGACACTTTGGACTATCCAGGAAGAGAGGTAGCAGAGAAGGGGGGCATGCAGAAGGCAGGGACTGAATACTGAATAGTTAATTACGTCAACAGAATTTGACCTAGTAGGGGATTGTTAGCAGACACTCTTAACCTCAGTGCCCAGAATCTCATAATCCAGGGGAACTGTGTGCAGCAAGCGGGCATAGTCACCATTGATCTGGGCGATGATCTGGTACTCCTGGCCCAGGCAGGGATCGTCAGAGTAGTTGTTGTCCAGAGCCCGGGGAGCTGGCTCATCACTGGAACAGCCACTGGTGTAGATGGCCACTCTCATGGTTTCTCCAGAGTCACTGGCCTCACTGGAAGGCATCCTAAAGTCCAAGAGTCCACCTTCCATGAGAAGTGACTTGGAGCTTACACCCTGGTTTCTCACCCATCTGCCTAAGTTCTTACCAACTGACTCTGAGGCTCTTGCCACCTAAGAATTCTAGGAGCAGAAGGCTGGTAGGTCTAAATCATCTTGTGCTTTCAGTGAGCTAGGGCAGAACCTCAGAAGGTGCCTCAGAGAGGATATAAAGGTGTGTCCTGTCACTGAAGGACATTGGTGTTAAGACTAGCTCTATCTTTGGCACACATCCCACCTTCATCCATATTGCCTGTCAATGACCAACAGAACTGAGGACAGGGAAGAGGTTATAGGATGTAAAAGGAGATGCTATCTTACCTGCTCACTTCATAGACATGCTCTAGAAAAGAAGGAGGAATCAGGTCAGAAATTTCTATGGACAAGTAACAAGAGTCAAGCATGGACTCTGGATACCAGTCAAAAAATGAGGGAAGGGAACAGAGGGGGATTTCTATGTTTCAGATTTCCAACTAGGGGAGGTATTGGGGAGATACATTGAAGCACAAGGATGCAGATTTGTCAGATAAAGGAAGGGGAAACATGCTTGATCACTGTTCTATTTGGCATCTCTGACTCAGGATATTGGACTGGAGTTGTTGCTTGGTGTGGGTGGGGGAAGATCATTGGGACTCGACAGGCTCTCCACCCAAGAATCTCAGAGTCCTTGTGGGAAACTTGACTTCTGGGCCACAGCCCAGGAAGAAGGGGCTGGATTAGTTTGATGTCAGGGACTATGACCCAAGCCACTCCCAAGTGCACTCACCCCCATCCCATACCCTAGAAAGGCCCTAGAATAGGTAACCATTGCCCCCTAGTGTCTGTGGAGGGAAATTTCCCTATATTCCACACAGGCTCAAAGGCTTAGCTTGGTACAAAGATGGATATCTCTTGATACTACCCTCTACGTGCTTATAATTTTCAGGGGAACAACTGGGAATGCATGCATTCAAAAACAACAAATAAGTAAACAAACAGGGTAAGACTAGAGCCTTCTGCCTTTCAGTAAAGCCTTAACATTTCCATGTCCTACTTCCCCCATTGGCATGGGCACTCAGCACCATAGGGGTTGTGTCTTTTTTTATTTTATACTCCCAGAATCTGGCACACAGTAGGTGTCAGTAACTATATTTTAAATTGAATTGATACATTGAGGATGTCTCCCTTATAGAGAGGTAGAAAACAGGCATTCTGGGAAGGCAAACAAAGAAGGGGAAAAAGCATAAAGGTATGAAGATTACGGCCTATTTGTTTGACTTCAGTGCCTGGTCATGAGGATAGGTAAAAGGGAATGGTGCATGTTGAAAAGACAGGCTAGAGGCATATCACAGAGGGTCTTGAATATAATTTTACATTTTGACTTCTATCCCCTTAGCACTGAAGAGCCATGCAACATTTTGAGAAAGAAACAGGCTAATGTGGTTACTATTTATGCCCAGCCTCATCAAGACTATGATGAATACTTTCCTTTTAGTGTTCCTTGGGTTGTGGCTCTTGGGATTTGAGGTATCTCCACTCCCATGTTTATCCTCAAGGGTCACAGCCATGCTTACTGGCCAAGACCAGTACACTTGAGATCCAGAGAATGAGATATTCAGGTCTCCCTTCTTTTTGTTTAAAGAGATGCAGGATAGAAAGCAGGCTGTTTGTAAGTACAGGATAATGCAGAGAAAGAGAGAAACTAATCCTAATGAATATTGGGTCAGGTCCATAATACAGCAGGCATTAAGTTCTACCTAGGTTTTTCTTATAAACAAATATTGTAATTCTCTTTGTCCTTCTCAGCTGGCCCATTGTTGTGAAATGACTCTGACAACTGTACTTTCTCATGCCACTTCTCTGCTCAAAAACTTAGACGACTTTTAGTACTTCTAAAAAGCTTTTAGTAAAGAAAGTCCAAATCATTTAGACTGGTATTCAAAGCCTTCTTTAATTAGACTTTGAACTTTTATTTTTCCTTGTTTCCCTATTGCTCCAATTCTCTTTATTGATGACCTCACACTCAGTTGTCTTTTTGAGTTTTACATTTGAACTCCTTACATGATATTTGCATTCTCCGAGGACTGGTCCAAGTTTTGCTATCTGAAAGACTTTGCTAATTACTCGAGCCCTAAATGACTCTCCTCTTCTCAAGACCATTGTACTATTGTCTTTTCCAGGTTTTGAGTCCATAATTTTTATTTCTATGTTTTGTTATTGGTAAATTTAATGTTTCAACATTGAATTTCCTATATAAATTATAAGCAACTTGAGGGAAATTCCTTTGCATCCTTATGAGGTGACATATTACAAGGAGATGCCAAATATTTCTGCATTAATTTCCTTAATTCTTATGTTATTGTTTGCATGAACATATGTCTATCTGCACCTCTACCCTCATTCCAATAGTAGGTTGGGGGTTCACTGAAATGCCTGACACAGTGTCTGACACAGAGGTTAAGTATATTACCAGAAAGAAAGAATAAATAAAAACCACCCCAAAATCAAGTCATTCACCTTGTTGGGATGTCTTCCGGCAAAGCATGATATAAACCATGG
Organism: Marmota marmota marmota; assembly: GCF_001458135.2. Taxonomy (NCBI): domain Eukaryota; kingdom Metazoa; phylum Chordata; class Mammalia; order Rodentia; family Sciuridae; genus Marmota; species Marmota marmota. The sequence continues at coordinate 6,297,475 of NW_026000294.1, read as the reverse complement.
TGATAACCACCACACAGCACAAGGAGATGATGAGGATGATGGCAAAGATAGGAAGACCCCTTCCTAGGATGCAAGACAAGACCAAGTGATATAAGGTTGAAAAATAAGGCAAAAAAACTGTAAGGAATAGGTCTAGATTAAACCAGGATTTTTCTTTCTTTTCCACTTTCCTTCTTCTCTTTACTTTCTTAGTTAGTCAAGGAGACAAAACTCCAGTGCCATGAGAAAGATTTGGGAAAGGTCTTATACACCAGGTATAAACAAATTCTTCCAGACCCACTGGTTGATGGCTGATTAGCCTGGGCATTTGAGCCAGACCCCCCATACTTACCATGGGATCAAGGAAAGAAGTGTTTATCTTCTCTTAGAAGGAAACAAAAAGTAGTACCTGGACTTCCTAGCTTCATCAAAATGCTACCTTAATGAGATTCTGATTAGTTACTTCTAGTCACAAATGTTCTTTCCCTCATAATACTCTTTTCTAAATTCTCTTCTTCCTTCTTTCTCAAAACATATATCCCCTGTGCCACCTGGGGTACACATCCAATATGCTGAAAGAATCCACTGTACTAAGCTTCTAGTCCTGGTTCTGTTACATACTTGCAGTGGTAAGGTAGAATAATGGTTCTCTGAAGATGTTTATATCTGAATTCCCAGAACCTGTGGGTATATTAGTTTATATTACAAAGAGGAATTAAGGTTACAGAAAGAATTAAGGTTGATAAATAGCTGGTGTTAAGAAGGGGACATTATCCTTGATTCTCTGGGTGGGCTCAATGTAATCATAAGGATCATTTAAAAGTGGAGGGAGGAAACATAAGATGTCAGAGTCAGAGGAAGAGTTGAGGATGCTACACTGATAGTTTTGAAAATGGAGAAAAGGAGAGATGAGCCATGTGGGCAGCTTCCATAAAGTGGAATGAATAAGGAAATAAATTATTTCCCAAAGTTTTCAGAAGAAATGCAATCCTACTGAGTCCTTGATTATAACTCACTAATAACAGTGTCAGACTTCTTATCTCTAGAATTGTAAGATAATACATTTATATTGTTTTAAGATACTAGGTTTGGGATATGTTTTACAGCAGCAATAAAAAATGAAAACAGTGACCTTGGTCAAATCCTTGACTGTTACTAGACCTTAGTTTCCCCATAAGTTAAGTGAAATATTTGGATGATGTCTAATACACTTTTAGCTATAATATTCTTAATCTAGGGACTAGATCAAGAGATAGAAAGGGATATGGAAAGGAATTCCTTCCTTTGAGATTTGTTGCTGTTACTGGCTTTCTTTTTCCTAGATTCCATGATATTCTGTCCTAGAAATCTTTTATATGTGGTTTTCCAAGGTTCTGGTTAGGAGTGAGAGTGCCCAAGCTATAAGCTGGTGCAGATCAAAGAAATACACCTCCTTGATTAGAATCAAGCAATAAAAACCTTAATAGATGATGTAGAGTATGGATCCAATATCTGAGAACTTGTACTTCTCCCAGAGTTAACTTCTCATCATCCCAAACAAAGAGGCATATTCTAATTTCCCTTCTTCCAATTGATGTTTCCGTGGAAGAACCATCGAAGTATGGAAACCTTTGAAGCAAAGTTAGCAATACAAAGGTAGCACACAAATCAACTATGTATTATGCTCAGAGACAGTTAGGGAGCTCTGCAAACAGGGTGAGGTAGAAAAGACATTCAGAAGTCTATCCTCAATGAAACAGAGCTAAAGGAAAAGACTAGGTGTGAGTGTCATCAAACTATTTCACATCAACTAATTAAAATAGCTATCTGATACAGATCAGGAGTCTTAGAGGTCCCTTGGTATACCAGGAATTGACAATTTTGTTGCAGGACCATGAGGTGGTCTAGAGAGTTCAAGAGGGTGGGATATGGTAGTCCAAATTATAATGGGGAGCTCATGGTTTAAGGGAAGCTGCTAACTATCAAGTGATGTGAAAGCAATTCATTATTTTAAAAGTAAGCACAGTCGTATCAGTGCATACCAGCTGACTATCAGTTAAAGGTGCAACAAAAATCTTCTCTTTGGGATTTCAATCTCTGAGACCCTGACCTGGGAATCCTTGAGACTATAGAGGAAAAAAATTAGCTGCAAGCTGCCGGGGAAAGGTCTGGTTGATAGCTCAAATAACAGGGTACGGGGTACTGCTATTATCCTTACCTGACCCAATGTCCATTTCCCTAGGAAGGCTGCCTGAGGTTGTGGCCATATTCCTATTTTTGTTCAGAGTGTTTGGGAAGTTTATTGCTATGGAAATAAGAAACTAGCTAAGAATACATTTGTCACTTCCCCCTTTCACCTCAGTTTGACTTTGCTCATCCCTGCACATATCTCTTCCTCTCTATGAAAACTACCCTACTCATCTACAGGATATTTAATGGTTTATAGAGTTAAATGCCACAGGACAGTTATATAGTAGAAAGTCTTGGAAACAAAGCTTAGCATCAAGAAGGAAGGATAGAAGTCTTGACATTGCTCTTACCTGGCCCAGCAATTGTGTCCCCCAAATAGTCACTCGCTTCAGTGGTCCAGTTCCTGGATGAGTTCATTATAGATGTCTCTATGACAATAGGGAATCAGAGTCAGGGGGCCTCTCTTGCAGCCAGTAGCTGTGAGGTAAGAGACCTCTGAAAATGTTGAGGTTAGTCTAGGGGAATTTTTACTAGGTTTTCAAGAGTGGCTGGCCATGAACCACTAGTACCACTAGTACTATTGGTAAGGCATCTTTGTTTCTTACTCTTAGGGGTGGTCAGTTGAAAGAAGGTGCATATAGGGGATGTAATATACACAGAGTAAGTCAAACTAGGAGCAAAACACAAATCACAGTATTCTCTTTTGCTTCGAAGTCTTTACAAAAAAAGATTATACATTCATGATTCTACTTCTTCACCATCCTTAACTCCTTGTTACCTTTCTTTTGGTTCTAATCGTTTTCTATTATGCTCTCATTGAATAACCTAATGGCCTCTTGTTCCTCATTCAATGGCATTGGGGTTTCTGTCTTGATTTCCAAGATACCATTTTGGAACTCTCCTACTCCCATAGAACTCTACTAAAACTTACCTTCCAAGGGAATTTGAATGGTTGTAGGTGCCTCAGTCTTGGTCTTGAGTGGCTTGGAGGAGTCTGAAAGGAAAAGGGAGCTCAATCAAGGGCCTGATACCCTTTAAGTAAATAGCTAAATGCCCTAGGAAAATTAGGAAGTAATCAAGGCCAGTTGGGTCTATACTTGAACCTCTCAATACTTCCGTCATGATCCTGATAAGTCCTGTGTTGTGTTTATCCTTCACATATCAGTCTAGGGCAGGGTTCTTAAATCAAAGTTCATAGACCTTGAAGGAGTCTGGGAGTAAAGTTCAGAGGGTCTGTAAACTTGGATAAGAAAATATATTCTATCTTATACTTTATATACAGAGATACAAAAAATTGGGCTATATATGTGTAATAAAGATTGTAATGCATTCCACTGTTGTCATGTATTTAAAAAAATAAACAAATTTTAAAACAAGAAAATATATTCTATCTTTTGGTAATTTTTAACTGAAATTTTGTGATTTGTCCTCTTGAGAGGAACTTTGGAAATCTCACAAAGGTGGTATTGGATGATTTCAGTGAAAATGGTAGACAAATTATCTTCCAAAATTCACCTCTTCATCAAAACAATAAGATAATTGGAAATTTTTGACATATCATTTTTTTCCTGAAATTTTGAAATTATCCAAATTTGTAGTAACTCAGAAAGCATCTAAGAAAGAAAAACATGACCATTTTGGTAAGAGCGGTAACTTTTGTGGCATTTTCACTTACTGTGGTCCCATCACCCCTTTCCCAGCTTGGAGGTAGTCAGAAACTAAAAATCATTGGGACTGGAGATTTGGCTCAGTAGTAGAATGCTCATCTACCATGCTGAAGGTCCTGGGTTCAATCCCCAGCACCACCAAAACAAAAACAAAACAGAAAATAAAACTTTAGCTGGGCGTGGTGGTGTATGCCTGTAATCTCAGCGGCTCAGGAGGCTGAGGCAGGAGGATTGCAAGTTCAAAGCGAGGCCCTAAGTAACTAAGCAAGACCCTGTCTCAAAATAAAATATAAAAAAGGGCTGGGCATGTTGCTCAGTGGTTAAGCATCCCTGGGTTCAATATCCCCAGTACCCAAACAAACAAAAAAACTCATTCCAGGTGCCTCAGTGAGTAAGACAGAGTTCATTCACAACACTCATCATCATTTGACCTCTCTGGTGGTTCCCTGAAAGACCAGATTCAAAAAGTGTATTTTATTGATCACCCAAAGCTAAAAGCCTCTCACAAAGATGGGAAAATATGTGTTATGAAGAAGTCTGAGGCAATGGGTAACAGTTTGGGGAAACAAGAGACTAACTAAGAATCTTAAAAGGAAAAGCTGAAGAATTAGATATCCATAGAGAGTTTGAAAAGCTTTGACACATTCCTAGGAGTCTGGAAGGCTGTACAGATTGATAAGGCTGTGTGTCCCCTCAGGAAATAGGCCATGAACTCCCGCCTCTGGCTAGCCTGGAGGCTTTATATAAACAAAAAAGTAAAGATTATGGCACAGTTGTAAACTGGCTGAGTGTTGAAGATATAGCTTCATAGGCACCAGAGTTATTTGGTAAAGATTAGGAGATTTATTGGTTTCACACACTTAAGAAAATCTATAGCTAATCATTAGCTGAAAGTTAAGCTAACTAACTATATATTTTGGTGGCCATTGGTGGCAAAGAATACAGAGTTTAATTCAAGAAAGTCACTAAACAAACAAAACAAAATAATATCACAACAAGCACTGTCACCAAAAGCTCTAGGGAAAAAGAGAATTGGATTCTAATGTTGCCATGATTTATTATTCTAAAATCTAGTTCTCAACCACAAAAAGTATGAGACATAAAGAAACTGGAAAATGTATCACATAAATATGTGAAGAGAAATCAATCAATAGAAATATCCCTAAAGAAGCACAGATACTGAAATTATTAGATAAAACAATTTTTTTGGTACTAGGTATTGAACCCAGTGGTGCCTTTGCATTGAACTACATTCCCAGTCCTTTTTATTCTTATTTTTAAACAAGGTCTATACTAAGTTGCTGAGGGTCTTGCTAAGTAGCCAAGGCCACGGCCTTGAATTTATTACCCTCCTGCCTCAGCCTCTGAAGTTTCTGGGAATACGAGCATGTGCCAATGCACCCAGGTGACAAAACAATTCAAATATGTCTAAAGTTGAAGGAAAATCTAAATAACTAAAAGAATGAATGATAATAATTCAAACTTAATGCAGAAGATCAATAAAGGGACTAATGTTATAAAGAGGAACCAATAGAAATCCTGGAGTTGAAAAGCACAATAATTAAAAGAAAAACTTCACTATAGGGGAGAAAAATTCAATAGAGCCAATTTAGCAAGCAGAATAAAGCATCAGAAAACTTTAATATATGGAAATTTAAATTATCCAGTTAGTAGCATAGAGAGGAAAATGAATTTAAAAATGAACAAAACCTCAGAGTCATGTGGGACACCATATAGTATATCAACATATATGCAATGGGAGTCCTAGAAAGGGAAGGAAATGAGGGCAGAGATAATATTTGAAGAAATATGTCAGACGTATTTCAATTTGATGAAAAAGAATAATCAATCAATCCAATAAGCTCAATGAACTTCAAATAAGATTCATAAAAAACATATAACCTAGGCACATCATAATAAAAAGTCAAAGAGAGACTATTGAGAGCAGTAAGATCAAAACAATAAGGGATTATGAATAAGATTAATGGCTCATTTCTCATCGCAAACAATGGAGGCCGGAAGACAGAGGAATTATATATTCAAAGTGCTGAAACAAAAATTCTATGTTCAGTAAAATTACTCTTTAAAAAATAAGGAGAAAGCTGGACACAGTGGTACACACTTGTAGTCCCAAATATTCTAGAGGCTGTGGCAGGAATTTTGCTTCAGCCCGTGAGCTTACGGTCAACCTGGGCAACATAGTGAGACCCCCAACTCAAAGAAAACAAAACAAAAATAAAATATGAAACAAAAATGAAGCAGAAATTAAGACATTTCTTAGATAAACAATAACTAAGAGTTTATTGCTGGAGATCTGGCTGATAAGAAATATTAATGGCATTCTTCAAACTTAAATATAAGGACATTAGATAGTAAATTAAACCAACCCAAAGACATATAAAAGAACCAGTACCTAGGTAAATATGGATTGTAAATATGTTTTTATCTGATTTAAAAGATACTGCATAGGGCTGTGGTTATTGTTCAGTGGTAGAGCACTCACTTTGCATGTGTGAGGCACTAAGTCCAATTCTCAACACCACACAAAAAATAAACAAATAAACAAACAAATAAATAAAATAAAGGTATTGTGTCCATCTACAACTAATTTTTTTTAAAAAGATAATTCAATTGTAAACATATGCTTCTATTAACAGAGCCTCAAAATTCATGAGGCAAAACCTGACTCTATTGAAGGAAGAAAAAGGTAATTCAACAATAATAGTTTGAGTATTCAATGCCCCACTTTCAATTATGGATAGAACAAATAGCAGAAGATCAGCAAGGAAGTTAAAACATGAACAACAGTATTAACAAATTAGACCTAACAGAAGTATACAGAATATTCCATACTATAATAGCAGAATACACATTATTCTTAAGTACACATGGAATATTATCCAGAGTGGACTGGTACATTACGATGTAAAAGACATCTCAGTAAATATGAAATAAGAAGAAGCATGTTCTCCAACCATCATGATGGTAAATTAGAAATGAATAAGAGAAAGTAATTTCTAAAGAAGGAAGAAAACCTCAAATGACACAACTAACAAGTGAAGATGTTGGATTGCTAATCAAAAAACTACCCACAAAGAAAATGTCAGGCATAAGTGGCTTCACTAGTGAATCCTACCAAATGTTTTTAAAATGAATGCCATTTCTTGACTTTTTTTTAATTGGTGAGGTAATACAGTCTCAACTCATTATATGAGGTAGGTGTTATTCTTACACAAAAACAAATATAACAAAAGAAAAAAAGCACTAGGACCCAAATATTCAAATATATGTATAGAAATCCTCAAAAGTAGTAGCAGATCAAATCCAGTAGTATATTAAAGGTATTATACACCATGACCATTTAGGATTTATTTTATGCTTGCAAGCTTGTCTCAATATATAAAACTGAGTATTACGAGAATAAAAGGGGACAATGTGCACAATAATTTCAATAGACACAGAAAAAAAGCATTTGAGATAAATTAGGAATGAAGGGAAATTCCTTGTTATGATACAGGTTATCTACAAAAAGCCACATAATTAATGGTGATAAGGATATAAGTCAGTGGTATAGTTCAGTTCCCAGCACAATTTTTAATTTTTTTTATAGTTGTAGATGAACAGCATATCTTTCTTTGTTTTGTTTTTTATGCGGTGCTAAGGATTGAACCCAGTGCCTCACACATGCTAGGCAAGTGCTCTGTCACTGAGCTACATCCCCAGCTCAGTCCCAATCACAATTGTTTTCCTCTTGCTTTTCATTTTTCCCTTTTATTTTTATTTGTTCTTTTCAGATATACATGGCAGTAGAGTGTATTTTAATGTATTATACATACATGGAATATAACTTATTCTAATTAGGATCCCATTCCTGTTCTTGTACATTATGTGCAATTTCACTTGTGGTGTATTCATATATGAACATAGGAAAGCTATGTCCAATTCATGCTATCTTTCCTATTCCTATTCCTGCTCCCTTCCCTTTATTCCCCTTTGTCTAATACACTGAACTTCTACTCCCCTGCCTCCCATAGGCACAAAATAATTTTTTAATTACCTTTTCAGCTGGTTGCCGTGGCACATTCCTATAATCCCAGTGACTCAGGATACTGAGGATTGAAAGTTCAAAGCCAGTCTCAGTAACTTAGCACGGCCCTAAACACCTTAGTGAGACCCTGTCTCAAAATCAAAATAAAAAGGGCTGGGGAAGTGGCTCAGTGGTGTGTTACATGCCCCTGGGTTCAATCACAGTATCAAAAAGAAAAAAGAAAGAAAATAAATAAGCTGAATGATTTTCCTGTAAGTTTAGGAACATGACAAGTGTGTCCATTCATGCCATGTTTATTCAAAATTGTGAATTGGAGACACAACCAGGGACATTATACAATTTAAAAAAGTTATTTAGGGCCATCTCAATGGTAGAGCACTTGCCTAAAATGCTCGAGACCCTGGGTTTGATCCCTAGAGAAAAAAATGTTTTCTAGAGTGGGAAGGAAGAAATAAACTATCTGTGTTCTCAGATAAGAATACATAGGAAATGCTTTAAAATCCACAAAACCATGATTAAAGACAATAAATAAATTTAGTACATTGCAGAATAAAAGATCAATGTGCAATAATCAGTTGTATTTCTATACATGAACAATGAGCAATCCATAATTTACAGTAAGAAATCTATTCTAGTACACTAGAATGAAAATAATACAAAACTTCAGGTTCACACATGTTGCATATGACAGGATTTCATGCGTTTTCATGGTTGAAAATTATTATATTGTGTATCCATATCACATTTTCTTTGTCCATTCAAATGTATAAACAAATAGTACAATACTTAGAAAGAAATTTAGACAACAGAGTCTGAAAATAAATCCATGTATCATTAGTCAATGATTTTCAACAAGGCTACAAAGACCATTAATGGGAAACTATGGTCTCTTTAGCTTACAGGTGTGGGACAAGTGGACAGGAACATTTAAAAGAAAGAAAGTGGGCCTCAACCTCACTCTATACACCAAAATTAACTCAAAGTGGATCAAAGGTCTAAACATGAGGGCTAAAAGTATAAAAAATTTATAAGAGAACATAGGCAAAAATCTTCATAAACTGAGATTAGGCAATAGCCTCATGTATGACATACAAAACATAAATATCAACATAAAAATAGAAGAGTTGGTGTACACCCATAATCCCAGGGATGCCGGAGGCTGAGACAGGAGGATTGTTGAGTTCAAAGCCAGCCTCAGCAAAAGTGAGGTGTTAAGCAATTCAGTGAGACCCTGTCTCTAAATAAAATAAAAAATAGGCTGGGAGGCTGAGGCAGGATCACAAGTTCAAAGCCAGCCTCAGAAAAAGCAAGGTGCCAAAGACAAAGAAAGCACAAAAGACAAAGAAAATGTGGTATATATGCAATCAATGTCTAACTTTAACTCATACTCTAAGCTACAGTAATCAAAAAAGCATGGGACCAGCACAAAAATAGAAACACAGTCCAATGGAACATAATAGATATCTTAGTACCAAACCCACACATCTACAACCAACCGGAGAAAGGACAGCCCCTTCAATAATGGTGCTGGGAAAACTGGATATCCATATGTGAAAGTCTAAAACCAGACCCACATCTCTCACCCTGTACAAAAATCAACTAAATAATTGGATCGAACACCTAAATGTAAGACCTGAAACTCTGAAATGACTGGAAACAAACCTAGAGGAAAAACTTCAAGACATCCATGTGAGCCATGATTTTCTGGATAGGAGCGCAAAAGCACAGGAATCAAAAGAAAAAATGATAAATGGGAATACATCAAACTAAAAAGCTTCTGCATAACAAAGGAAAAATATTTGACAGAGTGAAGACACAATCTACAGAAAATATTTTCCAAGTATTAATTTGATACAGGGTTAATACCCAGAATATATTAAGGACTCAAAAAATAACAAAAATCTAAATAACCCAATTAAAAATAGGCAAATGATCTGAACAAACATTCCTCAAAAAGAAATACAAGCCAGGTGCCATGGTGCACTCCTGTAATCCTAGCCACTTGGGAGGCTGAGGCAGGATCACGAGTTCAAAGCCAGCCTCAGCAAAAGTGAGGTGCCAAGCAACTCAGTGAGACCCAGTCTTAAAATAAAATACAAAATAGGGCTAGGGATGTGGCTCAGTGGTCGAGTGCCCCTGAGTTCAATCCCTAGTACCCCCCAAAAAAGAAATACAAATGGCCAACAAATATATGAGAAATGCAAGTACCTTAACAATAAAGAAAATGCTAATCAAAACTACAATGAGATTCTATCTCAGCCAGTTAGAATGGCCATTATCAGCAAACAAATTGTTTGCAAGAATGTGGAGAAAAAGGAACTTTCATACACTATTGGTGGGAATGTCAACTAGTACAGCCATTACTAAGAACAGTATGGAGGTCCCTCAAAAACTGAAAATGGCTCTACCATATGATCCAGTCTTCCCATTTCTGGGTATATGTCCAAAAGAAGTGTGATCAACATAAAAAGACTTGCATGTCCATGTTTATTGTGGTACTATTTACAACAGCTACAATATGGAGGAGGGCAAATCATATCTCTGATCCAAAAGAAAATGAGTAGGGAAATGTCAAGGCAGAGAGGAGTGGGTAGGTGATAGAATTCACAAGTGAAGAGGATATAGATATTCTCCAAGAAGAATAAGGAGAATAAGGTGGCCTCATTTTCTTGAAGCAGGACTGGAGAACTGAAATAAGGTAGAAATGTTCAGAATTGATGTTATAAGAAATAAGACAGCACATGAATTGACAAACAGTATCGGTAAAGGCAATGGATGTTACACAGCATATAACTCAAGTATGGTCAATGCATATCTGTACTTTGTTTTATCAGCTGAGCTCAGCAGTCTAAGAGCAAAGGCATGAACCTACAGGGCCATTCCAGAACTGTGGATTAACACAGAGAGTGAGGTGGAAGTGTGAAATGTTGGGAGATCTGTGAGAGTAGCTTAGCTCAGAAGGCAGGGAAGTGTGGAAAGCTGAGAGGAACTTCTCAGACCCTCAATTTCCTTATCTGTCAATAGGGGGGCAATGGCAAGCACTGCCGAACAGCATTGTTATGAAAAGCTTTGACTGTGATAAGGAATAAACAGGGTGGTTGGCAGTGAGCAAGTTCTTGCCCAGATGGTCTAGGAACTAACAGACCACATAAAGGCAATATTTTTTTTTTAAAAAAATATTTTTCTCTTAGTTGTTGATATATCTTTAATTTATTTATTTATATGTGGTGCTGAGAATCGAACCCAGTGCCTCACACATGCAAGGCAAGTGTGCTACCACTGAGCCACAGTCCTAGCCCAAGCCAAGAATATTTAATTTGTCTCTTTGTGAAGTTCACAAAACTAGACTTTATGGTCATAACCTGCCTATCCTCTTTCCTTGACCAGACTGTCGTTTTTCAGAGAACTGAGTCACTATCTATGGATTGTTCTCAGAATGAGACCAACCTTGTTCCCCACAAAACCAACAGACCAGGATTATATCAGCACAGATATTCTCACTACAATTCAACTTTGGTTGGGGGAAATCCCTCCATGAAAACACAGGAGTCTCAAAACAACATCAGTGGGCTGGGGTTGTAGCTCAGTGGTGGAGCGCTTGCCTAGCATGTGTGAGGCACTGGGTTCGATTCGCAGGACCACATATAAATAAACAAAGTCTACTGACAACTAAAAAAATATTAAAAATAAACAACATCAGTTTCACAACTTCAGTGGTGATGGAGAATTCACTCATTCTCCTTATACAGAGCTATCCTCAAAGTTCAATAATTTTCAGTGGCTTTGAGGGTGATTTTCTGAAAACCCCTAGTTCCAAATACATTTTGGGGCATTAAAGCCTTGTTGTCTTCCCCTTTCAAGGTTTGTTGAAAGCCAAACAAAAAAAAATTCATTTAACATGTATTTTTTCAGCTCTTCATTTAACTCCAGCCTGTAGTCTTTTTTAATGTTTTTTTTTATTTTTTTTTTTTTTGCATTACTGGAGATTGAACCCAGGAGTGCTTTGCCAAAGAGCTACATCCCAGCTGTTTTTANGTGCTCAGATTTCATGATCTTTCCACTACGTCTGATTGTTTCCAATGGGTGTCCAGGATCTGATATAGATGCAACCATGGGAAACAATCAGACGTAGTGGAAAGATCATGAAATCTGAGCACAAATCCAGATTTGCACTTCCTTGCTATATGCTCAGGAGCAAGTAGATTCTTTTTTTTGGCTCTCAGTTTCTTCTTATGTAAAGTAAGAGTAATGAGGGCTGGGAATGTAGCTTAGTGGTGAATACCCCTGGATTCCCAGTACTGTAGTCAATTAATCAACAGGGCTGGGGTATAGCTATTTGGTGGAGTGCTTGCCTAACATGCTTGAGACCCTGGGTTTGATCCCTAGAACCACCAAAGAGAGAGAGAGAGAGAGAGAGAGAGAGAAAATGAGAGTAATGAGAGTAACGATAGGTACCTCATGGGACACTTGTGAGGACTCATTGAGAAAATGTGTATTGAGTTCTTGAACTTAGACAAATATGATGTACCTGGTAAATGTCAGTTTTCCTTTCTTATCTTAAATGACAGGCATTATCTCTAGCTCTAATGTCTCCAGTACCAAATATGTGTGATACGTGTGTGTGTGTGTGTGTGTGTAATTGTACAGCCATTGCCTATCCAGAACCCCACTCCCCCAACTGTCCTCTGGCATAAGGAACAATCCAGAGGTATCTTTGGTTCAAGGTTGTCTGTTAAGATTCTCACCAGGAGAGAGGGCTGCTCACCTTTGACCACAAACTTCACAATGTCACTGCGCTGCTCAGAGCCTACCCGGCCCTTAGCGGTACAAAAGTAGGAGCCTGAGTTAGCCACCACCGCAGGCTTGAAGAGTAAGGTACTCAAGTTTGCTACTCGGATGGGTTCCAGGTTATTAGTCTGTTCCTTGTACCAAATATAACTGATGGGGGGAGAACCCCGAGCCTGGCATTGAAGGCTAATCCTCATTCCCTGAGGCACCGTGAAACCGTAACCGCTGCCAGTTGTCACCGTAGGCTTGGAGACAGGAACTGCAAAGGAAAGACAAGAAAGGAAGCTCTAGGAAATCTTATGGATATGGGGACACAAGGCTAAATTATCCTTGCTGGTCACAAGGACATGGGTATAACTTCAAATGGAACTAACGGGGGCTCCTGGCTTAGAAAAGAAGAAGGAAAAAGAGAAATGAAGATAAAAAATATTTTCCTTTGGAAGATTAAATATATATTATCTGTAGAATTATCTGCAGTTTAAATTCAACTGACTTAAGAAAATAATGTTATTTTTATTTTTGAGCTCAAGTAGTTTTGGGATTATCTATAGTTTTGGATTACTAGGGTCAGATTTTTACAAAACTGTCAAGCCAGGAAAATTTACGTTGGCTGACCCTTGCTTTCTTTTCTCGAAAACTTCTGGGCTTGCATCTCTCTAGTCTCCAAATCCTATAAGATATATTCAGTTTTATGAGTTTTTTATTCATTCACAAAAATGAATATATCTTATAGGATTTGGAGATTTGCTTAAGGAGAGCAACCAACTTATGGATGCTAGAATTTCTGGGACACTTGAAGAGGTAGAGATTTGAAAGTCAGGAGCCCTTCCAATATTTTCATAAATTCTACCATGGAATTGATGATCCTGAGGATCCTGTGCCTGTCACTTTTCTCTCATTAGCACATATAACTTAATAGAACCTATGCACAGATAAACCAAGGTCTTTCAATTTCTCAGAGGTTTCTGTGAATATAATACTCTATTGGATCTTTGCTGATCAATACTTTCCTACTCACACAGTAACACAGAAACTCACATTTCTGGACACGGACTTCAATGATCTTCTCTCGTACCACTTGGGTGCCATCAGGGGTGTTCCAGGTGACTTCACAAATGTAGTGGCCTCGGTCATCCATCTCTAGGGTATTCAGTTGGAGGGACACATCCCCTGGAACCTCATAGCTCACATTCAGGCGGCGCCGGTACTTGGCCTGCTGAATATGGTCTCCAGAGGAGTCACGTAGAAAGATGGTGACTGGGTTTGAGACACGTTGTACCAGCCACTTCACCAAGACTTGAGTGTAGCCTTTCAGGGGACCATAGGTACAGGGAATATTCACATCCCCTTTCCATGGCCCTATCACACTCTCTGGTCCTTCCAGTATGGGATGGCCTGAAGAAAGGGAACAGAGGAAGGAAACAAACAACATAGATGATGTAACCACCTGGGAGCTATGATGGCAGTAGTAAGCCTCAAGGTGTTTCTAAGAAACATTCCTTAAGTTTCCTTCCATCACACTTTTTTTGTTTCCTGTGCCCTTTTGTTCTCTGCCAGCTTCCCTATCAATCAGAATCAGTCTTCAGAAGAAAATCCTTAACATTGTTGTTAGCTTTTAAGAGTTTCAAGTCCTTTTCATGTCACTGCTTTGCTAGTGACCCTTAGTATCTGACCCTGAGTAAGTAACTCTCACCATAAAGGACTAATTTTCTTCATCTATAATGTGGAGAGTTTGGATAGAATGATCTCTATGGATTCTACCAACTCTGATAGTCTGCATATCCATGAAAACAATTTTTTTCTTGTAACATTTTCCAAGAGATGTTGGAGCAAAAATGAGCAGTTGGGTCTGGACTATTTCATTTTGTGTAAATATGTGCCTGGAGAAATGTGGGGGTTTCAGGTCTTGGCAAGGAAAGGCCCCCTTGCTTCCTCAGAAGAAAGACTCACTGATTGGGGTCCCAACCCTGAGTTCTTCTCTGGATAGGAGGAAGAAAGTAAGCTATAGGGAATTCTGAGGGTGGAATTAGTATATGGAACAGGCCTGGATGTGCATTCCTGTTTAACAAAATCATCAGTTACTGTTAAGTTTGAAACCTGTACTTTGTAAGTCTGACTTATTTTTTTCCCTGAATTCTCTCTTTTTTTTCTTTGTTTATTTCCTTTTTGGTTTCTCTTAGTTATAATCAAGATTCATTGGAAAATTCCATCCTGAGGGGGCAAAGATTTGTCCATACTTGGTCTGGAGAGAAAAAGGGTCTGAGTAAAATCCTGGCACTGACTGTGCTAGGAATGGTGGTAGGAACAAAGGGGTAATGTTCCATAGTGGACTAAGGAGGGAAACCAGAGGGAAAAGGATGGGGACATTGAAATAGGCATTGTCTTCCCATTAGAATTTTCCATCCATAAGCTCACATTTTGAGGATTTTGTGTTCTATTCAACTGAGGCCAGCAGAAAAGGGTTATATTTAGACAATATTTTTATATCTCTCCTAGGACATGTGGTTTCTGAGTGTGAGCTATTATTAAACAATATTGTTTTATTTAGCCCAGGATCCCCAGGTTCTAGTCAAGCAGACAGAATATTATACCTTTTGGATAGGGTGGGGTTATGATTTCCAGCTTCTAAAATTTTACTGTCAAGCACCAGGGTTTCTATCAATGGGAATACTAAAGTTAAGCCTTTGGCCTGTGACCCCACCAGGGACTCTTAGAAGAATAGAATATTTTGGCCAAGATAAAGGCCTTGAGTAGAAAAGATAAACAAACATTAATTCCATGTTGCTAGATCCACTACTAACTCCCTGGAGAGTTTCAGACATGGCAGGGTGCAGAACTGACCCTTACAGATGAAAATACAAAAGGGACAGATTTTAGTTTGCCCTAGCAATGAACTTTAAAATCAGAGCTTTCTATGGATGAATTAAGCTATCTGAGGAAGTTCTAAGCTCTGTTTGGGTCTTGGACAGAATTATTCTTTAAGGTTTCTTTCTACCCTACTCAAGTGCTAAAAGACAGTAATGGGAACAGAAATTAAATAGATACATGTGCTAGCTGGTGGTGAACTTTCACCAGGTGGTGACTTTCACTGTGCTATTGATGGTTCATGCTTCCATGTGCATAAAGTACAGCTTATGATCACCTTGGACACACTTTCCCACACATATTTTTAACCACATGCAAAAAACATTTGAGCTTCTTGGTTTAATGAACTCTTACCCATTAATCTTCCTTTAACCCTCCCCAATCTCTCTCTCTCTCTCTTTTTTCCCATTGAAAAGCATTCTCACACTTCCCTCCTGGGCAGCAGTGCAGAATTCTTCTGTGAGGATATCTGGAGCTGCTGAAAATGCCTTTGTCTATGCATATGCATGTATTTCCTCTGACCTTAAGGGAAATGCAATGCCTGGCTTGCATTTCTCGCTGAGAATTTGTTAGAGATACTCACATAGCCCACTCTGGTTTGTCAAGAACACAGCCACCCAGTCCCAATCTTACAATGTTGAAATTAACTTCCGAAAGTAGGTCAGGCTTGAATCCTCCATGCCAGAATGGGGGTGAGGGACAGTTGGTAATTATGCTTTCCAAAATGGCACAGTTGTTTCCCCCTGTATTTAACTTTTTCTTCCACTCTCCCTCCTTCCTTCTTTCCTCCTTCCATTCACTACTCCACCTTACTTCTGTTCCTTCTTTTCTTGTTTCTTCTCCTCCGTGTTCTTATGTCCTTTACTTCCTCCTGCTTTCATTAGTAGCATAGTGAGTGGATAGTATATAGAGAGCATCACAAGAGGACATTCTACTATTCTCCATGTTCCCTTTTGTCCAGAGTGAAGATAACCACAATAACATTGAGTTACACCTTCCAACTATCTATATGGTGCCCAGAGATCCTAGAAAAACACCTAGCAGGAGAACCTAGTGAGATCAGGAAGATAGAAAGACTGCATAAGGTAGACAACATCTAGATACAAGGTCTGTCTTACCTTTTCTCTGTGTGACCTTGGATAAATGACTGAATCTGTCTGAACTTTAGGCAATTATCAATAAAATGAATATCATAACATATATTACATGGAAGGTTATTGTTACGATTATATGAGCTCATACACGTGAAAGCACCTATCATAGCTCACGTTTAGTAGGTGCTGGATGAATACAGTCTTCTCCTATGCCCCAAGTGAAATTTATCATATTTGCTTTGATTTTATTTGCACCATAACAGTTCTCAACAATGTCTTCCCCTACATAAACAAATTCATTTGATTAGATTACTAGCATCTTTAATATGGTCCTGAAAGAGAAGTTATCATATGACAAGGTAAGGAGCCACTCTCCCCAGCCTGATAGGCTCCACTGAGCTATGGACCAGTATGAGGCCATCTGTGGGTTTTAAGGCAGCCAGACAGAACACAGTAGCATGTGCCTCTAATAACAGGACTGGCTTGGCAACCAATGTGAAATGTTGGCCAAATTAAGCAATACTTCTAACATTCCTGGAATATTGAATAGGAAAAATCCATTTCAGGAAAGTTCCACCTCCTGGTGAAATGTTCTGCCCCTATGGATACCTTAAAACCACCAAATGGTGAGCTACTTGGTACAAAAGGGATTGAGGTATCAGGCAGGATGAAATTTGGAGACTTCTGGAATTTTAGAAATCACTTAATCACATTTCTTCAAGGGTACCTATGGGCATGGGGAGAGAGAGAGAGAGAGAGAGAGAGAGAGGTGCAATTTCACATAGATAGCAAGACACAGATGGGATTGGAGGCCTAGAATATAGGCTTTCACATGGTACATTTCTTGCTTGCTTTCTTAACTTATTAAAGCACCACCACAACTGAAAGCAATGATACCTTACCTGGATCTACCTAACATGCTTTCAAGGATGTTATCCTACTGCTAGATAGAATCCCTCCGACTGCCTGAAAAAAATGCCCCCATGTGTTAGCTGCTTTCTAAAAAACCTTTCCCATAATCACAGCGCCTGTTCTCCTCTCTCAGGGAAATTGTATTTCCTTTAAATGTTTGTTTCCTTTAGGAGAAAGACCAGGGCTGGACACATTTTTTGAAGGAGATTTTATCTTAAGAAAGCGGGGACACTGGACTTGGAAAAGCAGAGTGCAATGGTCCGGAAGAAAGGAAAGGTTTGATTTGTTGGGTGTAGGCCCCCTTTTCAGGCACATTCTGGGTCCCTTTCAGAATCCTCTTCCTCCCATCATCACAGAGAGTGAGATTTCCCATTCCTGTGTGTCTCAACACCTCCTGTGCCTGGCCTGTCTCCCTCTCCTGAGCTACATTCTGGATAGTGGATTAGCTTCGATAACAGATGTTTATAAAATGTTTATAAAGTGTTTATGAAGTGTGTAAAATGTTTATAAAATGTGAAAACATCATTTTATTATGATTGTTTCAACATGTGTCTTAGCCTGGAGGAAGAGACTGAAAGTTAATTAAGGCCCCTAGAGGTTTTATAGCATTGAAGTCACAATCCCACAGAACTATCCAGCTGGCAGCCCCTTTTGAGACCAACCAAGTCAATCTGCTCACTGTACAGATGGGCTAGGGTCACTGAGGTGCAAGGAGGTGGTGTGTGTGCTTTATTGGCTATGTGGTGTATCCTGAACCACAGCTCTAGTGTAAGAACTTATACACATAATGGAAGGCTTGCTGCCAGAGCTGGAGATGTTTACAGACTAGGGAAAAAACAAGACACATAGGAATGCTCACATGCTTACTCTCTCTCTCTGCTTCCCTCACCCAAGAATTCACAAACACACACACACACACACACACACACACACACGATTTAAATTTAACATTTATACAACGTTTCTCCATGTTGCCACCCTACCTCAATAAATCTTAGCTTAAACCAGCAAATTAAGAGGAGGCAGAGAGGTATACTCTAAAATTTACTTCAGAATAAAAATATTTTAGTTATAGAAAGAACTCAGGAGCAGGAGCACTAACTTTATCACTAATGATCTGTGGCCTAGGGAAAATTCTTTTCCCTCAGAGCTGACTTAATTCAGGGTCTTTTAAAACTTTTAGATTTTATAGGTTGATGAGTCCCAGAGTCCCAAGACATGGTAACCTAATCTAAGTTAGTTAAAGAAAGCTGGGTTTCTGACTGCACATATGACATCAAACTAACACACATCTAGCCTCTCCCTCTAGGGAGATGAAACAAGCAGGGGTTCAGCAAGAACCCCTTTACCCTATCTTGAATCTCACTTAGCTATTACCCAGGCTTAGTTTCCTCAAAATTCATCTCACTTTTCAGGTTGTAAAGGAGCGCAGAGAAAGATCCACAGAAAGAATGCCACTATGGGATAGTTCAGCTTCTTTTGCAAAAGTCCAGACAAACTGGGCCATGTCTACAGGGAAGTTAGTTAGCCTAAGAGGTAGTAAGAAACCAAGTCCTATAAAGACTAGGTGAAGAAGCTAAGGCTGTTTAACTTGGAGAAAAAAAAAAGAGTTAAGAGGACATAGTATATTTCTTAAGACCTTTAAAGAGATTTCACAGGGAAAAGGAAGCATACATGTTTTATGTGATTTCCAGAAGGGGCTTTTGGAGGGAAGCCACAGGGAGGCAGATTTAGTTCCACACAAGTAACATTTGGAGTGGCTCCTGGATAGACAAGATGGTCTGGAGAAGTAATAAACTCCCAGGCAACAGAAGTATGTCAACAGACAATGCTGAGCACTTGTTTCCAACGATGAATAGTGATATAGCCTACTTCAAAGGTCTCACCTACTTTTTAGACATCATTCCTTCTTCAGAGGCTGCATAGCAAACAAGGAGTAAAGCCTAGAAGCATAGAGATTAGGTCTAATTGATGAATTATAGGTGAAAGAGAGCAGATGGGGGATTTGGGCCATATTGGGAGTCTTTTGATGGATGTCTGGATATACAAGCATTAGAAAATCATGCAGATGTTTTCCAAGAGGGAATCCTTATCAAATTGTACCAAAACTTGGCTTCTGGCTTTTTCACCAGGCTTCTACTCTCTCCCTTCCTTTGCCCAAAATTGGGAAACTTGCAGCATTAGCTGAGAACACTCACCTGTCCCAGCAGGAATAGGCTTTCTTCAGTAAGCATTCAACACCAACCCCCCAGTCGTTTGCCTGGGCCCATGGTGGCACCAGGCACCCACTTGCTGCCTTACCATAGGTGACCACCGTTAGGTGGCCCAGAAGCAGCAGACCCAGCAAGATCCCCATCACAGTCAGGGCCATTTCTATCCTTTCTTCCAGCCTCCAACTGCCAAGGAGACTTGAACTCCTGGTGGCTGCCAGTGTCTGTGTCTGCTCACTTCCCTTCCTTATCTATATCTCTGACTTGAACTCCTAGTCCCACCGCACATTTCCCTTCCTTCCCTATTTCTGCCCAAGTCACGTGGGATTCCCCCTTCCTGCTGCCTAAGTTTGGAGATTCGAGGGTGAGTGAAGCAATTCCTCCCCCTGCTATGGTATTGACTTGAATTTCCCTGGAGCCAGTGGGGCTCTCTGGTCTTTGATCTCCCAGGCTGTGTTTATTTTGGGTCCCCTCCACAAGACTCAGAGGTTGGGGGTGACCTTTAGGGTGAGTCTGCTCACTCCAGTATGGGGGTGTTTTCCTTTCTGGTGGGCCCAGGGAGAAGAAATCAACTTTGCTGGCCTATGCAATCTTCATCAATTGTACTGTTAACTCCTGCCTGCTCAGCCTATGTAAATGGACAGTGTTAGAGTTGGGGCACCTGTGAGCTTCCGATTACAAGAGCTTAGTGTGTGAAAGGGCTTTCTACACAACAAAGCTTAAATAATTAGCAAACCCATGGATAATGCTGTGATAAGAGGAAATGCCCCATATCTCATAATGGGAAAGCACTTTCAATCACTTTCTCCAATAACTCCACCTCCCTGGTGGTAAAGGAGAATCCATTTTCATTAATATCCTCATGGTTTTTCACAAGACATTTATTATTCACTTCTTCTAAGAGAAGGATAAACTTTGCTTTCAATGCAATAGACCATGGACTTGATAGTGATATGCTCTATTAGACTGAATTAATTTGTTGACTTCTAATTTGTAGAGACTCTGACCTACAAGAGAATGAGTGAAGTCCCTTAGCAAAGTTCAATTGCTCCAAAAATCACTCCTGTTCACAGGCCCCAGAGTGACTGAAATTTCATCAGTAGTCTAATTCTATGTGTGGCACTGCTTGCAGTCAACTAAACTTTGAAATCCTAAGTGATTTGAAAATGAAAAATACATCCAACAAATTCATATTGCACTATAAGTAATGTCTAAGATTTGTTTTCTATTTGATTGGAGGTATATGAGAGGGTTTAGTTAAGGAGGGAGATCTTATTCAGGGAAATGGGATTGGACAGAAATACGAGTTCCAAGAGATGGCTACATACAAATGATTTGGGTTTGTGTGCAAGTGGTAAGAGGAGACCCCAGAATTTCAGGTCCAATTATCACATGGAATTCTGTCAAATCCCTCTGCCTCCTGAACCCAGTAACCCTTGGCTGGCTGTCTTTTTTTAATATTTATTTTTTTAGTTGTAGTTGGACACAATACCTTTATTTCACTTATTTATTTTTATGTGGTGCTGAGGATCGAACCTAAGGTCTCGCACGTGTGAGGTGAGCGCTCTGCCCCTGAGCCACAACCCCAGCTCCTGTCCTTTGTTTTTTGGCTACTTCTTTCAGTTCACCTCACTGTAACTTTTAGGCTTTCTTTCCCGTTATGTCTTCATTCAGGGAAACCTGCACTTCAGAGAAACTTCCTTTTGTATTTTCCAACCAACATCCTACCACCACTACTAATACACACACACACACACACACACACACATTGACCCTCCCCTCTACAGCTTTTCTTGGGGAGGAGGTGGAAACCCAATTAAACTGGTGTCAATTTCTGCCTAGCCCTGTGTATCTTTTGAGCTCTCTTGCATCTTATTAGGAGCTCCTGTATCTAAAGATAAGTAAATGTGCTGGGAAGCATGCATAGAATTTCTCTGGGGAAGACTTCCAGTCTTGCAGTGGACTCAGCAGCCCAGTAGATCATAATAAAATTGGATAGGAAGTCAGTTAACTTGGAGACAGGCAGGGCTCTGCATCTATTTCATCCTGAGGCTTTGGACAAATCAAATCTCTATGAACCTCAGCTTCCCCAATTATCACCTCATTAGACTTGATGCTGTATCTTCTAAGATTTTTTAATTTTTTTTTTAGGTGTAGATGGACACAACACAATACCTTTATTTCACTTATTTATT
>NW_026000294.1:6259339-6275099 GCF_001458135.2 Marmota marmota marmota | reverse complement strand
CCGCTGGGCCTGATCCGCCGGTCTGTCGCAGGTCTCTGCATTTATGATTATATATTATGTGACTTATGAGGTATCAGTAACATAAACACTGAATATTGCTGTTACCACCAAAATTACGCATAAATAAATTGGGAGAATGGTAAAATAGGGAATGTGCATGAGTGTGTATTTGCAAGGTTGTGATTAATAGACGAGAGGGAGTACCTGAGAGTTAGATGCTCATCTTCTACAGAATAACAATATAAGCATGCTATTTAGAGATATGTAGTCAATCAAATATATATATATATATATATATATATATATATATAATATACATAATATATATAATATACATAATATATATTATAATATATACTACATATTATAATATATAATATAAATATAATACATATGGTGTATAATGTGTAAAGTAGTGATGGGTTCCATGAAGTAAAATAAAATAAGACTATGGGGTAGAGTGTGATAGAAAGAATGTTGGTTCCTTAAAGATGTCTGCATGCTCATCTCTAGAAACTGTGAATGTTAAGTTACATGGTGTTTTAGTTAGATTTTGCAATGCTGTGACCAGAGTACCTGACAAAAACAATTTAGAAGAAGAAAAGTGTATTCTGGTTCATGGTTCCAGAGGTTTATTCCATGGTCAGCCAAGTCCATTGCTCTGGGGTAAAGGCGAGGCAGAACATCATGGCAAAAGTGTGTGGTGCAGGAATGCTGCAACATTCATGGAAACCAGGAAGCAGAGAGAGGCTAGGGGCCAGTAGGAAGAAGTACCCCAGTGTCCTGCCTTCTCCAGCCACACCCCATCTGCCTACAGTTACCATTCAGTAGTCCATTCAACATAGGATGAACTAATTAGGTTATAGCTCTCACAACCCAATCAATTAGCCTCTGAGTATTCCTGCACTAATAGGAGATTTTGAGGGATACTTCATGTCCAACCATAACACATGTCAAAGGGCAATAAAATTTGCAAATTTGTTTACTAATCAACTGAATTTAACATAGGAAGATTTTTTAGAATTATCCAGGTGGGTCCAATATCATCACAAGGGTTCTTAAAAGTGGAAGAGAGAAGCAGAAGGGTCAGAGCTAGAGGAAGATGTGACTATGTACAGAAGAAAGGCAGAGATGTGTACAGATTGCTGTATTGCTGGGCACAGTGGCACATGCCTGTAATCCCAGTGGCTCAGGAGGCTAAGGCAGGAGGATCTCAAGTTCAAAGCCAGCCTCAGCTACTTAGTGAGGCCCTCAGAAACTCAGTGGTTAAGTACCCCTGGATTCAATCCCTGGTATGAAAAAAAAAGACTGCTATCTTTGAAGGTGGAGAAAGAGGAATGAACATATGCCAATAATGTGGATGACATTTTGAAGATAGGAAGGGCAAGGAATCTGACTCCCTGTCCCTCACTAAAACAACACCTCCAGAAGGGAACATAATCCTGCTGCATCTGAATTTTAGCTCCATTGCATTAATGGCAAAATTCTAACTTTTGGATCTGTAAGGGGACAACATGTTGGGTATTTTATTCAATGTTTTTGAGATGGTGTCTTATTATGTGGTCAAGGCTGGCCTTTGACTACTGGGCTTGACTGATCCTCCTACCTCAGCCTCCCAAGTAGCTGGGACAATAGGCATGTGCCACATGGCCTGATTCAAATTGTGTCCTTTTTAGCCACTAAATTTGTGTTAATCTCCTATGACAGTAACATAAAACTAATACATAGAGTAATAAAGTAGAATGTATTCTTTGAGGATCTGATATTTTAGCAGACCAGAATGAAGTAAGGGAGCAAGGTTGACAGATACTTGGGCACATATAATTTCAGGTATGGAGGATTACAAGTGTAGAAGCATATGTGGCATGTTCAAGATGTGATCAGAACAGAGTGAGTGAAGGGGAAATTTGATAGATTAGATGGGAAAAGAGATGAGTGAGAGGGAGTGTATAATGTGGGGACTAGTAGGCCATTTAAAGGATTTTAGCTTTTATAGTGTGATATGAAATGATTAGAAGCACCTGGACAGGGGGATGGAGTGATCTTATTTGTATTTTGAAACCATTGCTCTGGTATCTAGAGACTTCTATAGGCTATAGAGGGGAAAGGAAGCAGGGAGACCAGTCTGGATGATTTTATGACAAATAAGTGCAGATGCTCCTAAACTTACTATGATTTTACTTATAATTGTCAACTTTAGGGTGATGTGAAAGTGGTAAGCATTCAATAGAAATGATACTTTGAATTTTTATCTTTCCTGGGCTAGTGATTTAAGATATGTACTACAAAACTCTCTTGTGATGCTGGGCAGAGGAAGTGAGACACAGTTCCCAGTCAGCTATTTCAACACAGGAGAAAAAAGCCAATACACAATGTACTGTGTTGCAAACTGTGATGTTAGTTGTAGAAATTGCATTGTTACTTACATTATTTTCAACTCATGACAGGTTTATCAGAATGTCACTTTATGGTAAGTCAAGGAGCGGATAACCTTCAATATACAGTAGTTGGGGCGGGAGTTGTAGCTCAGTAGTAGAGCACTTGCCTAGCATGTGTGAGGCACTGGGTTTGATTCTCAGCACCAAATAAAAAAAATAAATACAATAAAAGTATTATGTCCATCTACAACTAAAAGAAGTTTGAAAAAATAAATAAATGTACAGTAGTGGCAGTGAAATTAGCCATAGATGAAGAAATGAGTTCTTATGGCATACGCCACCACTACCAATTCCAAACTCATATATTGAAAATCAGAACTTAGAGGACTCTTTGACCAATGAGTCCTACTTGGCCTCAATAGTAAAAAAGGAAAAACTGAAGCCTAGAGAGAGAGAGAGAGTAAAATTTGTTCAAAAATACACAGTAGGGATGGGGATATGGCTCAGTTGGTAGAGTGCTTGCTTTGCATGCATAAGGCCCTGGGTTCAATTCCCACCAACGCATACACAAAAAAGAATACAAAGTGGAGACAGATCTACAACCCGACTACTTTTAAGCACATTCATACTGCCATTCATGCTGCTATAGCCCTTAATTGGGCAGGTTCTATTGAATCACCTTCAGAAATGTTCATGGAAGAGGCTGATTCTAGACTGGGCTGTGGAACTGCTTTGCCCTTTCTAGGTCCCAGTTTTCCTCCCTGAAGAGTAATACTACTAGAATTGAACAGTCTACTGAAACATCTAAGAATATGCCTGAAAATGAAGAGTGGATCCATTGGTTACATGCATGCAGGCAAAATGGGTAATAAACACAAAATGAAACAAGTGTATGCAGCCAGCCCTTCTTTTTGACTGAACAACAAAAACCAATGCTTCTTGAGCTCTGGTTCTTAAGGTGACAGAAAAAGGGGAAGTGGAACAGTGATGGTAATTGTGAGTGGGTGGATATGAACATACACCACCCAAGTTTCATCAGTTTCCTACTTCCACCCAGTCTGGCCACTGACTCAAAGAGTTGAACAAAGGGCATTGATGTCCCAAGGCCTAGGAAGATTTCTAGCAGGCCAGGCCTGCCAGCCTTTTCCCTGATTCCTCCTGAATGAATTTTCAATTTCTTGTAATTTCACCAACAGGATTGAGTCCTTACTGTATGCCAGGTTTATGTTAGGTTACTCACAGGAATTGGCTCCTTCATACCTTCCTATGAAGAAGGTACTAACTTTATTCTCATTTTTAAAAGAGTGCAAGGCTCAAGGACTATAGATAACTTCTCATGGCTCCAGAGGTAATTTAAAGCAGAGCTGGAAATGTAACTTATGCAGTTTGTATTTCATGTTCTGACTACTATCACCATATAATATTGTCTCTTATACAATAAGTTTCATCTCTGCAATTCTGAGCCCAGCCAGGAGCCTGACATGTGCCAGGTATTTGGTATATCTGTTAGGTTTCCTCAAATTGAATGTAGACATTACAATGTGAGGAGATTAAAGTAGTATAAAACAATACAAGAGTGAAGTACTAAATTCCCCATAGGGTCAGGAAAAGCTTTCAGTATGAGATAGCGGCATTTGAAATACACTTTGAGAATTGGGTAGTCTTCTACAGGAAGCATTAGGGACAATAAGGGGGCTACTCCAAGCTGAAGCTCAGGGTGAAGTAGCCAACTTTTGGGGGGGAGGGGTATAGGGGGTTAAACTCAGGAGCACTCAACCTCTGAGCCACCTCCCTAGCCCTATTTTTTATTTTATTTAGAGATAGGGTCTCACTGAGTTGTTTACCACCTTGATTTTGCTGAGATTGGCTTTGAACTTGCGATCCTCCTGTCTCAGCCTCCTGAGCCACTGGGATTACAAGCATGTGCCACTGTGCCTGGAAGCAGCCAACTTTTGTGTGGACAAATAATTTTTTTAGTACCTCTAGTCTTCTTTTCTATTTTTATTTTTTGGCACTATGGATTGAACCCAGGGGCACTTAACCACTGCACCACATCTCAGCCCTTTTTACTTTTTATTTTGAGACAGGTTCTTGCTAAATTGCTTAGGGCCTCACTAAATTGTTTAGGCTGGCCTCAAATTGTTGATCCTTCTGCCTCAGCCTCCCAAACCACTGGGATTACAGGTGTGTGTACTACCACACCAGGCTACCACATCTGCCATACTTCAGTCCCACATGTGAGCTGCTATTTTGGCTCCAGACAGGATTTCACCTGTACTATGCCCAAAGCCATGTAATTGCAAATGATATAATAAACATTCTACTATATTAGTTATAAAGTTATATTCCATCCGCACATAAAATTTGAAGTATTTTATGAAGCTGTCTGTGTCCATATTGGTAGGCAGAAACAAGTCAATATTAAAAGTTCTTTAAAAAACAGACAGGTTACTATAGGGTTACAAAGAGTGGACAAGTTGTTTCTCAGGATTAGGAGACGGGAGGAAAACGGGCACTCAGTGCTAATGTGCATAAGGTTTCTTTTTTGGGTTGTGAAGTATTTTAAAATTAACTATGGTGATGGTTGCACAGCTCTTTGAATATACAAGAAAACCGCTGAATTGTACACTTCAAACAGGTGAACATTATGTTCTGTAAATTATATCTCAACAAAGCTGTTAAAAATAGTTTGGGAAGAATTTTAATGTCCTATAAAAAGTTTATGTTAAGTAATAAAGCAGAATATGAAATTATATCTAAGCTATAACCTTAAGCAGGTTAAAATATAATGAACATGCAGATAATGTTTCATTGTTTTAAGTTTTCCATATTTTTCCAAGTGTTTTCCAATAATTATGTATTTCCTATAATATATTTTTGTACTTTTCTCTATATGTGGAAAATGTGTATTAAATATTAATACTGTATTTAACTGGTAGGTCCAATATAATTTTTCTATTGTTACTTCTTATCATTTAGTGGATTTTCTACAACTAAAATATGTTATTTTAATAATCAACAAAACTAAAAAAAGGGAGAGAAAAAAACGATCAACAAAACTAAAGCAGTTGAAAATATTATAAAATATCCATTATACATTATAACATCTATAAATAAGTGAAGATAATTGAAGTGAACTTGTACAAAGTAAGCAATCACCAGAAGACAACTTGCATAAGAAATAATATATTTGGCTAGTAAACACATGACAATTTGCTAAACTTATAATAGACAAAAGATTAAAACTGGTGCCATACTTTGGGAACATGTTGATAATATCTATCAAGATAAAAATCATATGTGTCCAACTATAACTAAAAAATAGATATTTAAAAAATCATATTTACTAAGCAACTGAAGTTATGTTATCAACAGAAAGATTTACACAAACATAAAATGAAATACAAAAATGTTTGTTGTATGATTGATTTTAGTAGGGGAAATTAAAGGAAAGTTAAATTTCTATCTGTAAAGAAGAGATTGTTTAAACAAATTCTACTTCATCGATGTACTAAAGAATACTAGGGAGCTACTAAAAAGAATGGGGGTAAATGTATATGTACATCTGGGCATGGTGGCATACTCCTGCAATCTCAGTGACTCAGGAAGCTGAGGCAGAAGAATTGCATGTTCAAAGCCAGCCTTATCAACTAAGGAGATTCTCAGCAGGTTAGCGAGACCCTCTCTCAAAGTAAAAAAAAATAAAAAGGGCTGGGGATGAGGCTCCATAGTAGAGCACCCCAGTATATATATGTGTGTGTGTGTGTGTGTGTGTGTGTGTGTGTGTACACACATACAAGATTTTTATGTGTAACACTGGGTGTCAAACTCAAGGCCTCACAAATACTAGGGCCAGCACTCTACCACTGAACTACATCTGCAGCCCTCTCCAAGTTATTTTTAAGTGAAGAAAGCAAATTTTAAAAGAGAATATATAATTAGTTATTTTTTTACAATATAGGTTAATGTGTGTATAGGTATTATGTGAAGGGCATAAGACAAATTGTTATCTATGGGGGACTAGCAGTTTCTATAGATGATGATTTTTTTTCTTTCTTTATTTATGGTACTAGGGATTGAACCCAGGGGATGTTTACACTGAGTTACATTCCCATTTCTTTTTTCCCCATATTTTTATTGGTTCCTTATAGTGGTACATAACAGTGGGATTTGTTGTTACACATTCGTATGTGCACACAATATAACAATATCATTTGGCCAATTTCATTCCCCATTATTTCCCCTTTCCTTCTTCTCCTCTCTCTCACTGGTCCCTTTCCTGTACTCTAATGATCTCCCTTCAAATTTCATTAGATCCCCCTAACTTTATTTTCCTTTTTCCTCTCTAGTTTCCACATATGAGATACAATATAATTTTTATTTTAATTTTGAGAAAGAGTCTTGCTAAGTTTTCCAGGCTAGTCTTGAACTTGTGATCCTCCTGCCTCAGTGTCATGGGTCTCTGGGATTATAGGTGTGCACCACCATACCTGACAAGGATTGAGTTTTGATACTAAATCTGTTGTATATTAAGGTGTGAGACATATAAATTAATTTCAGTTTTCTCATTTGTAACAGGATGTTACATATATATATATAAATTATATATATAAATATATTTCTGTTACATATAAATCATATATATTTCTTAAAGTTTTCTTGAAAGTAAATGGAAAATGCACAAAGATGCTCAATATTATTCTGCCTTGCATTTTTCTTTTTTAAAAAAATTTTTTTAGTTGTAATTGGTCACAATACCTTTATTTATTTATTTATTTATTTTTATGTGGTGCTGAGGATCAAACCTAGTGCCTTACATGTGCTAGGCGAGCTCCTTACTGCTGAGCCACAGCCCCAGACCGTATTTTTCTAACTAATTATTTTCATGCAGTATCTGATGTCAGAAGAAAATGGTAAAGAAGAAATTTGACAATCCACTTTCAGGTAATGGTTTAGTGACTTTGCCTTAAGAGCAAACAAGGTCAGTAGAAAATGCCTAAAACCTCCCTTTGAAGAGCAGAATATCTGGTAAACTGCAAAGGAGTTCTCTGAATGGGAAAAGCCTTAGATGTTTGTTCTTATGTGCTATTGAAAATGAAAGCATTTTTACCTGCATTATCCTAAACCTGACATTATCATTATTCTACTGTATAGATAAAATAGAGGCTCAGAAGTTGGGTAACTTGCCCAAGATCACATATAATAGAACCAGGAATCTCGCCCATTTCTGTATGATTCCAAGTTCATGCTCTTTCATATTGCCCAACCATGTCCAGATTTAAGTGGAGAGTAAGTCAACTTTCCCTGGTGCAGCCCCTTGGTGTCTTGCATAGCTGTTGCTTTTTATACATGCAAACTGCTTTTTGCTTTAGAGATGGGAAAGTGGAAGTGAAATCCCATTTCCAGGCTGGGCTAAAGTTATAAGTCCTCCTAGGTCACTGACCACAGAGGATGAAAACTCTTGAGTAAACTAAATTATTCTATCTCACTGGTTTGGGAGCAAAGCAGAAGTGGCAATAGCTGACAAAGCCTAGCTGGAACAGGATGTTGAAATGTACACAAATAACATGTTTTTATGGATGAGACCAATATAAATATTCTAAACTTATTCCTGCTCTTATGCTTGTACATTTTGCTATCTCATACCTAACCTTGGAAGTAACAGATACTCTTCTTTTGCTACCTCTTTCAGGTGCCTTATTATGCTGCTCTTCATCTTTATCATCAAATTTCTCACTGGGGTTCTGTGTAGCTCACAACTGAACTTACTTGTTCTCATGGACTTAGATATCTCCAATTTGGGTTTAAATTTATACTGAGCTCTATTCTGGTATCTTTTCTCAGTTCTCAAAATCCTTCACCGACTCTTCCTCATCATCTGGCTTTATTATCCAAGACTAAATTATCCAACCTGTACTAAATTATCCCAGATATTCTGGCAAGACAGTATTTAGAATTGGAAAACATAATTTCCTCCTAATTCTTACTGACTTTTAGACTGCAAGCTTCAATGGAGTGGTATCGTGCTTGTTTTTTTTTTTTTTTTTTTTTTTTTTTTTTTTTTTTTAACTGATATGTCACTAGTGTGCCTGGAAATTTGCCTGCTTGAAACCTATATAAAATTCAATAAATAACAACATGGGATAATGAATCTACATTCCCTAGAATCTTCTAGTTCATTTTCTACCTTTTTAGTGCTCAAGTAGGAATCAAGTCAGTCCTATGAAAGTCAGAGGTTATATAGTCCAACGAATAAAACTCTACAATTTTTCTTGACAATCTTTTGTATTTTCCAAAATAGCTCAATGCTAGCAAGTGTGCTCTATAATTCATATTCTTATTCATTCTGCTTCTGAGTGTTTGACCCTGAGCCGATATAAAATAAGTCTAAAATATTTTTGCTTTTAGGAGACACAGAATCTAGAGTACACATAGCAACTAACTAGACTTGTAGGCTGCATATTAATGTCATACTATATATGTTAAGTAGTTCAGAAGTATCAAGTAGAGAGATATTATTTTTAGTTTTGTTATTATATCTGGGTGCAGTGGTGCACACCTATAATCCCAGTGATTCCAAAGTCTGAGGCAGTAGGATCATAAGTTCAAGGACTTATGTGAGTAACTTAGTAAGGTTCTAAGCAACTTAGAGATCTCTTGTCTCAAAATAAAAAAGGGGGGGGCTGGGTTTGTAGATCGGTGGTAAAACATCCCTGGGTTCAATCCCTAGCACCAAAAATAATCTGTTACTAGAAAATAATTCTAGTATTGGATATATTTTCTGTAGCACCTTAAGCCAATTAAAGTCCTAGCAGAGAATAGTTAGGTGGTGTTTGGCCTAGCTTCCAAAATTTATAGACTGTTAGCAAAGATGCTCACTTCATTTAATATCCCCTCCCCATTCTTTCTTCTCTAATATATAGTCCCAGTTCCATTAATCTTACTTCGCAAATCATGTGTCATGGTCTTAAGAACTTCTTGAGAGTACTTCTTAGGTTTTCTCCCTAATTACTGTATTCTAATAAGCTGTGATAGTCAATCCCATGACTGAGGAATTGGGAAATTCAACCACTCCCAGAGGGTATGCTGACTGAGATGGAAAAATGGCTTCAATGACTTAACAACAAAAGCAGCCCTCCACTCCCATGGAACATGGAGCAACTAGGGTGGTGTAGTAACAGGGTGAAATTGGGGGTCAGAGAGGGCAGGCAGAAAGAAAAAAAATAAGATAAACTTAAAAGGAACCATCATTTGTCTCCATTATTTGTTTGGTTACTGTCATCTATATGAAGAGTGGTGATATTAAATTTATTACTTTTATTATTTGTAAGGCTGCTCCTAGTTGGTACTACTGAGGATGAGACATAAATATGCAGACATAAAGGCTCAGCTATCTGTGGCAAACTGGCTCAATGAACTGCATTGATGCTGAGCTATATGAGGAGGTACAAACTGTGCAACAGGAGATGAGGCTTTCTTCAATAAACATGGATTAGGGACTGAAGTTGTGGCTCAGTGGTAGAGAGTTTGCCTTGTATGTGTGAGGCACTGGGTTTGATTCCCAGCACCACATATAAATAAGCAAATAAAATAAAGGTCCACCAACAACTAAAAATAGTTTTAAAAAATACATGGATTACACAACTCAAATGCAGTTAGCTCTTCTCCAGCATCACTTTGGATGCATTGCAAGGAAAAATCTTTTCAAAGCCTAGAGTTAATGATACTTCCATCTGGCTATCTCTCTTTAATTGCTATAATCTCTCAAAGTGAGAGTTAGACATTACTGAAAAGTAAAAAAAAATTAATAGCTTTTTCCAGAACACTTCATTTTTTAAAAAAGTTTGAGAAACACCTTATATCTTTTAGACACTAGGAAGAAACATCTATTTCTCATGCTATGTTGGGGCACATGTCTGTGCTATTCCTGGATGAAAGAGCTTCAAGGGTTGGTTTGGTTCCAAACACTTCAGCAGAGGTTCTCAACTTTATAGATCCAAACAATCACTATTATCAACTCTGATGGATAGTGTCAAATTAGTCATAGACATAAAGCAGTGTCTCTCCGTGTTGGATACATTTAGAATTATCTGGAGAACTTTTAAAAGTCCTGATGTCCAAATATTACCTCAGACAGATTAAACTGAAATCTTTAAAAGGTCCCAGACATCAGTATTTTTGTAAAGTTCTCCAGCTGATTCCAATGTGCAGCCAAGATTGAGAATCACTGCATTTATCATTGCATATATCTAAATGTCATTTGAAGTACTATAATGAGATATATCCCCAGCAAGATTTCCAGAGATTACTATATCTCTTTCCTTTCCTTTTTTTTGGTATGGGCATACGTAAGAAGTGAAAGTAAGTACTATCTTTGATTAGGATGTGATCAAATTGAAATGTAGTAGTGTCAGGGACTCAGGAGCCATGGGAAGAATTCTTATAATTTGAGAAAGTGCCTAAGTGAGATAAAGCATAAGGGAAGCAAATGCTCTCCCACCATGGCAGGCCCTATTATTAATATCCAGTCAGAAAAGGCATAATAACACCATATTGATTCTTTGGTATTTTTACTATTTTCTTCTGTGATTTATTATTTTATGGAAGCCAATGTTATGTAATTTGGAGGGGGGTACTAGGGCTTGAACCCAGAGTGCTTAATCACTGAGCCACATTCCCAGCCCTTTTTAATATTTTATTTAGAGACAGGGTCTTGCTGAGTCGCATAGCCTCGGCAAGTTGTTGAGGCTGGCTTTGAACTCATGATCCTCCTGCCTCAGCCTCTGAGCTGCTGAGACTTAAAATTTTTAAGAAATTCATTTTGTAGTTAAATTTTCTGGAATGTGTATGTTATAAATCAAACAATAAGTATTTATTAGGCTAAGATTAAAAAACCATTAGACTAGCAAACTTCTGGCAATATTCAGATTTGAGTTCTAATTTTGTAGGTCAGCACAGCAGTATGAGAGAAATATAAACAGATATTTAAGGAAATAAATGATTAATAGAATGCAGAAAAAAAAGAACATGAAATGACAAGTAGCAGTATTTTTTTTCTTTATTGGCACTAGAGGTTGAACAACCAGGGCCTCCGACTGCTAGGCAAGCTCTCACCAACTGAGTTACCTCCCCAGCCCTTTCTGAGACAAGATCTCCCAAGTCACTAGGATTACAAGTGTGTGCCACCCCAATATCCAATAGTTGATAGCATTTTTTGAGGGAGTACTGGGGATTGAACCTAGGGGTGCTTAACCATTGAGCCATATCCCCAGCCCTTTTTATTTTTTATTTAGAGACAGGGTTTCACTGACTTGCTTAGGCCCTTGCTAAGTTGCTGAGGCTGGCTTTGAACTTGCAATTCTCCTGCCTTAGTCTCCAGAGCCTGAGGATTACAGGTGTTCACCACTATGCCTGGCTTACTTAATAGCATTTTGACAATTAAAAAACAAAGGTGGATGCTGGGGTTGTGGCTCAGCGGTAGAGCGCTCACTTAGCTCGTGTGAGGCCCTGGGTTTGATCCTCAGCACCACATAAAAATAAATAAATAAAATAAAGATATTGTGCCCAACTAAAAAAATAAATATAAAAAAAGGTGGCTTCTGAATGACTTCCAAAATGAAATAGGATAAGTTCAGGCTCTCCAAAAGTAGAATGGTCTCTAGCTTTAATTCTAGAACTTGCATATTTCTTGGTTTTTAAGTGGAACATTCCAAACTGGGCATCCCCCTTAGAAATTTCATTGTATGTTAAGGTAATTATTTGTTCTGAGATTTTATAGTTCTGCCCAAGCACTATGAAATAGCTCTTTCTATTCAGGGGACAGCCTAACTGACCATCTTTTCATCTGTCATTCAACATACTGTGGCACTTACATTCTAGAAATCAATAACATAGGGCAAATAAGACAACAAAATCCTTGATCTTGCAATTTGGAGTTTAGATAAGAGGAATGGACTGTAAACAAGTAAAAAAAAGACTCCTTTTCCATTTTGTCTCTTAGAACGTAATGGAATTACCTATTTGAGTGATGATTATAACTTCCCAGAGAGACTAAGATCCATGGGGGCTGGGACTCTATCATGTCCACTGTCATACCTCTAGATCTTGGCACAAAATAGGCACTTAATAAATATTAAAAGGATTCACAGCAATAGAAAAGCAAGTGCTTATTCACCACCTTTTTAATTGATGAGTTTTACTACTTTGTTCATTCTTCTTAGTGTCTTTGGCACAAGAATCAACTAGTCAGGAAAGATTTATCTTTGCCCAAGATCTTATCTCAAGAAAGATATTTGAGAAAATAGAAGAGAGCTTAATTCATTTTTCTAAAATCAGAACTACCAATACTCATTTTTGATGGACAATTGCCCTGAGCACAAGCAAAGCAAAATGGGTTAAGTCATTTGTTTGAAAGCTTTCCACTGTGTGAGATGAGCACTTTCATAATTTCAAACTGTAGGTGCATCTGTTAGTACCTTCTAAGTCTTCATTAAGAAAGCACATGTCAGGGCTGAGGTTGTGGCTCAGTGGTAGAGAGCTTGCCTAGCATGTGTGAGGCACTGGGTTCAATCCTCAGCACCACATAAAAATAAATAAAATAAAATAAAGGTATTTAAAAAAAGAAAGCACATGCCTGCAATTCCAGTAACTCAAGAGGCTGAAGCAGGAGGATCACAATTTCAAGGCCAGCCTGAACAATTTAGTGAGACTCTGTCTCAAATAATAAATTAAAAGGCTGAGGATATAGCTCAGGGGTAAAGTACTACTGGGTTCAATTCCCAGTGCCACCACAGGAAAAAAATAAGTTAATACTAAAATATAATTCATTATATATTTCACAATGTATGGTATTTCTAATTTGGGGGAAGCTAGAGCTCTCTACATAACTTGGGTTTTTGTCCAATGTAACCTTACCCTTTCTCAGACATGGGCCCTGAAAGGAATGTCATGAAAGCAGTTGGGTGCTTGCCTGGTTTAGAAGGGACCTTGACTCTTTCAGAATGGAAGTAAAACATACATACTTGAAATTTAGTAATCTTGCACCAAAATAATTTGCCAAGATTACTTTGTGATGGCCATAGCATTCAGCTTAGTGATTCTTTTTCTTCTATAGGCTGTCGAAAGGAAAGTGATGATAGGTTCACCAAATCGAAAAAAGCCCAAGGTCAACATTCACTTCTAAACATTAAGATATACAATGGTATATTACTCACTGTTAAATTAATGAAATTGTGGCACTTGCAGGTAAATGGATGGAGCTGGAGAATATCATGCTAAGCAAAATAAGCCAAACCCAATAAAAACAAAGGCTGAATGTTTTCTCTGATAAGCGGATGTTGATCCATAACGGGGGAGGTGGGTAGAGAATGAAGGAACTTTGGATTGTGCAAAGGGGAGTGAGGGGAAGGGAGGGCTGTGTGATGGGAAGGACAGTGGAATGAGATGGACATTATTATGCTATATACATGAATGATTACAATACCCCTGTGACTCTGTACCATATTCAGCCAGAGAAAGGAGAAGTTGTGCTTCATTTGAGTACAATGTGTCAAAATGCATTCTACTGTCATGTATAACTAATTAGAACAAGTTAAAAAAATATAAAAGACCCCTTAGTCATTTAGTCTTGTATAATGCTAGTAGAAAGGGTGCTGACTATTTCATTACCTGTTTAGTATGGGTTATGGGCCCTGAGGAAAACAGAACATTATTTTTGATAGACATAATGTTAGATTCTTACAACTATCCAGTCTACAACCAGACTATTAAGAGCATGCCAATTTGATTTCATTTTGTTCCTCATATTTTTTGCCTGCTTCATATTGTTCAGATTGAAATGTAAACTCCTGAGCTATGAATTTGAAGATACTGCCAGTTTCACCTCCAACCCTTTGCTCCACATATGTGGCTCTGTGTTGTTTTTATTTTGCATAGAACCACACAACTGAAGGAATCTCAAGGCGATGGTTATTTTGAAGTGGAAATTGGTACAAATAAGTATATGTGTGTGTTTTACACAGTTGCAAACCTATATGTACAGTTTACAACACTTCTTTATGTATAGAGCCCAGTCTTCCCCAAAGAAGACAATATGAAACACATGGTAGGATGTTTATTAACTTTATGTAACCTGTGAAGTAAACATTATAACAACAATGAAAGTGTTTTTTTTCCAATTTAGTATGCAAAGTTCAATTCTGCAAATTAAAAGTTCAGTCCTGAATAAAATGAAGCCTGGACTTAAGAATTTTAGAGATTGTATAAACGATTAAAATGAGCACAAACTTTTTAACTTGTATTGGCTGAAAACAATTAAAAAATCCTTCCTTTCTTTTGAAGTTGACTTCATTGGAGAGGTTCTGGAACCACATGTGAAATTTTGTGAAATAAAAGGAGCATAAAATAAGTAAATTTGTAGAAACCATTTAGCAGATGAGAGTAAAAGAAGAGGAAAATGGTACAAATTGATCCCTTTAAAAATTTAGCTTGAGGGGCTGGGCTTGTAGCTCCGTTATAGAGCACTTGCCTCACATGTGTGAGGCACTGAGTTTGATCCTCAGCACCACATAAATAAATAAAATAAAGGTATTGTGTCCATCTACAACTAAAAATTTTTTAAAAAATTAGCTTGAGCTAAGCATGGTGGTACAGGCCCATAATCGCAGCAACTCAGGAGAATGAGGCAGGAAGATCACAAGTTTGAGGTCAGCCTTAACAATTTAGCAAGATCCTGTCTCAAATTTAAAAAAAAAGAAAAACGAAAGAAAGAAAGAAAGAGAGAGAGAGGGGGCTGGGGATGTGGCTCAGTGGTTAAGCACCCTTGGGTTCAATCTCTCTCTCTCTCTCTCTCTCTCTCTCTCTCTCTCTCTCACACACACACACACACACACACACACACACACACACACCCCTGCACACATAAAAACTACCCTGAAGATTTTCTATTCATTTTGAAAACTGGAAAATCTTGCACATGTTTTATAATGATTCCTGTACTTAACAGAAGATTTAGAGTCCAAGTGTTGTGGTGCCCACTGGTTGATCAAATACGAATCCTATGAGTTTGTATAAGAACTGCTCCAGGTTGAAAACCATATAACATTCCTGAAGCATAATCAATTATAAAATAAGTATATGCATGCCAGCATATGCTTTAAGCAACTAAAGAAATAGAGATGGGATATAAAGTTAAGAAATGGTTGACTGTGAATGTGGCATATTAATTTTTAAAAACTAAATTGGGGGCTGAGGTTGTGGCTCAGTGGTAGAGCACTCACCTAGCACGTGAAATGCCCTGGGTTC
The DNA here is from genome assembly GCF_001458135.2 of Marmota marmota marmota. Lineage (NCBI taxonomy): Eukaryota > Metazoa > Chordata > Mammalia > Rodentia > Sciuridae > Marmota > Marmota marmota. The sequence goes on along the minus strand of NW_026000294.1, from coordinate 6,259,419 downwards.
GATCTTCAGCACCACATAAAAAATAAATAAAGTAAAGGTATTGTGTCCAACTACAACTGTGTATATATATATATATATAT
>NW_026000294.1:6218427-6259325 GCF_001458135.2 Marmota marmota marmota | reverse complement strand
ATATATATAAATTGGTTCTTGTGTTTCCTCATATTGGGGGTAAAAAACATGGCTAGAATGTGACTCAGTTCTTTCACAAGGTTTTAGATGAGATTCAAAATATTGGGTAAAGGCAGTCTTTCTTTAAATTTTTTTTATATAGTTGTAGATGGACAGCATTCCTTTATATTTTTTTTTTATTTATTTGTTTACGTATGTATGTATGTATGTATGTGGTGCTCAGGATCAACTCCAGTGCCTCACTCATGCTAGGCAAGTTATCTTCCACTGATTTACAACTCCAGCCCAAGTAAAGGGTATCTTTTGATTAGTGCAATAGCATATAAAAATATAATTTTATGCTGAAAATTCAATTTTCTTAGAAAATAAAAATTGCATAATTAATTAAACTAAAATAGAAAAACTATAAAATAAATGTACCTGTAAAATCAAGGGAAAATTTTAGTCCTGTCCTTTCCAGAATTCACAAAAAATCCTTGCCTTTGAAAATATTTTTCAAAATATATTTGTCTCAAGAATCCCTGGAATGGCATAGTTTGCTTGCTATCAGCAGAAACTAGCTACATGGATTTGCTATTTATTTTGAAGATTGTCATCCTTTGTAGTACTTAACATAAACTTCTGGATGTAAATAAGGTATTAGCAAAATGTTGATTTACATTTTTTACATGCCCCCCAACATAAATGTGTTCTCTATCTTTTTTTGTGTGGTCTGAATTTAATCCCAGTTGTGAAAACTTGCTTAGGTAACAGCAAGCAACAATTTTAACTGTATTTTTCAATTCACAGAGGTTAAGAGATGAAGGGGCACATACTAGATAGCCAAAGGTATTTGAGTCATTGCCACTTTTCTAGCAGGAAGCTAGAATGGGGGGAGCTCAAAATAAATTCAAGTAGAAGACACAAGTTTGTTGGACTCATCATCAAAATTGGTAACAGGGCTGAGAAAAACCAAAGGGAACAGCATAGATTCTCCATTTGTTTCCACATATAAGTGGGGTGCAGAGTTTTCAACAGTATTTACATTTCCTGGAGATGAAACATTCAGGGCTATACAATCATGGTCATTGAAATCTGGTAAGACCAACGATGGATTCTTCAGATCATCCAAAAGAAGGTCATTAGAATCTTGAAGTCTTTCTCCAAAATCATTTTTTGGCACCTCCTCTAACAGGGAAAGCAGGGCATATTTCTTGTATTCTACCACTTGCTGGTCTGTGGAGAGACATTGTTTTGTTACACATTGTGGGAGAAGAGAGGGTAAGAAAAAATATAATCAAAATCTTACACTGCTAAATGAATCACAGAATAGAATGAGAGTTATCTTCCCACTATTCTGAGTTACACTCTTCAAAATAGCTATTCGAGGGGCATCTTATGCAAAAATAATATGGAAGAATAATGTACTCTTGCCTCTGGTCCTAGAATCTAATATCAGCTTTCCTAATATACTTAATATTTCAAACTTTTGATAATTCTATAAGAGAAGAATGTGATGTGACTTTGTTAAAATCTGTTTTTGGATTTAGGAATATCAGTAACCACTAGAATATAGATCTTTGTAGGATGCACTTCCTATAAAATCTAAGCTAACTGTGGAGAATTAAGCTTAGTAAAAAACAAAGGACCTACCTTCTGAGAACTTGTTTGGATGTCATGTGAAAACCCAAATTCATTACAGCACATCCTTTTGAATATCTTTATTATGGTTTTTGTCTTAAAGTTAGAGACATTATAATACATTCTCCCTTAAGTTTACATGGTATCAGAGAAAACATTCGGCAATTGTTTTTTGGGGACTGGCTAAACTTCACTTAGCATTATCTTCTCCAACTGAATCCATTTACCTGCAAATGCCATGATTTTAATTCTCTTTTATTGATGAGTAATATTCCATTGTGCAAAAACAAATGCTGAATGTTTTCTCTGACATAAGGTGACCGACTCATAGTGGGGTAGGGAAGGGGAGCATCAGAGGAATAGCTGAACTCTAGATAGGGTAGAGGGGTGGGAGGAGAAAAGAGGAGGCATGGGGTTAGAAATGATGGTGGAATGTGATGGTCACTATTATCCAGAGTACAGGTATGAAGACATAAATTGGTGTGAACATACGTTATATACAGAGATATGAAAAATTGTGCTCTATGTGTGTAATAAGAATTGTAATGTATTCCACTGTCATGTATTTAAAAAATAAAATCAATTAAAAATAGTTTTCAGGACTCTTTCAAATATATTATCTCATTTAATACTCATTTAATATTCATAAAAATTTATAAATCAAAAAATCAATTATTATTATCTTAGTTTACACAAGAGTAAAGATGGGTTTGCAGAGGTTAAATGACATGCCAAAGGTCATTTAGTAAGTTGTGAGGCTAGACTAGAACATAAACCTGACCCCTCTACAAAAAATCGTTTATACCTTTTCTTCCATTGGCTTCAAGTAGATTCCTCTCTCCTTCTTCACTATTCATTAAATCAAGAGTCTATAAAGGGAGATAAAATATTAGAATCTTTATCCATCAATCATTCTTGGAGATAAAGTTAAATACTTGATGAAAAAAAGACTATGTCTTGGGCCGGAGTATGTGCAGTACACACTTAGCAACCATGAGGCCCTAAGTTCAGTCCTCAGCACCTTAAAAGAAACCTATCTCTTGAGAGATTAACAAAATTGAGGGAAGAATGCTTCCATTTACTTTGCTTTCTAAAGGCTGTAGCTTTCTTTACTAACTGCTCTTTAGACAGAAGGGGAAAAAAATCAATTCATAGTGCAGCAAGAGCCAATTATGCGACGTAGGTCCAGTTGTCACTTAGCTTGAACTAATATTGACCAATATTTATTTGCCCAGACAAAAGCAAATGTGGTAAATATTGGATTTGAACCTGAGTGTTTGAACCTGAATGATGAGAATCATCAAATATGTCTAGTATGTCCAGAAAGAAAAAAAAACACTTCTTTCAAGTCATCTCAGCTAAACAATATATAACAAGAGTCAACACCCACAGGATCTAGCCCCATTACTTATTGGTCAATGACCAAAAAAAAGTTTCATCTGGAGATCTTCTGTAGCTAGAGAAAACAGTTATGGGAATATACAAGGGTTTTATTTTTTCCTAAAATAGCAACAGCAACAATAAGATTTCACTAAGCTAAGAGAAACAGGCCTGTAAGTATACTATTAAAGAAAATTATCTGCTAGGAATTCAGTTTCCTTGCAATTCACAGGAGTATGAGGAAAGGCTTAACAAAAACAATTTTAACAAATAGATGCCCTGTTCTTTTTTGGTCCTATTATAATTTCCAGTCATAATCATGATCATTTACTAAATGACTATATCCAAACAAAGCATGATTTCTTACATAGATTAAATTTGGTTACCTATTCAATATTTATAAAGTAGTACATTTAATATTCAGATATTTGTCTATTACATAGTCTAAAATGCACAGATTCTCCATTTGTCAAACGTTCTCATTAAACTGACACTCATAGCCAGGCATGGTGGTGCACGCTTGTAATCCCAGTAGCTCAAGAGGCTGAGGCAGGAGGATCACATGTTCAAAGCCAGCCTCAGCAACAGTGAGGCACTAAACAACTCAGTGAGACCCTATCTCTAAACAAAATAAAAATAAGGTTAGGGATGTTGCTTAGTGGTTGTGTGTCCCTCAGTTCAATCCCCAGTAGCAAAAAAAAAAAAAAAGCCACCTATAGCCACCAAATTATGTCATAAAAGACAGGAAAGGGTATCCTAGAATGTGAAGTAATGTTTAAGAAAATCAAGTATATGAGCAATGTGGTAATGCTCATTTTAATCCAGTCATACATATTTTCTGGCTGACAAGTATCTTAAAATATTTCCTTAGTATCTGGGGGTATAGCTCATGATAGAGTGTTTGCCTAGTATTCATGAGCCCATGAGTTTGATCCCCAGCACCCCAAAATATTCCCTTAATTATTCTCTCTGGTCCCCTTTTCTATAAGAGACAAGTTCTAAAGAAAGTTCTGTTGTTCAGCATGGCAACTGATGTTAAAAAAGATACTTAATCTAACACATGGATCAGTTTTTGATTATATACACAGGAATAGGATAAGATTCCTCTTTATGTAACTTATAAAGAAAGCAACTGCCAAGAAAAGCAACGGTTCACTTAGAAGTAATTTTTTATTTGAAATGAGGTGTCACTATGTTGTGCAGGCTGGCCTTGAACTCCTAGGCTCAAGTCATGTTCCTACCTTCTTAGTCTCGTGAATACCTGGAATAATAGGTTCATCAGTAAACATGGCTTGTCAATTATATTAGTAGCCACTTGCAAATATGTGAACAAAGAAGTTCTGCTTCACTAAGTGGATCTCTGGGTGTCTTATATATGCATGGAAGTAGTAAAATGTTGAAAAATACTAATTTAAACTGGACTTTGCTATAAGTAGTCAATATTAAGGCATAGAAGAAAAAGTGAGGAGGGCAGATAAAGAATATAGATGGCATGCCTTAAGCCCTCCTACTTCATTCACTCAACTGTAAAGGTTTTCTGCTAATAATCTACTATGGCAATCTTCATCATCAAAAAAACAATATAGTGTCCCAGAACTGGATGGTATATAAAAAGCAATAAAACGACTAGAAAAATAGATCTTACATCTATTTCTGCCATGACATCCATACTGGATAAAGTTTCAGTTTCGTTTGTCATTAAAGTAGGAAGTTCAGAACTGACTGGCTGTAAAGAAAAAAGAGAGAAATATACAACAACTTAAATTCTACACTGTTTATTTTTGCACAACAGTGAGGTATAATGTGACAAGAAGAGGAACTTTGGATGTATGAAAAACTATTATTAAAGCATCACAAAATTCTACATAAAGGTATACTTATACTTTCATATTGACAATTTTAAAGGAATTGGAAGAAGGAAAATCACCACATAATAAAAAATAAATTATACTATTAGTCTGGGGAAGAGAGATATAATAACTACTTCAGTTTCTGGTTCAGAAAATCAAGATATAAACACCATATACACTAAATCAATGGAAAAGTCAAGGTAAGAATTCAAGTATTTTTGAATCCCAGGCATAATATTACCAGTGCCAATTGTCATATATCATTCTGCTTTTGGAATAATTTATGTAAATACAGCAAAATGAATTGATAGTCTTACCTCACTGACATGACCAGCATCACAGTTCACTTTCTTCCTAGATTGCAAGGACTTAATCTCCACCAGGTTTCCTTCAATACCCTGCATATACATTTCATCCCTTAAATGAAAAAAATAGAGGGGTGGGGAAATCAACAAACTCTGCTGCCAAGCAGGATGAAGGTGGATGGAAAAAATGGTAATCTAACTGCCAGGAGACAATCTTTGAGAAAATACCACAAACATAATAAATTGTACAGATTATGGCAGGTCCTTGACCAAGAAACCACAAACCATATGGCATTTTCCAGTTACAGATATTTCACTTTCAGACTATAAAGCCTAATGCTATTCAGAAGATTTCAGTACATAATTCACTGGTTATAACTCAGCCAAAGCGGCCCACTTCCAAGTAACATACCAGAGTTTTCAACCTGAAGAGGCCTAGAAAAGAAGGATGGAAGAAAAACACACTAGTCTGTTCCCAGGGAAAGCTATAATTCCACAGGATGCCCTTTTGTGAATTTGGTGCCAAATAGAATGATAAGTCACTGTTCCCAATCAAAAGAAAAAAAGTGAGATGCAAAACACCACAACAATGTAGCTAGCTAATCCAAATGACCTCTAGGGTCTTTTCATTTATGAGATTCTATATACACCAAAGTTAGCTTTTGAAATGACTACATTGTTCCACTGAACAACACTCAGCCTGAATCTCATCAATAGAGGAAGTGGGACACATGTCACCAGTTGTCAGTGAACAACAACAAAAAATGCATAGTTTGACTTTGCTCTTTGGTATAGTTCTTGACTTCATTTTGTGGTGCCAGTCATCAGGAAAATCAGGTGTTCTGAGGATCATATATTTTATTATTATCAAATATTACTATTTAACCTAAGAATCCAAATGCCACTAAATTCTTAGTTTCCTATAATTTGCCAATCTATTAGAACTTAAACTTCACTTTGGTGGCCAATTCAGGCAATGTTAAAGCAACTCAGAATAATTATCTCAAACAACAATTGCTGTTAATGTTCTGAGGACATAAAGTGCCCTAAAATTGGTAGATTATTTCATTGTCTAGAGAAGTTTCCTTTGAAACAGGTCCAAGGGTCTGTAGTGAAGTTTTGGATCGGGCTGAGGAAGCTTACAGGGCCCCCTTTTGGGTGTTCTTAGGAAGCTATTTATGAGAAAAATTTGACCAAGGCCCACACATGACCTTCATCTTTCTGGGATTGGACAATAAATAAGGGAAAGTAGCAGGGAATAATACAAACATAAGATGGTAAAGTATGAAAACAGACTAATGTAAGCACTGCTGATGAAGGTGAAACTCCAGCTGACATCCCTCCTCCACAAGCCACTCAGTGTTGTCATGAGTAGAGATCTGCTGACAACAGTGACTCTGTGGCTCCAATTTAGTAGTATTTCTGCTGAAGTACACACAACCTCTTAGTTTCAGGAAATGAAATCTTGTTTTTTTTTTTTTTTCTTCTAGTTTTGTTCCAAGCAGGAGGTTTCACCCTGCTTTCTGAGATAATTTTGAATATAAAATAAAGGGAAGATTTTATACTACCAATGTTGGGCTCTTATTTTCAGAAGACCACAGAAGGTGAAACACCAAATATATTACCGAAAAGTACATTTGCAGTATATAAGAAACAAAGATAATATCAGGAGTGGAGGTGCCTAAGGGAAATGTTTCCTTAATTATATCTCCCAGAACTTACCATAATATTATGCTTTGGATAAACAGGTAATTTTCTAACTTCAGAAAAAGAACATATGTGTGAAAATCAATATCCAAATTTCCTCAGAAACACAAGTCCTACATCAGTGCTAAGTCCCAGGATAAGGTGTTGATCCTAGTTTAGTTTTCCCCTTAAAAATGTCTGATTGGTTAAGGTTGCAAAATGAGAGTAGACTCAACTCAATATTCAACTGTGTAATCACAGATATAGCAAAGAATTATGCTACTGCTCAGCTAGATTTGGGGGTAACTAGCTATATACTTCATTTCAAAGTCCTTATCAACATTCTAAATAATGTTTTTGGGTTTCACAGAAAGAAAGGGAAAGAGTGAGGGTGGAGGTATCCTTCAAAGACTCTATAAGCTATTGTTATATCCCTGATTTTCTTTAGCTGTATCCAAAGTGTTCCCCAGACTGTAATTTTTTTTTTTAAAAAACCAGTTTCCTCAAAAACACGTAAAACCTACTAGGTTACAGAAGAAAGACATTGCATACCTATTCATTATAGTATTAAATTGACTGTCTGATTTGTCTTCAGTAAAGATTGAATAATTATCCTCAGAAGGAGAAGACATAAACTCCAAAGAAATATTGTCAGTTTCCTCTCCTAAATAGTCTTCAGTCATTAGTTCTTGAAAATCGGGTATAGATGAATACATATCAACATCCGATGAATTTTCATTCATAGGTATATCCTGAATAGACATTTTAAGATCCTCTCTGAGAAACAACAAGAATGTATTAATCAAAAATGATGTTAGAGCTCAAATCATACAGGCTATAACACCTCCATCAGTTATATAATATCTAAATATTCGCAATATTTAGAATAAATAACTTATGATATGCCATGAAGCTCTCCTTTCAATTCATTTATACATCACATAATACTATGTCCATGCCAACTGACCAGCCAATTGTTCCATCACCTTAACTTAATGAAAAAAATACTTATCAAACCCAGAATGCTATAATAAAAAATGACAAACAATAACAAGTGAAGGTAAGGGTATACAAAAATAGGATCTTCCACACATTACTGGTGGAAATACAGGCGAAATGGTATAGCCACTTTGGAAAACAGTTTGTAAATTTATTAAGAAGTTAAACATGCTAAGCATGGTGGCTCACACATGTAATTCCAGCAACTTGGGAGGCTGAGGTATGAAGATCACAAGTTCAAGGACAGCCTCAGCAGTTTACTGAGGCTCTGAGCAACTTAGTGTGACCCTGTTTCAAAATTTTTAAAAATTAAAAAGCTTGGGAAGCTGGGTGCAGTGGCACATGCCTGTAATCCCAGCTACTCAGGAGGCTGAGGCAGAAGGGTTGCAAGTTCAAACCCAGCCTCAGCAATTTAGCAAGGCCCTAAGCAACTCAGACCCTGTCTCTAATAAAATATAAAAACGGTCTGGGGATGTGGTTCAGTGGTTAAGTACCCCTGGGTTCAATCCCTAGTAACAAAAAATAATTTTCCATTCTATTCCATTAGTTTCTAGCAATTCCATTTTTAGGTATATACCCAAGAGAAATACGAACATAAATATTCTTCTGTGAATGTTCATTATTCACAGCCTCAAAATGGAAAATACCCAAAGTGTCAATTAACTAATAGGAAAGAAAACTGTGGTGAGCCCATAAAATGGAATACTTTTTATAAAAAAAGAGTACTAATCTATGATATAACATGAATGAACCTTGAAAATATTATGCTAATTGAAATAAGCCAGACAGAATAGACCATTTATTCTATCATTCTATTGATATGTAATACCCAATTGAGAGTCAGAAAGTAGGTTAGTAAACAGGCATGAAAGATTTCATTGGGGTGATAAAAATGCTCTAATATGGGATGATGGGGATAGTTTAACAACTCAGTAAATTCAATACAAATTAAACAGCAAAAATTAAAATGAACAAATTATGTCTCCATAAAACTGTTTAGCTATGCATATATAAATCTCAGCTACATATTATTGTATGCATGTAACTATCATACTTATAAGTATTCCTATCTATCCATTTATCATTTAGAGAGTTTATATAGCATGTTACAAATCAGAGCAATGGAATGGCACTATGAGGATCAGTAGTCAAAGCTCACAGCTCAAGTTTCCTTTCTGTTTTGTAGTCAATCTTGACTAGAAAATAAGCAGAATGGGACAACTATTTGCTTATCAATAAAGGAGGAAATACAAAGAAAAGACAAATGATTTTTGTATTGTTTCTCATATAACAAATTATATAGTGTGTGTTGGGGTTCTTTGAACAAGGATGAAAAAGCTAAACAAACAAGTTAATTTTATCATAGGATTAAATATTTGTTTCTAATAGAACAATTAAGTTGATGTGTTACCATGATTTTCCATATTTTTTTCTGACATGATATTTTAAGACACTACAAATATCTGTGATTGTGTATCTTCCCTGAAACTTGAATTTTTAATTAGCTTCTAAGGTTCTTTGTACACATGTTCAAATATCATTCATCAAAATTTTAACATTCTAGATGTCATCAAGTCCCAGATCCACTGATTTCTTTCTTTCTTTGCTCTCTTTAGGAAAGCTTTTGTGGTATACTCTGTTTTTAAAGATGTACCTATTGTCACCACTCTGTATCCTTGTTAACTTGTTGGACAGGGTAAAGAAAATGCATATATGCATCTCTTTCTGGGCCAGCAACCAGATAGATAGCTTACATGCTGTTGGATTTAGCACACAATATCTGTGCAAAACTTTAATTCAAGGACTAATGTTGAACATCTATATCTCCTTCTCTAAAATGGCACCCTTCTCATTGTCTTGTCCCCTTAAGCACCCTAGCTCCCAGACCCTATTGTTTCAGTGGCTTACTTCTCTGGATATACCAGGCTCTAGGACACACTGCTCATATCCGTACTGACCTCCCCCTCCAACACTTATCTCTCCCCAAACATTCTATACCCTCAGGATTTCTTTGGATACTTCTAAAATACATCTCATAATATTCTGCTGAATGATTTTCCACTTGCATGCTCCTCCAACAGTCTCCTAGTCAAGTATAATTTTCTAGAACTTCCACCCTCCTGCACCACACTTAATGATTCTCCATTTGGTCTTTCTTTCTACCCATATAGACATCATTGAGACTTAGATGTCTAAACCAAAAAAAAAACCCTCTCCAATAGACATCCAAATATCTATAACACACACTTAAAAATAATATACACAACGGGGCTGAGGTTGTAGCTCAATGGTAGAGTACTTGCCTAGCACACACGTGTGCGCGCGCACACACACACACATAGTATGTAAACACAATAGAATATTATTACTCAACCATATAAAGGAATGAAATCCTGTTATTTGTGACATGGATGAAACTGGAGGCCCTTTTACTGAGGAAAATAGGCCAAACACAGAAAGATAAATACCACATATTCTCACTCATTTGTAGAAACTAAAATGCTAATCTTATAGAAGAAATGGCGGTCAACAGAGACTAGGAAGGGAAGGAGTGGGAGGAAAGAAAGAAGTTAAACAAAGGGCACTAAAACAGAGAGGAGGAACTAGTACTAATTGTCTATATAGCACAAGTAAGTATTGTTAAAACAATAAATATATTTCAAAATGACTAGAAGGGTATAACCTGATTTGATTACTGCACATTTGATACTGCACATGTATGAATAACCATACTGTAACACATAAATATGTAAAACTATTATGTCTCAATAAAAATAATATTCATGCATGATGGCACATACCTAGAATGCCAGCTACTTGTGAGGCTGAGCCAGGGGAATCACAAGTTTGAGCCCAGCCTCAACAATTTAGCAAGACCTGATCTCAAAATAAATAATAAAAAGGGCTCAGAATGCCTATATCTGATAGAGCACTTGCCTAGAACACACAATGGGTTCCCTACCCAGCAACCTCTACCCCCACCAAAAAAAACCTCATGCTTATATTTTTATTTTCTTTAGCATGTATAGAAATTCTCAAATTTTCAGAACAATTTTTTTTGCCAAACACATACTTCATATTTATTATTAACTTTATAGTATTTTTAAATTTAGTTTATTGTTTTTTTTTGTCAAGAGAATTTTTTTCCACTAGAAGTTTTAACTGGCTATTGTTGACATCTAAAAAAAGTTACATATTATATATATATTATATATTATATATGTGTGTGTGTGTGTGTGTGTGTGTTTTTAGTCAACTTTTCTGCCACTGTGACCAAAAGAACTGACAAGAACAATTTGAGACAAGGAGAAATTTATTTGGTGCTCACAATTTCAGATGTCTTAGTCCACAGAAGGCCAACTCCACAGCTGTGGGTTCAAGGTGAAGCAAAACATCATGGTAGAAAGGTATGGAGGAGGAAAGAAGTTCAGGACAGGGCAATCAGGAAGCAGAGAGAGAGTTCTCCACTCACCAGGGACAAAATATAAACCCCAAAGTCATGCCCCTAGTGACCCATCTCCTCCAGCTATACCCTACCTGCCTTCAGTTACCACCTAGTTAATCCCTATCAGTGGATTAACTCACTGAGTAAGTTACAATTCTCATAATCAAATGTTTTCACTACTGAACCTTTTTAGATTGTCTCAAACATGAACTTTTAGGTGATATCTCATATCTAAGCCATAATCATATACAAATATCTTACATTAAGTAAATTATATTTTAATACCTTATTTCTTCAAAAATCATTTACTGTATACATATTTTAAAGGGCCAGTTATCACTGCCCTATTCTGTTGTAATAAAATACAGGTTAAACTTTTTTACAAGGATGTTTTGGTAGTCATAAGGAAGGCTGAACAAGAACATGAATGGCAGCCAGGTACAGTGGTGCAAGCCTATAATCTTAGTGGTTTGGGAGGCTGAGGCAGGAAGATCATGAGTTCAAAGCCAGCCTCGGCAACTTAGTGAAGCCCTAAGCAACTTAGCAAGATTCTGTCTCAAAATAAAACATTAGGGCTGGGATGGTGTCTCAGTGGTACGGCATTTGCCTAGAATGTGTGAAGCACTGGGTTAGATTCTCAGCATCACATATAAAATAAAATAAATAAAATAAAAGTTCATCAACAACATATAAAAGGGCTGGGAATGTCGCTCACACCCTGGGTTCAATGCCCAGATATGGACAGCAGTACCATTAACACTAAGGAAGAACACAAATGCATAATGACAGGACATTAGTTGTATTTTATTTTAGTAACTGAAGGAAAACATTATTTGTTCACTTAACAACAAAATATACCTCGTGATTTAACATACCTGTAGACTATATTATGATTCATTACCAGTACATTATCCATGAGACTGCTTACCCATCATCTCCAATTGCCTGGTCCATACATGAAACTAAGGTTTTAGATTCATCTTTCAAAGTAGGTATGATACTATCAAGGAGATTTTTATATTTTTCTTCAATAAGTGTATAACCATTTTGTAATATCTGCATCTAAACAGGAAGGTGAGAGGAAATGAGAGTTGATCATGTACCTATGTATACATCTGGTCTTTCTCAGATCATATTTGATGTGATTCCCATAGAGAACACTTAACAATGGTATGAGAAATAATAACAGGTACTGGAAATTTAACTGACAGTAAATGCTCTGTTTTCACCCACCCACCACCATCATCTTATTCCAGAATCTTACAGCTTCTTTCTTCTTCTCCTCTGGAATATGGAAATATTGATGAGCACATTTGGAAGCTGAAGCCCCAGATTTAAGTGGAAATGACCTGCAACGAGATTCACATTTCAATGTTATAAGCTATCTTAATGTTGCATGGTCAGCAAAAGTATTGTATAGAACCTAAATTTTAATTATCTTTTGTCAGAATGATTCCCACGAGACATAATGTTTTAGCATCTCAGCAACAATGTGAGCAAAGAAAAGGACCCACTACATTTTAATGAGAGGCAGCTAAGAAAAAGTAGCAACAATTTGGAATATTACCCTGTGTGCTAGCTTCCTTCTAAGTGTCTACATTAAGATATCCTAATAGCTTTTTTTTTTAAGTATACATTGGGTCAGCTAAAACTAAAACAAAGAGCTAAAGGGGAAACCAGACTCTTTGGAGTGATGCCTGATTCCAGAGCTGGGAAATGGAAAGTATAAATCAAGCCTAGAACATTCTATTATGTGAAAAGTAAAAATGCTCAAAGCAACAATATATCTATCAATGGACATATTCTGATAAAGATTATAATCCCTTACTAAAATAAGAATCCATGATTCCATGTTGATATAAACAAATGAATAACCAGCAAAAAAGAAAAAGTTCTTCCTTATAGTAGAATGTAAACAAAATATATAGAGAAATAATGTAATTAGAAGAGTCAAATTGTACAAATAGCATGCCAATAATCCCAGCTACTCAGGAGGCTGAGGCAGAAGAATGCCAAGTTCAAGAACAGCCTAGGAAATTTATCAAGACCCTGTCTCAACATAAAATAAAAATGGGCTGGTGGAGGGGTGTGTAACTCTGTGGTAAATCGCCCCTGAGTTAAGGGCTACTTTAATGGAAGAAACATTGAAAAGAGTGTTTATATAAATTAAAAGTATCTCCTGGAAAGTTACTAAGTGAGAAATAGTAACTTAAGACTAGAGAAACTGAGGAAACACCCCTTGAATTCAAATGATCAAAGCTTACATCACAGATAATTACAGAAACTGACATTAGTTGTCTCTGACAATGATATACTAAGAATACAGAATCACTTCTTAGTTATACTACCAAAAATTACAATTGTTTTCTAGCCATGACACCACAGCAAACCCCAAATGATGGATATTCTACAAAAATCACTGGCCTGTACTCTTCAAAAATGTTGAAGTCCATCAGGCATGGTGGTGTAGGCATATAATCCCAGTGACTTGGGAGGCTGAGGCAAGAAGATCTTAAGTTCAAGACCAGGCTCAGCAATTTAGCAAGAACTTGCCTTAAAATAAAATAAAAAGGACTGGGGATATAGTTCTGTGGTAAAGCACCCCTGGGTTCAATCCCCAGAAAATGAAAAAAAAAACACCCCCTCAAAAAGCAAATAATAACAATCATCATCATCATCATCATCATCATCATCATCATCATCATTCTTAGGAAATACACATGAAATCTTAGGAACAATGGACACTATATCTTGAATTTCCTTTCAAATGGTTCAGAAAAAAGTGTGCCTCTGTGTGTGTAAGGACAGGGAAGAAGGGAGAATAAATGATAATATAAAATGTTAAGTTGGAAATCTGGGTAAAAGCTCTATGGGAGTCACTTGTAGCATTCATATAAATTTTTATCAAGTTTGATTATATCAAAATTAGAGGTTATCAAAAATAAATGTGAAGGAGGGTCCACTCAAATGTGAGGCAGAGCTCTGAAGTCAATGACTCCCCCCTACCTAGGTTTGAAATATAGCTCTATCATGTATTAACTAAGTCACTTCAGATAAAGTAGTTAAATTTTCTTTTAGTTAATTCTCATATCTGTGAAATGGGGATAATGTTAGAGCCCATCCAATAGAATTTTTGTAATAATTAATTGAGATAGTCTATGTAGGGCACATAGCACACTGTAAATACTCAATAAATATCAGCTATTATCTACTGGTTCAAAATAGCTTAATGAAATCTGAGGAATCAAGCTAATAACATGACTTTATTTCTCAGATACAACTACATGGCATATCACAAGGGAAAATTTTACAATTATATACTCTGTCTTCTAAGGACTTACATAAAAATCCTATAATTTTAGGTTGCAAAAGGTAAAGCTGGGAACTCCTGATCATATCAGAAATTGGAGGTAAAACTTCTTTGCTCTTTCTGTCCAGGATAATCCCTTGTGTGAAGAACCTCTATGCAAGTTCTACGACTCCTTAACAAAGTAGAGTTGAGGAGTACTTTTCAATCTATTCCAGAATAATCCCAGGAGATATGTTAAGAAGGGATTCCGAGGCTAGTGGTATAGTTCAATGGTAGAGTATAGATTTAGCATGTGTGAGGCCCTGGGTTTGATCCCCAGCACCAAATACATACATACATACATACATACATACATACAATAAAATGAACATGTTTATTTAAAAGTAAAGAAGAAGTCCAGTTCTGTCTGGCTCCTTAGAGAGAAGAAGCCTTAGAATGATTAGCACTTAGTAGGCCTACAAAAGGAAGACAGAAAGAAAAAAATCATCCTGCAAGTAAGATCCAGCAACTAGGATATACCTATTATATCATGCCATGGCAAAGTTAGTCTGTTATCAAGTATGAAAACAAAAGGAAAAACAAGATACACTGAGCTGATATGTGTGGCTTTTGTTGGTAGGTATTTTTTATCCTGATATCACATGCACAATTTGTACATGCTAAATTCTCTGATGTAAAAAATAATAAGCTTAGAAAAAGAAAAATTATAAGAGAGAATAAAGACACCTTCTATAACCAAGAAAAGAATTGGAGTTAATAAAATCACCTTTTTCTATCTGTGTTTACCATGTAGTTTTCACCTATCAAATTCAACATAAACTGAAGAATCTGAAAAAAAATCATACAGAATAATTAATTAGGACATCATCTTTGATATTTAAGGAAATCAATAGGTAAAGAGGAAGGTAGAGACCTCATTAAGCACAACTAAATATTTTTTTTTAGAGAGAGAGAGAGAGAGAAAGAGAGAGAATTTTTAATATTTATTTTTTAGTTTTCGGCGGACACAACATCTTTGTATGTGGTGCAGAGGATCAAACCCGGGCAGCACGCATGCCAGGCGAGCACGCTACCGCTTGAGCCACATCCCCAGCCCAACACAACTAAATATTAAAATTTAGTTGTGATTTATTTAATCTTTACCTTAAAAGTCTGAACTGAGGGGCTGGGGTTGTGGCTCAGGGGTGGAGTGCTTATCTGGAATGTGTGAGGCACTGGGTTTAATCCTTGGCACCACGTAAAAATAAATAAACAAAAAAATATTTTTTTAAAAAAGATTTATTGATACCTGTGTTAAAAGTTGCTGTTGCTTGCAGTAATTCTGTCTTAGCTCTGTCACTTCAAGCCAAAGTGTTGCATATTTCCTACAACATTAACAGATTCCTCAAATGAAGCAGGACAGAAATGTTTCTGTAGAATTTTGAATATATATATACAGACACTAGTATGGCAGTACGTAAATACATGGATGTGTAACTGATGTGATTCTGCAATCTGTATATGGGGTAAAAATGGGAGTTCATAACCCACTTGAATCAAAGTGTGAAATATGATATATCAAGAACTATGTAATGTTTTGAACAACCAACAATAAAAAATTTAAAAAAATAAAATAAAAAATAAATAAAATTAAATCTAAGGATTTAGGAGTCTTCAGGGTTCTGAGTAATCAGAAAAGAAACAATATATAAATAAATATTTTACATCCACCTAAAAAAAAGAATTTTTAATATATATATATCAAATATTATATTGAGTTGTCTGAATTAATAGTATTTAAAGTGTTCTTCAGATTATGAGACTGACTCACTGTCTACTGCGTTAAGAAAGCAGACTAAATCTAAGTACCAAAATAATAACCCAAATAACTTAATCAGGCCAAGGACCTGAACAGACACGTCTCTCAGAAGATGATATACAATCAACAAATATATGAAAAATCTTCAACATCTCTAGCAATCAGAAAAATGCAAATCAAAACTACTGTAAGATTTCATCTCACTCCAGTCAGAATGGCAGTTCTTAAGAATACAGACAACAATAAGTGTTGGCAAGGATGTGGGGAAAAAGGAACACTCATACACTGATGGTGAGACTGCAAATTGGTGCAGCCAATATGGAAAGTAGTATGGAGATTTCTTGAAAAATTGGGAATGGAACCACCATTTGACCCAGCTATCCTTCTCCTCAGTCTATACCCAAAGGACTTAAAAACAGCATACTACAGGGACACAGCCACATCAATGTTTATAGCAGCCCAATTCACAACAGCTAAACTGTGGAACCAACCTAAATGCCCTTTAGTAGATGAACGGATAAAAAAATGTGGCATATAGACACAATGGAATATTACTCAGCAATAAAAGAGCATAAAATCATTGCATTTGCAGGTAAATGGATGGAGTTAGAGAAGATAATGCTAAGTGAAGTTGGCCAATCCCAAAATACCAAATGCCGAATGTTTTCTCTGATGTAAGGATGCTGATTCATAGTGGGGTAGGGAGGGGGAGCATGGGAGGAGTAGACTAACTCTAGATAGGGTAGAGAGGTGGGAGGGGAAGGGAGGGGGCAGGGGGTTAGAAATGATGGTGGAATGTGATGGTCATTATTATCCAAAGTACAGGTATGAAGACATGAATTGGTGTGAACATACTTAGTATACAACCAGAGATATGAAAAATTGTGCTCTATATGTGTAATAAGTATTGTAATGCATTCCACTGTCATAATTAAAAAATTAATTAAAAAATAAAAGTCTCAAAAACATATTCTTCATGAAGATTGGTACCTCCCATTATCCTGCCTGAATATTTCAGGCTTAAAATCTAATACTTTTCAAACTTTGTCAGTGAATTAGTCCATACAGATATCACACTAATTTTTCCCTTTTTTGTATGTGGTGCTGGAGACCAAATTCAGGGACTTGTCCATGCTAGTCACATGCTGCACCACTGATCTACACTTCTGTATCACACAGTAATTTTTTTGAGAGCAAGACTACTATTAAGGTAGTCTCTTCTACATGGGAGAATCTGAGAATCATTAAAAACCCATATACTTCTTTATTTTCATTTTTTTAGTTGTAGATGGATATAATACATTTGTTTATTGATTGATTGTTTTCATTTCTTAAATACATGACAGTGTATTATGTATAATATGTGTTCTATATGAATAATACAATTCTTATTATACATATAGAACACATTTTTTCATATCTCTGTATATAAAGTATGTTCACACCAATTCATGCCTTCACACATGTACTTTGGATAATAATGGCCATCACATTCCACCATTATTGCTAACCCCTTGCCCTCTTTTCTCCTCCCACCCCTCTACCCTATATAGAGTTCATCTATTCCTCCCATGCTCTCCCCGCCTACCCCACTATGAGTCAATCACCTTATATCAGAGAAAACATTCGGCATTTGTCTTTTGGGGATTGCCTAACTTCACTTAGCATTGTCTTCTCAAACTCCATCCACTACCTGCAAATGCCATGATTTTATTTATTTGTTTGTTTGTTTTTATGTGGTGCTGAGGATCAAACCCAGTACCTCACACGTGCCAGGCAAGCACTCTACCACTGAGCCACAACCCCACCCCCACAAATCCATATACTTCTAATGTAGTCATAACATTCATAGGATTAAGAATAGAGAAATAGTTCATAAAAGGCTGAAAGAACACTTAAAACTCTAGGATGGTGGATTTATGCCAAACTAACACATCTATACTTTCACTGAATGGTATGATAAGAGACACTTTGTAGCAGATTAAGAGACTAAATTTCCTATACAGAATGACTTTTAAATGTGTTCTAATACAATCCAAATTCCACAATGGGAAAGTATCACAAATTTTGGGCCAGAAGAAACCTCAGAAGGCCATCTAGTTCACTATTGCCCAATATTTTCTGGTCTGTTTTACCTATAAAACAAGCCAGAACCCACTGGAGGATCATCAACCACATGATGTATCTGTAGGTTATGGTTAACGTTTAACAACAGGCTGATATCCAGAATTAATATGAAGGGTTGGCTCATGGTCAATGTCAATGAAAATCTGGGCTTATATTCAATGTTGGTGAAAAAGCAAGAAAACTACTTCCATTCTCCTTACTTCCTCACTCTTTTCTCCCTTGATGAATAAGAAAAGTTTAATTTACTAAGTCAATTACAAAAGATTGAATCATGAAATTAAAGGTACATTTGCAGTTCATCGAAAGATTTGGAAAGGAGTTCAAGTTTAATTTGAATACTGATGAACATTTACTGGAAAATATTCACATACATCTCCTCTAAGAAAAAATAGGTTATAATTTTTTTATCACAGGTATTATTTTGAGACTGCTTAACCATTTAAATTTTGCCTTTGAACACTATATTCTGAATAAAGGTTAGAATAACTGCATGCTATATTCTGTACATGGTAGCTCTTCAGAAAGCAATGAGATACATCTTAAAGTATGCATTTCACAGAACATTTTTAAAAACTAGTCCAAGGAAAGAATTAGCCAGGAATTTAGATCAGGTTACTTAAATATAGAACCTATATATTTTTCTGTTTTCTATTGTCAAATGAAAACTGCTATCTGCTATACCACTCATGCTTGCACAGTTGTTTTGGATGCCAATAGTTTATTTCTGATTTATACAGTGATCTTCTAGTCAGCCACAATTACATGATCTGAGCCACTGGCACATTAGCAGCAGTCCAAACACTAAAGCATTTGATTCAGTGCTGCGGTTTAACTTGAAAGAAACCTCATTAAAGTGCCATGGAAAACAAGAGTTCAGTTTCTCAACTCAGAAGCAATCAACCTTTAAACCTTGGAAACAGACATTGGAAATCTTGATAAACACCCACTTTTTCAGTTCTGCAAATTTGGCATCCATGTTACTCTGCTTGTCTGTCATATCCCGCACTTCACTCATTATTCTCTGCAACTCACGAGGGTAAGTTTTGACATTCTCAATTTTCATTGTTGGAACCTAAAATGAAAACAGAATACAGTCGGGCTGGTTAGAAATTTCACATACCATCAACTCTCCATTATTGGCACTAATAGAAGGGAAAAGATGTACGATTAATCTAAAACAGTAGACTGAATTCTATAAATGTGCCTTTATTGTAGCACTAAGCAAACTATGCCTCATATTACAGTTATTACATACATTATCATCTCTCCCACTAATTGAAAGATAGTCTCCTTCTATCCTTCTCACCATTACCTAGAACAATACCTTACACAGAGGAGACCTGCAATAAATATTTCCTAAATTCAGCATATGTTGAGTACAATTTACACATTAACAATAGTGCAAATATGGGTAAGTCACAGTTTCTATCCCTAAAGAATTGAAAAAGCCTACAGAGAGAATAAAGTATGTATTATAGCAAAACAGAAAATCTAAGACAATTATACATGACTTTGACACATATGGAAGTATATTAACTTAGATAGGCACTCTCATAAATATATTTCATTATATTTAAGTTTTAGCTCTGACCCTCACCTAGTTATTTCCTGTTGGGAGCTATTATGATCAGTGTTGGGGAGGGGCTTTAGATTATGGATAATCTACAATGTGGTTAATTCTCAGAAACAATCCAAGTTAGACTATAGATTCATTTTATAGGCCTGCTGCGATAAGTGCATACTGCAGTATGTATTTTATAAAAAGAAGCATCATGCTAAGAAGGCTTTATAATTTAATGCAGAATAATGTCTATAATAACATTGTTGTAATTATTTCCACAGGTGGTGACTGAACAGGCTTTAATGATTTAGATCTCTGCTGTTGGTGGGAGTATGCCCATAAGGTGCATTATCATCATATTTATTAGATCTTTAAAAACTCTCACTCATTCATTATCTCATGGTGTACATACAATAAAAGTTTTTAATCAACATTAAACACAGATGAGAAGTAACAAAAAAAACTTTAACAGAATAAAGCAACACATCATGTTACCAATTTCTCTAAAATGAATCTTTACATCATGCCACTAATATGAGTGAGACTGGCTTCTAGCAAAGAAGAAACTAGAGGTTCTAGGACTCTTAAGTTGAAACTCTGGAATTCTGAACAAAAGCTTCCAGTATATTTTTACCTGCTGTAAACCTGTCTAAGGACTAAGCTGACTATCAAAGATTGCTTATATAAATTTTACAGATCAGAAGAGTGGCAATGGTGGCACATGCCCATAATCCCAGTGACTCAGGAGGCTGAGGCAAGAGGATCACAAGTGCAATTCCAGCCTCAGCAATTCAGTAAGGCCCTAAGCAATTTAGTGAGACCATGTCTCAAAACAAAATGGGCTGTAATGTTGCTCAAAGGTAAAGTGCTTCTGGATTCAATCCCCAGTACTAAAATTTTTTTTAATTAAAATTAAATAAATAAAAAAAATTTTAAAAGATCAAGAAAGTTAGATGTTTAGACACAAATAGATGGCTATCTAGGAAAAGCAGTATGCAATAAATGGCAATTGAGTGGCACAGATAATAAATTGTATCAAGAGTCAGAAGAAGGTACAATTATATTTGCAGTGAAACAGATACCTGTTTTCATTCTTTAATAAATGAAAAAATTGCTTGTCCTCTTTGTAGGCCATAACCTGGTCATCTTCTCTGTGGAGGGTATGTATCATTTCCCAAATATTCACAAACCAAAGAACTTAAAAGTTAACAAGTATACTTATACAAGAAAAACACATTTAAAGTTTTTGTTTATTTAAATAAGAAATTAAAATAAGCCAGGTGTGGTGGTGCATGCCTGTAATCCCAGTGGCTAGGGAGGCTGAGGCAGGAGGATCGTGACTTCAAAACTAGCCTCAGCACCATAGCAAGGCCCTAAGCAACTCAATGAAATCCTCTCTCTAAATAAAAGATAAAAAGGAGCGGGGGATATGGCTCAGTGGATAGTGCTCCAGGGTTCAATCCCTGGTACAAAAAAAAAAAAAAAAGAAAGAAAGAAATTAGCCTATACATGAGGCCCTAGTTTCAATTCCAAGCACATAATAATAATAATAATAATAATAATAACAACAACAACAATAACAACAACACTGTTGAGTTCATATATCTAAATATTACTCCGAATGAGAGCAAAAAGAAGTTTTCAGAAAGTGGGCATGGTTGTGCATGCCTGTAATTCCAGCAGCTGGGAATGCTAAGGCAGAAGGATCATGAGTTCAAAGCCAGCATCAGCAATAGTGAGGTGCTAAGCAACTCAGTGAGACCCTGTCTCTAAATAAAATACAAAATAGGGCTGGGGATGTGGCTCAGTGGTCAAGTGCCCCTGAGTTCAATCCTCAGTACAAAAAAAAAGAAAAAAAAGTGCTCAGTAGTATATTTACATGGCTTATATTTGTCATTTGGGAAATCCCAAGTGACTCCTTTTTCAATGTATGGGATAATTATTCATCTTTTTTTTTTTTAAACTGAGGATTGAACCCAGGGGTACTTTACCACTAAGCCATATACCCAGTCTTTTTAATTTTTTTTTTTTTTGGTTTGAGACACAGTCTCACTAAGTTCCTGAAGGCAGGGTGAGGCTGGTCTTGAATTTGCAAACTTCCTGTCTCAGCCTCCTGAGTCACTGGAGGCAAATGCCACAGTGCCCAGCTGATTCATCTTAATTTAGCTTTGTTCTTCATTCTTCTACCTCACAGAATGGGAAGGTCATTCCAAGGTCACCACATCTAAGATGAAAACTATGGTTTTATTTATATGGCTTATATTTGTCAATATTTATCATATCAGAATTTAAATTTGATAAAATTTTGAATATTTATTAATTTCTGGGCACACCTGTAATCCCAGTGGGTTGGGAAGCTGAGACAGGAGGATCACAAGTTCAAGACCAGCCTTGGTAAATTAACAAGGCTCTAAGCAACTTAGTGAGATCCAGTCTTAAAGGGGAAGGGTGGAGACTGGGGAGACAGCCCACTGGTGAAGCACCCTGGGGTTAAATCCCTAGTACCAAAAGAAATTTACAATAATATGTACATTATGTATTAATATTAGAGTGATGATGCAATCAGACATCATGTAACCTTGGAGATATTCCACTGTACTCAGGAAAGAATAAAGAGTGAAAAAAGCCAAGAAATCTTTGTATTATTAAGAAAATAGTTTCAATCTCACAGGTCCCTGAAAAAATGTCTCAAGAAAGTTAGGGTGTTCACAAATCATATAATGAGAACCACTAATCTAAGTGATAATCCAAATCTTTCTGGTTTTGATTTTGGTCTTAAACTTCCAGTACACTGATGTCATCCATACATAGGTTCATGCAAAGTATCTACATACATAGACATCTCATGAATGGAAAACTTTATTACTATTCTGCCTTGACTAATAATTAGCTCTGGGAGTGAACAGGCAAGTTCAGCAGTTATCTTGTATGTTAGGAAAAATATAAATAGTTACTAATTTATAATTTAACCTTGTCTCTTCTGCTTACTTGCTAAAATGTTATATTCCCATCTGCATGAGAAAAAGATGAAATGGCAATAAAATATACCAAGGAAGCATAATAATAAGTCTATAGATAAACTGATATCTAAAAGTCATCTTTCTAGAGAACTAGAAAAACTACCTAGCAAATGAATTTCCAATTGCCAAATTCCAGCAACTTGACCCTTAAAACTTACAAAAACTGAAATATTTAGATTAAGGAAAAACTAGCCACTGCCCAAAATGCTACAGAAGAGTTTGTGGCAACAGTCCCCTTACCTTGCGCTTGATGTTTTCTAGAAGGCTGGATTCTCCCTTTTTGAAGAATGGATGTTGAAATTCCATAGTTAATGTCTTCCCTTGTAAAACCTTTCCATTTTTCATTGCAAGCACCTTTCGGAAACCATCTAGTGAAACAAAAACACAAAGATAATAGAATAAACTCTGAAAGGAAAGCTAGAATCACTAGAATAAATAAGAAATAATGTGAAATATTTTACTGGACTACACACTAAATTAATGTACCATAATAGCCTAATTTCAAACTTGAGAAGTGAAATCTCAATAGCTTATTTTACTTTGTTTATATGAAACGATATACGATTTTAGAGTACTAGTGTGAAAGCATGGACCATTGAAGATCTATATATAATTCTCAAGACCCATATTAAGCAATAGCTTCAAATTTCTGCAATATTCCCTATATGTAGTGATTTTATTATCTCAAAGATAACAATGGGGAAAAAAATAGTGATTTGTTTCATCCTCTTTTAGTGTCTTTCTCACCCTTTAAAAACCATGAAAAGGAAGGCAGTATGAGAAAGGAGAAGCTTGAGACACTTGGAGAGATGACAAACTAGATCACATGCTTCTGAAAAATCATGAACGAAAAGCCAAATAATCCAATTAATAATGGACTAAAGATATAAGTAGAGATTTCACAAAAGAAATACAAATGATTAACAAATATATAAAAAATGTTCAACATGTAGTTATCAGGGAAACACACACCAAAACCACCATGTGATATTACATCACTCCAGTAAAAACAGAGATTATCAGACAGTCAAAAAATAATGTGTGGGCTGGCACATGAGAGGCATTGGGTTTGATCTTCAGTACCACATTAAAATAAAGGTATTAAGTCCAGCTACAAGTAAAAAATATTTAAAACAAATAATGTGCTGGTGAGAATGTGGTGAAAAGAAAGCTCAAAACACTGTTAGTGGGGTATAGCCAGTACAGAGGCTCCATAAAACATTAGAAATAGATCTACCATAAGATCCAGCAATTCTTCTGAGTGTATATCCAAAGGAAAATAAAAATCAGCATACTAATGAGATTCCTGCACTTCCATGTTTATTGTAACACTATTCACAATAGTTAAGATAAGGAGTCAACCTAGGTGCCCATTACCAGATGAAAGGATAAAGAAAATATGGCTTGTATATAAAATGTAATATTCTTCAGCCACAAATAAAAATAAAATCCTGTCATTTGCAGCAAAATGGATAGAAATGGAGGGCATTATGTCAAACATTATGTCAGACACTGAAAGACAATGTTTTTCTCTTATATGTGAAAGCTAAAAACATGGACCTGAATGCAGAAAATAATGGTGATTACCAGAGGTTTCAAAGTGGTAGGCGGGTTGGGAGGGTGGGTATAAGGAAGTTGGATAATGGGTACTAAAACATAGCTAGATATCAGGAATAAGTTCTGGTGTTCTCCAGCTCAGAATACCTTAATGTATATTTTGGGAAGATACAGAAGAGAGATCAAATGATCCAAACATAAAGAAACATAGGAGGGAGAAAAGCTAATTACCCTAATTTGATCAATGCATGCTGTATATAGCTGTTAAAATATCACGCTGGAATACAGTGGGACATGTTTGTGGTCCCAGTTACTGAGGAGGAGGAGGCAGAAAGATCACTCGAACTAAGGAGTTCAAGGTCAGCCTGAGTATAGAAACTAAGATTCTGTCATATATATATATATATATATAAAATGTGCATTTGTATTATATAGTATGTATTGTACACAATATATAATATATAATGCATATGTGCAATATAATATTGGATATTATATAATATATGTAATATAATATCGTATATTATGTAATGTATATAATATATGCATTATGTAAATACTATTACATATTATATATCAATAATTTATATCTCACTGAACTCCATTAATATGTACAAAAATAGATGCTAAGCAAATAATAAAGTAAAATGAAAGCAACAACAAAAAATCATCCTCGTGGGGGCTGGGGATATAGCTAAGTTCGTAGAGTGCTTGCCTAGCATGCACAAGGCCCTGGGTTCAATCCCCAGCACCACAAAAAGAAAAAAAAAATCATCCTCATTATTTTTTTTAAAGAGAAAACAGAGGTAATTGTGTATGAATGAATAGGCATTTTTTATTTTGCTTCTTAGGGTCTTCTTTTTCTAGAACTTGAACTGCAGAAAGTACTTGTTTCATTAATCATTTTTAAAAAATATTTATTTTTTTAGTTATAGGTGGACACAATATCTTTATTTTATATTTACGTGGTGCTGAGGATTGAACCCAGTGCCTCATGCATGTTAAGTGAGTGCTCTACCACTGAGCCACAACCCTAGCCCCTCATTAATCATTTTTAATATTGAAATGCCAGCATTTTTCTTATTACCTATTTTCACTTGTGAGCTTAAGCAAAATGTTACAGGTCTCATTGTCACCATTGCAATACATATACTGTGATAGAAGCATAAACTGTGTCAATTTAGCCACACTGACCAATTTTAGACACTGACTGACAGTGCCTATTCTCATCTAGAATGAGGGTTGAGACAAGGTCTTGATATGTTGCCCATGCTATCCCCAGACTCACAATCCTCTTGCCTCAAGCTTCTGAGTAATCCTCAAGTGGGATTACAGATTTGTTCCACTGTGTTCAGTTTATATGTAATTTTATTTTGTACTAGTGATTAAATCCAGAGTTGACTTACCCACTGGGTGACATCCTTAGCCTCTAATTATTTATTTATGTATTTAGAGGCAGGGTCTCTCTAAGTTGTTTAGCGCCTTACTTAGCTGCTGAGGCTACCTCCAACTTGCAATCCTGCCACAGCCTCCCGAGTTGCAGGGATTACAGGCATACCCCACAGTGTCCTGCTTTTATATGTTTTTTATACATACACACACACACACATACATATTAGTTGTAGATGAACACACAGTATCTTTATTTTTATGTGGTTGTGAGTATCGAATCCAGTGCCTCACACGGAAGAGGCAAGCGTTTTACCATTGAGCTATAGCCCCATTCCTTATATGTCTTTTTTCTTAAATTATTTATTTATTCATTCTAATTCATTATACATGATGGCAGAATGTAATTCATTTCATATTACACATATATATCACAATTTTTCAGGTCACTGATTGTACACAAAGTATTTTCACACCATTCGTGTCTTACATACATGTACTTAGGGTAATGATATCTAACTCACTATACCATAATTCCTACCCCTTTGCCCCCTCCCTGCCCCTCCCCACTCTTTGCCCCATCTAAAGTTCCTCCATTCCTCCCATGCTTCTTTCCCATCACCATTACAAGTCAGCATCCTCATATCAAAGACAAGGCCTTTGGTTTTTTGGGATTGGTTAACTTCACTCAGCATTACATTCTCTGACTCCATCCATTTACTTGCAAATGCCATGATTTTATTCTCTTTTAATGCTGAGTAATATTCCATTGTGTATACATACCAAAATTTCCCTATCCATTCATCTATTGAAGGATATCTAGGTTGGTTCCACAATTTAGCTATTGTGAATTGTGCTGCTATAAACATTGATGTGGCTATGTCCCTGTAGTATGCTGTTTTTAAGTCCTTTGGGTATAGACCAAGGAATGGGATAGCTGGGTCAAATGGTGGTTCCATTCCCAGTTTTCCAAGGAATCTCCATACTGCTTTCCATATTGGCTGCACCAATTTGCAGTCCCACCAGCAATGTATGAGTGTCCCTTTTTCCCCACATCCTTTCCAATACTTATTGTTGTTTGTATTTTTGATATCTGCCATTCTGACTGGAGTGAGATGAAATCTTAGAGTAGTTTTTTTTAAGTTGTTGATAGACCTTTATTTTATTTATTTATATGGGGTGCTGAGAAGTGAACCCAGTGCCTCACACATGCCAGGAAAGTGAGCTACTGCTGAGCCCCAACCCCAGCACCTTAGAGTAGTTTTTATTTGCATTTCTCTAATTGCTAGCAATGTTGAACATTTTTTCATATGTTTGTTGATTGATTATATGTCTTTTAATGTAAGAAAAAATGTCACAAACATGACTGCATAACTAATTCAGAGAAGGTATAGTTGGAACTAGTAAGGTATACTATTTGAAAAAGAGGAATCAGGCTGGGGCCATAGCTCAGTAATAAAGTACTTAACATGTGTGAGGCCTGAGATGCATTTCTAGTACCTCATATACACACATAGCACAACTACAACTGTCAACTGTCACTTACCAGGTGCAGTCATATGTGCTGATTAATAGGGAGTTGGGAAAAGATGGCAATGGCAGCATGAGTTATTTCAAATAATTGTTTAAACTAGACGTGGCTTACCCATTCTATTTCTTTTTTTAATACCTTTATTTTATTTATTTTTATGTGGTGTAGAGGACTGAACCCAAGGCCTCGCACATGCTAGGCAAGAGCTTACCACTGAACCACAACCCCAGCCCCCTATTTCTTTTTTAAAAAATAGTTGTAGATGAACATAATACCTTTATGTTATTTATTATTTTATGTGGTGCTGAAGATAGAACCCAGTACCTCACATATGCCAAACAAGTGCTCTACCACTGAGCCACAACTCCAGCCCACCCATCCTATTTCTTTAATTTCATTTAGGAATCTGGATTTATGAACATATTCAGAGATTCATAGTTCACAGAAACTAAGCAAGGAAGGGAAAAATTATATCAGTAGCTATTAGCCACAGTATTTATAAAATAAAAATACTGTTTCTGAAACATTATTTAATGTTTTCTCTTATATTAAGAAATCTAACATTCCTTTTCTGCCTTCCCTCAGGAAGACATCTAAAAAGATTCTGTCCTATACCAAATTGTGAATAATATATTTTTAAAGGAGCTGATTAGAAAGTGAATCACATCCTTTATGCCATCATAGACTAACAGCAATAGTTGGTATAGTAAATCTCTTTCGTGGACTTGAAACATCACTCATAAATTTTTGGGGGGTAGCAAAAGGGAAATTATTATCCTATATTTGAACACAAGTCTGAAGAATGACTAAAATTTATGTCTTTAAATTATTTGTCCTTACTTTCAAAGTTTCATAATTAAAAAGATCAGCATATTTTAAGAGAAGTTAAACTTTTTCTTAATGTCATGAGGAATCTCAATATACCTTGCTAGGGAGAAATCAACAGCTGATATCCAATTGAGGGCAATCTCAAATTTAAATTATTTCTTTTGAAATATTGCACTCTGGGCATTTATACATCAATTTTTCTACATAGTAACTACTTTCTTTTTAAGGCCTAATCAGCTTTTTATTTCCTAGTTAACCTGTGACAATAAAGTGTTCTTCTATGGAAAAAGCTAGAAATCAGTCTACAGTAGCCTACATCCAAATCCCTCCACTGAATTAAACTTAATATGGGAATAAAAGAGATCTTTGCTGGGCCCAGTGGTGCATGCCTGCAATCTAAACGACCAGCCTCAACAGCTTAGTGAGACCCAAAGAATTTATCAAGACCCAGTCTCAAAATGAAAAAAAAAAAAGGCTGGGGATAAGGCTCAGTGGTAAACATCCCGGGTTTCAATGCCCAGTACTTAGAAGAAAAGAGAGAGAGAGAGAGAGAGAGAGAGAGAGAGAGAGAGAGAGAGATTTTTTTTTCTTCATCATGTCAGAGGGTGGTTTGGGGATAAAAACTAGGCCACATTTATATTAGAGATACATCCCTAGATCCCTTGACCTTTTATCTTTAAGTGTTGTATCATTCTGTCTTTGTTAATATTCTTAATGTAGTTTGCCCTTTTTGTCCTAAACCTGATTTTCTCTGCATTAATTTCAGCTACCTATGTGCAAAAACTTTGAACACCACCTCATTACCTAAAAGAGTAAGAAATCCCAAATTTTGAATTATTGAATTCCACGCAAATTATATTTTCACATGTGAAACAAGGTGATAATACAGTATTATCACACCTTAAAATTCAACAGGGTAGTTAGGACCCTCCTGAGTAGATCATCCACTTGTGCCCTTATGCTTGCATCCTGAGTATGTTTGCCTGATAAGTACACCAAGGAACATTTTCTAGGTCATATCTGTCCTCCATGACAAAGCATGTTATACACAGTTCAGAAAGTCTAGGTGTTCACTATAATAATAAACCTTCAAAAAATTAAGTGTACAAGATACACAATAAATCTACACATGACAAACCCACAAGCAATCTCATACTAAATGGGAAGACATGAAATCTTTCCCTCTGAGATCAGGAACAAAGAAGTATACCCACTTTGACCACTTGTATCCAATAAACCACAGAAATCCTAAGCAGAGCAATAAGGCAAGATAAAGGAGTAAAAAGCATAATTTGGAAAAGAAGTCAAATATTCCTGTTTGCTGCCAACATTGTCTTTAATATATAGAAAAGCTAAAGACTACCACTACAACTACAAAAAGAAATCAGCTGGAACTAATAAATGAATCCAGTAAGGCTGCAGGATATAAAATCAACATACAAAAATCAGTAGCATTTCGAAGAAGAAATACAAATGGTCAACATATACATAAAAAATATTCAATATTCCTGGAAATCAGGAAAAATGAAAATCAAAACCACAATGAGATTCCATCTCACTTCAATTAGAATGTCAATCAACAAGAACACAAATACATGCTGGCAAGGATGTGGGAGAAAACACAGGCTTATATAGTATTGGTGAGACTTCAAATAAGTCTTGAAAACCAGATAGAGATTCCTAAAAAAAAAAAAAAAAAATAGGAATGAAACCACCATATGAGTTAGTTATCACACTCCTTAGTATATTTCCAAAAAGATCTAAAATCAGCAAATTATAGGAATGCAGCCACATTAATGTCTATAGCAGTCCAACTCACAATAGACAAGTTATGGAACTAGCCCAGATGCCCGTCAACAGATGAATGAATAAAGAAAAAGTGGCACATATATTCAATGGAGTTTTATTCAACCACAAAGAATAATGAAATCAAGGCATTTGCCAGTAAGAGAACATCATGCTAAGTGAACTAAGTCAGACCCAGAAAATCAAGGGTTGAATGTTTTCTCTCATGCAAAAACTACAGCAAAGTAAGGGGGAAAAATGACGGGTGGTCTGACTTTGTAAGGATAGAGGGAATATCAGTGGAGTAGAGAAGAGAGATTGAGGGGGACGATAAGAGGGATGGAAAAGGGGAAGAAATGTGTAATGAATTTGACAAATGTTATGTACATATATAAATATACAACAGTGAATTCTACTTTTAGGTATATCTATATAGCACCAATAAGTAAATAAATAAATGGAAGACTTGTAGAGCAGAGGAAAGGGAATAGGGGGAGGATAGAGGGAAAAGAAGAGGTACTGGGGACTGAAATGGAGCAAATTCAATTCCATCAATTTATGATTATGTCAAAATAAACCCAACTGTTATGTATAACTACAATTGCATTAAATATGCATTTTAAAATAGTGAGCTATATAAATAACAAATCAGGCAACTGATTCCACTTAGAATAGCTACCAAAAATTGCCCAGGGATATATTTAAGTGAATAATCTCTAAATTGAAAACTAGGAAACACTAATGAAAGAAATTGAAGAGGACACA
The DNA here is from genome assembly GCF_001458135.2 of Marmota marmota marmota. Taxonomy (NCBI): domain Eukaryota; kingdom Metazoa; phylum Chordata; class Mammalia; order Rodentia; family Sciuridae; genus Marmota; species Marmota marmota. Next base: position 6,228,369 of record NW_026000294.1, on the reverse strand, counting down.
AATAAATAGAAAGATATCCCATGTTCATGGGCTGGAAGAACCAATGATGTTAACATGTACATGCTATAAAAAGCAACCTATAAACTTAATGCAATTCCTATTAAAATATCAATGATATTCTTTTCAGAAATACAAAAGAACCTCTAAAATTCTAGGGAACCACAAAAGACCCTGAAAAGTCAATGTAATTCTGGATCAATAAGATCAAACATAACCATGCATAGTGGTGCCCCCCCACCCCCAATAATCTCAGTTACATGGGAGGCTAAGGCAGGAGGATCAGAAATTTGAGGCCAGCCTGAACAACATAGTGAGACACTGTCTGTCTCAAAATGAATTTTAAAAGGGAGCTGAGCATATAGCTCAGTGGTAGAGTGCTGGACTACCATGTGTGAGATTCTGAGTTCAATTCCCAATACAAAGAAAGAAAGAAAGAAACAAACAAACAAACAATGAAAGAAACAAAGAAAGAAGGAAAGATTGATCAAAACTGAGGCATCATCACACTACCAAACCTCAAAATATAATACAGCTGGGCACAGGGGTGGTGCATGCTTGTAATCCCAGCTACTCAGGAAGAAGGAGGATCACAAGTTTGAGGCCAGCTTTAGCAAGACTCTGTCTTAAAAATAAATAAATAAAATTTTAAAATCTGCGGTATACTTTAGTGGTAAAGTTCCCCTGAGTTCACTTCCCAGTACAACAAATGATGACAATGATAATAATACAAAGGTCTAGGAACCAAACGAACATGATAGTGGCATAAAAAACAGATACATAGATCAGTGGAACAGAAGAGAGAACTCAGAAAAAAATCCACACATGTACATGATCTTCAACAAAGGTGTCAAAAATATACACTAGGAAAAGGAAAGTCTCTTTAATAAGTGATACTGGGTAATTGGATATCCATATGAAGAAGAATAAAACCGGAGCCCCTATCATTCATTATACATGCAAAAAAAAATCAACTCAAAATTGAATAAAGAGCCAGGTGTGGTAGCACATGCCTGTAATCCCAGTGGCTCGGGAGGCTAAGACAGGAGGATCACGAGTTCAAAGCCATCCTTAGGAGGCGAGGGGAGGGGAAGGGAGGGGGGATAGTAGAGGATAGGAAAGGCAGCAGAACACAGCAGACACTAGTATGGCAATATGTAAATCAATGGATGTGTAACTGATGTGATTCTGCAATCTGTATTTGGGGTAAAAATGGGAGCTCATAACCCACTTGAATCAAAGTGTGAAATATGATATATCAAGAATTATGTAATGTTTTGAACAGCCAACAATAAAAAATTAAAAAAAAAAAAGCCATCCTTAGTAAAAAGCGAGGCATTAAGCAACTCAGTGAGACCCTGTCTCTAAATAAAGTACAAAATAGGGTGGGGATATGGCTCAGTGGTTGAGTGCCCCTGAGTTTAATCTCTGGTACCCACCCCTCCAAAAAAAGAATGAAGAGACAACCTAACAAATGGGAGAAGATACAAAATACAAAATATACATCTGACAAGAAGTTAATATTTAGAATATGTAAGGAACTCAATTCAATAACAAAATAATCCAATTTAAAAGCAGGCAAAAGACTTAAACAGACATTTGAGAAGATGTACAAGTGACCAACAGGTATATAAACAAATGCTCAACATCACTAATCATCAAGAAAATGCAAGTCAAAACCACAGTAAGATTTCACCTAACTCTTGTTAAAGTCGTTATAATAACTATTATAAGAAAGACAAATGATAACAAATGTTAGTGAAGATGTGATGAAAAGGGAGCACTTGCAGACTGTTAGTAAGAATGTATATTAGGCCAGGAGCAGTGTTGCAGGCCTGTAATCCCAGCAGCTCCAGAGACTGAGGCAGGAGGATGGCAAGTTCAAATCCAACCTCAGCAACTTAGTGAGGCCCTAAAAAATTTAGCAAGACTCTGTCTCAAAATAAAAGGAAAAAAAGGGCCTGGGGTGAGATGAAACCTTAGAGTAGTTTTGATTTGCATTTCTCTAATTTCTAGAGATATTGAACATTTTTGATTGATTGTACATCCTCTTCTTAAAAGTGTCTTTTCAGTAACTTGGCCTATTTATTGATTGGCTTATTTGTTTTTTGGTGTTAAGATTTTTGAATTATTTATATATTCTAGAGATTAGAGCTCTATCTGACATGCATGTGATGAGAATTTGTTCCAATTAGTAGGCTCTCTATATAATACTAAGTGATATTAGCCAATCCCCAAAAAACAAATGCCAAATGATTTGTCTGTTCTAAGGATGCTGATCCATAATATGCTGTTGGGGTCAGGGGGATGAGAGGATTAAAGGAACCCTAGATAGGGCAAAGGGAAGGGAGAGGAAGGGAGGGAGCATAAGGATTGGAAAGATGGTATAAGGCAATGGTCATCATTACCCTAAGTACATGTAAGAAGACACAAAGGATGTGATTCTATTGTGTGTACAACCAGAGATATGAAAAATTGTGCTCTATATGTGTTATATGAGTTGTAATGCATTCTGTTGTCATATATAACAAATCAAAAAATTTTAAAAAGGGCTGGGGATGTAATGTAGCTTAATAGTAAAGTTCCTCTGAGTTCAATCCTTGGTACCAAAAAAATATTTATTAATGTGTCCATTATGGAAAACAATATGGAAGTTCCACAAAACATTAAAAACAGAACTACCACATGACCCAGCAGTCCCATAACTGGATATATGTCCAAAAGAAATAAGTATGCTGAAATTTTTGGACCGCTATGTATTTCAGCACTATTTAAAATAGGTTGATTTTGCTAAGTATCCATCCATGGATGAACAAATAAAATATGGCATATATATGAAATGGAATATTATTCAGTTATAAGAAGAACAAAATTCTAACATTTTATAATAATGTGGATTGAACATTATATTAAATGAAATAAGCCAGGCACAGAAAGACAAATACTGCATGATATTACTTACGTTTAAAATCTAAAAAAAAAAAAAAAACAAAAAACTGTTCTCATAGAAGTAAAAAAATAGAACAGTGATTACCAGAGACTGGAGAGGGCAGGGAAGCTAGAGGAATAAGGAGAGATTAACCAATGGGTACAAACATAATTAAATAGAATGAATAAGTTCTGATGTTTTTATTACATCATATTTAACAATAATGTAATATATATTTAAAAATCAATAGAAGGGGGTTTTAAATGGACTCACCACAAGAAATGATGATTGTGTGATATCTTGAATATATTGGTTTCCCTAAGTTGATCATTATGCAATATATGCATATATTCAAATATTGCACTGTACTTTATAAATATATACAAGTATTATGTGTCATTAAAAATAAACATATGGCTTGGAGTGGTGATACATACCTATAATGCTAGCAACTAAGGAAGCTGAGACAGAAGAATCAAAAATTCAAAGCTAGCCTAGGCAAGTTAGTGAGACCCTGTCTTCAAATAAAAAAAAAAATTAAAAAGGGGTGGGGTTGTAGCTCAGTGTTGGAGCAATCCTGGATTCAATTCCCAGTACCTGGAGAAAAAAAATGATAAACATGTGTTTGGTAAAAAAAAATTAATAAATTAATAAATTTCATAAGAATGTTCTAGTATAGGAAAATGACAATTTGCTTTTATTTTTATTTTTTTTAATTTTGGGTACTTAGGATTTAACCCAAGGGCTCTTTACCACTGAGCTATATCCCCAACCCCTCTTAATTTGTTTTGAGATGGGGTTTCCCTAAGTTGCTTAGGGCTAAGGCTGCCCTCAAACTTGTGATACTCCTGCCTCAGCCTCCTGAGTTGCTGGGATTAAAAGCATGCACCACCATACCCAGCTACTATTTGCTTTGAAATTAGAACTATCTTTGAGGTTTTCTTGTTATATGTGTCAAAGACAAAAAGTTAAATTTAGGTAAACAGAGACTGGCCCTTTTGAGAGAATGGGATTAAACATAGGCAGCTACAAATCTATACCTAATCAATTGGAAAGAGTTGCCAGAACACACACACACACACACACACACACACACACACACACACACACAATTTTTTTCTGGTACTAGGATTGAAACCAGTGGTGCTATATCACTGATCTATATCCCCAGACATTTTAATTTCGTTTTGAGACAGGATTTTCCTAAATTGCCAAGGCTGGCCTTGAACTGGCGATCTTCCTGCTTTAGCCTCTGGAGTAGCTGGAATTACCGGCCTGGGCCATCAATGGTGTTTTTAAAAGGTATGTATTCCTTTCAGGAATGAGTTTCTGAAGCATTATTTCTCCCTCATGTGGTAAGAGGTTTGGCTTTCATTTCCTATTCCTACATCCTCTATCAGAGCAGATAGCATAAAAGCTAATCACTTGAGGGGTATTTTTTTTATTAAGTTTTAACTTTTATTTTGAGAGAGCTTGCTAATTTGCTATGGGTCTTGCTAAATTGCTGAGGCTGCCCTCTAAATTTTGATCTCCAGCCCCAGACTCCCAGAGTCTCAGATTACAAAATATGCCACCATGCTCCACTTGGAGGGTTCTTGTTTTTCTTACTGAAGACTGATAGATTTTTTTGTTTGTTTGTTTTTGTTTTTGTTTTGTGGTGCTGGTGATTGAACCCAGGGCCTTGTGCATGCAAGTCAGGCACTCCACCAACAGAGCTATATTCCCAACCTGATAGATAGTTTTAAAGATTTATTCCTTTCCATTTGAAATGTATTCACAGACCAAAAGGCTAAACATATCCCATGACACTCCACTCTACAAATGAATTTTCTTATCATTCATCCACTTAACAAACATTTATTAAACACTTAACTTCACCTTGCATAACTAGTTGGCTGGGCTCTTAGAGGAAATACAAATCAATAAGATGAAATTCCTATTTGCAAGAATCTTAACAGTCTAGCAAGGAAGACAAACACATTTATAACTACAGTAATGTAGATGCTTGAATGCTAAAGTTATAGCACGGACAAATGTTTGAGAACATAAAGGAGGGAACAATGAATTACTCCCAGAGTAGATGGAGATATATCAAATATCTTTAGATCAACACTCACAAAATAGGAAAATCCAGAGTGGTCTTCCTGGAAAACAAATTTGTCAAAAGAATAAAAATACTGTCATAGAATTATATAGGAAGAAAATCTGCACCAGAACAGTTGATCCAGTACATGTTGCTTTATTTTAAAACCCCTGCTAACATGTTGAACCCAGGAAAGGGAGAAAAATTAAGAAAAAAAGAAAAGAAAAGTTAAGGCTTTGAGTGGATGATCATCAGCAGATGTAGTTTTCCTTGACATCTGTAAGTTCTCAGGGAACAAAATTGTGAGAAACAAACACGTTCACAAAAGGCTTTTTTATTTTTTTCATGAAAACAAGGATTTAACCCAGGGCCTCGAACATGCTAGGCAAGTACGGCAAGTAAACTACATTCCCAGACCCCACACAAAGGCATTTCCAAAGCAAGAGTTTTCTGAAAATTAAATCAGAGAGACATATAAATTCAACAATTAGGAAATGCATGATTAATAATTGTACTCAGCTGGGCATGGGGGCACATACTTTTAATCCCAGCAATTTGGCAGGCTAAAGCAGGAAGGTAACATGTTCACGAGACCTGGTCTCAAAATTTAAAAAATAAAATAAAAAGGGATGGGGCTGCAGCTCAGTGGTAGAGCACTTATCTAGCATGTTAATCCCCAGCAACCAACCAACAAACAAACAAACAAAAACACTGCACTCTATCTAGATGTCTTAATACTGCTTGCTGATAAATAACAACACTTTCCCAAACCTTTATCATCTAAGAAGTCACAACTTTTTAAAGGAGACACACACACACACACACACACAAGCATAAATAAAGTAAGGTGTATGGGGTGCGGGGAATGGAGAGTGATTGCCAATCTGCACAAGGTTTGTTTTGGGTGACAGAAATATTCTAAAATTAAGATTGTGGCCATGGTTGCAAAACTCTTGTGAATATACTAAAAGCCAAGGATTTGGCCATTTTAATGTGTGAATTACAGAGTATGTGAATTATAGCTCAGTAAAAAAAGACTGACTGAGCTGGGTACAGTGGTGCACACCTGTAATCGACTCAGGAGGCTGAGACAGGAGGATCACAAGTTCAAGACCAGTCTCAGCAACTTAGCAAAGGCCTAAGCAACTTATTCAGACCCTGTCTCCAAATACAAAAATAAAACAGGTTGGGGATGTGACTCAGTGGTAAAGCACCTTGGATTAAATCCCAGGTATATAAAAAAAAGACTGTTATAAGCACTGTAGTTTTCTTCTAAATGAAGTACTGTGGGCACATGTGGAAAGAAGAGATTAATTCTCACATATGAGGCTTTTTGAAGGAACTAAATTTGAGCTCGTATTTGAAAGATAAACAGAACTCTGATAAGCAAACACTATGAATGGAGTTGGAGAAGAAGAGCATTTCCTGCGAAGAAAGGAGCATGAAGAAAGACACTAATTCAGAAAAGTCTATGGCACTACTACACAAAGTATTGTTCAGGGACTCGTGCTGCTCTACAAACCATCTGTTATTGGTTGGAATGCTATAAGTATTAAAATTCATATTAGTCTCTTAGATAACTTTATAGTAACTCAACATTGCTCTGAAGTTAAAACATTAAGAATCTACTCTTATTATATTTTAAAAGTATTGCTTTGTAACAGATTGAAAAAAAAATTGTTTTGGTATTGGTGATGGAACCCAGGGGCACTTAACCACTGAGCCATATCCCCAACCCTTTTTAATGTTTTATTTAGAGACAGGGTCTGGCTGAGTTGCTTAGGGCCTTGCTAAATTGCTCATCCTTGCTTTGAACTCACAATACTCTTGACTCAGCCTCGCGAGATGAATGCCACACTGCCAGTCCAATTTTTTTTTCTAAATATATCTTTTACTGTGGTTTATTTGAGAAACACAGTTATAAGGCATGTAAAGACAGTAACTACCCTGTAGAGTGGAAAGATGTGTACACACACACACACACACACCATGAGTGAGAATAGAGGTAGGGCAAGAAGATAGAAAACAAAGGATAAAGTTGAGCTGTAGAAAGATGTGAATGCTAGACTGAGGAACTGTACATTATTCTATATATTGTGGTTGAAACCAACTAAGACCTTTTAAGAAGACTGACATAATAAGATTTGAATTTGAAAATGTGAAACAAACAATAATATGAATAATTTATTAGAACAAGCAATGCATAGAGTTTATTAGAATGGGATAAAGGGTCGAATACTAGCCAAAAACCTAATCTTGGACAGTGAGAAAAAGGAAAGGAGGGGCATTGGGGAAAAATAGGAGATTACTAATACTTCCCATAAAAACACTAAGACAGGGCTAGGGATATAGCTCTGTTGGTAGAGTGCTTGCCTCGCATACACAAGGCCCTGGGTTCAATCCCCAGCACCACACCCCCCACCAAAAAAAAGTACTAAGAAAATTAGAGTATAGTTGTGCACAGTGGCACATGCCTGGAGGCTGATGCAGTAGAATCACAAGTTAAGGCCAGCCTAAGCAATTTAGTGAGACCTTGTCTCAAATTAAAAAAAAAATGAAATGGGCTGGGAATGCAGTTCAGTGTTAGAGCACCTCTGGGTTCAATCTGCAGTGCCAAAAAGGGGGGGGAAAAGAAAATTGTGGTATAGAACAAATAGCCAAAGCAATCTTGAGCTAAAAGAACAAAGATGGAGGCATCATACTTCCAAACTTTAAAAACAGCATGCTATTGGCATAAAAACAGACACATAGAACAATGGAAAAGAATAGAGAATCTAGAAATAAATCCATGAATCTGTAGACAAATGACTTTCAACAAAAGTGCCAATAATACACATTGGGAAAAGGACAGTCTTTTCAATAAATGCTGTTGGGAAAACAATGCAATTAGACCCTTAGCTCTGACTAAATACAAAAGTCAAATCAAATCAAAATGGAGTAAAGATTTATTTATTTATGGGTTTTTTTTTATGTACTGGATATAGAAACCAGGAGCACATAACCACTGAGCCTTATCCCCAGTCCTTTTTTGTATTTCATTTAGAGACAGGGCCTTGCTGAGTTACTTAGTGCCTTGCTAAATTGCTGAGATTGGCTTTGAACTTGAGATCCTCCTGCCTCAACCTCCCAAACTGCTGGGATTGCTGGCGAGTAGCAGGATGCCCAGTTTGGAGTAAAGATTTAAATGTAAGCTTCATAGCTATGAAACTACCAGAAAAAAAACACAGGAAAAATGTTCCATGGCACTGTTCAGGGCAATGATTTTTTTATATGACCTCAAAAGCACAGGCAATAAAAGTAAAAACAGACAAATGGAATTACATCAAACTAAAAAGCTACATGTCAAAGGAAAAATACAACCAAGTGATGAGGCAATCTACAAAATAGAAAAAAATGTTTGCAAACCATAAATCTGATGAGCAGTTAACATCTAAAATATATAAGAAACTCAAACAACTCAATAATGAGAATAAAAATAACCTGAATTTCTAAAATTGGGAAAAAGATCTAAATAGAAATTTCTCAAAGGAGAATAGGTATATGAAAAATTGCTAATGACCAACAGGTATATGAAAAATGTTCAACATTACTAATCACCAGGAATTGCAATTAAGAACCACAGTAATCTGGGCATGGTGGCACATGTCTGTAATTCTAGCAAATTAGGAGGCTGAGACAGGAGGATTCCAAGTTCAAGACCAGCCTAAACAACTTGAATGAGGTTAAGGAGACTAGAGAATAGGAGAAATATTGGCCAAAAGATATATAATTACAGGTAGATAGAAGGAGTAAATTCAAGGCATGGGGACATGGCTAAATGGTAGAGTGATTGCCTAGCAAGCACAAGACCCTTGGTTTGATCCCCAGCACTGGGAGAGAAAAAGAGTAAGTTCAAAAGAGCTACTATGCCACATATTAACTAGAATTAATCATAATATGTTGTAGTCTTGAAAACAATAGAGTGGCTAAATGTTCTCACCACAAAAATGTTAACTATGTTCATCAGTTAAATTTAAGCATCCCACAATGTATATATACTTCAAAATATGATGTTATACACAATAAATACATACAATGTTGTCTGTCAATTAAAAAATATTGGTAAAAGACTTATACAATGAAAACTACAGAACCCTAAAGAGAGAAATAGAAGAAGATCTTAGAAGATGGAAAAATATACCCTGTTCATGGATAGGCAGAACTAACATCATCAAAATGGCGATATTACCAAAAGTTCTGTATACGTTTAATGCAATGCCAATCAAAATCCCAACGGCATTTCTTGTAGAAATAGAGAAAGCAATCATGAAATTCATATGGAAAAATAAAAGACCCAGAATAGCAAAAACAATGCTAAGCAGGAAGTGTGAATCAGGTGGTATAGTGATACCAGACTTCAAACTATACTACAGAGCAATAGTAACAAAAACAGCATGGTACTGGTACCAAAACAGGCGGGTGGACCAATGGTACAGAATAGAGGACCCAGAAACCAATCCACAAAACTACAACTATCTTATATTTGATAAAGGGGCTAAAGCATGCAATGGAGGAAGGATAGCATCTTCAACAAATGGTGCTGGGAAAACTGGAAATCCATATGCAACAAAATGAAACTGAATCCCTTTCTCTCGCCATGCACAAAAGTTAACTCAAAATGGATCAAGGAGCTTGATATCAAATCAGAGACACGCCATCTGATAGAAGAAAAAGTTGGCTACGATCTACATTCGGTGGGGTCGGGCTCCAAATTCCTTAATAGGACACCCATAGCACAAAAGTTAATAACTAGAATCAACAAATGGCACTTACTCAAACTAAAAAGTTTTTTCTCAGCAAAAGAAACAATAAGAGAGGTAAATAGGGAGCCTACACCCTGGGAACAAATCTTTACTCCTCACACTTCAGATAGAGCCCTAATATCCAGAGTATA
>NW_026000294.1:6206997-6210115 GCF_001458135.2 Marmota marmota marmota | reverse complement strand
CAACCCCCAGTATCACAAAAAACAAACAAAAAATTGTTATTATCACAAGACCCTATGTTGCACAGGTAGCATATAGACACACAAAAAGCTCTTATCCTTTAATTTGGTAATTCCCATCCTAGGAATCTATTCCAAAGAAGCAGAACCCATGAAAAAACCTTTCTGCACAAATGTATTCATCATGTCAACATGAGATAATGATGATGATAACCATGACTATGATGATTAGAAACCAGGTCTTGACCAGGCGCAGTGATGCATGCTGGTAATCCTAGCAGCTGGGAAAGCTGAGGCAGGAGGATAGAGAGTTCAAAGCTAACCTCAGCAAAAGTGACGTGCTAGGCAACTCAATGAGACCCTATCTCTAAATAAAATACAAAATAGAGCTGGGATGTGACTTAGTGGTCGAGTGCCCCTGAGTTCAACCCCTAGTGCCCCCACCTCCCAAAAAAGAAACCAGGTCTTGCTACATTGCCCTGGGTGGTCTGAAACTTGTGGACTCAAGATATCCTCCTCAATCACTGAGTTGCTGAAACTACAAATGCACAGCAAAATATTTTTTAAATATTCAATTTTGAGTATGGAAAAATGGTCAAAATATAATACTAATTAAAAAAGTTAATTACAAAATTTCAGAGTATGATCTTTATATATATGTGTGTGTGTATATATATGTGTGTGTGTGTGTATATATATATATATATATATTAGTTGTTGATGGACCTTTACCTTTATTTTTTTTATTTGTATGTGGTGCTGAGAATCAAACCCAGTGCCTCATGCATGCTAGGCAAGCGCACTATCACTGAGCCACAACCCCAGCCCCATGATCTTAATTTAGTAAATAAATATGCATTTGTAAAGATATATGTCAACCTGTATGAATACATTTATATCACCGTGTAAGAAAACACATAAAATTTGGGTTATCTTTGAATGTTGTAATTATAGACATTTTTTTATGATGTCTATAATAATTTCCAAATTTCCATGCATACATACACAAACACACACAGTTGTTCAAGCTTCAGTACTCGTGCACTCATTTATATTTATAATATCTGAAAGGGAATAATTGTTTTATTTTAAAAATTTTTAAAATATATTTTTTTCTTTTAGTTGTACATAATGCCTTTGTTTTTATTTATTTATTTTTATGTGGTGCTGATCGAATCCAGGGCCTTGCATGCACTAGGCAAGCACTCTACTGCTGAGCCACAATCCCAGCCCTTTAAAATTTTTTTCTTTGACATATTTGTATATCTTTATGATGTGTATATGTATTATACAATTTTGGTATATGAACACAATGTATAATGATCATCAATATAATTAGTGTAGGCATCCTTCAACACTTAAGATTTTTATTTTTTTAACTTTATTTCATTTATTTATTTTTATGTGGTGCTGAGGATTGAACCCAGTGCCTCACACATGTGCTAGGTAAGTACTCTACCACTGAACTACAACTCCAGCCCCCACTTATGATTTTTATATGTTGACAATCTTTGGACTTCTTTGTAGTTATTTTAAAATATAGCATAAATTGTTGTAGACTATAGTTACCTATTGTGCTATAGAGCACTAGAACTTATTTCTCCTAACATTATTTTGGTATCCATTATGCAACCTCCCCTGTCCCTCCAGCACCCTTCCTAGGCTTTAATGACTATCATTTTAATATCTTTTATGAAACATTTTAGGGGCTGGGGTTGTGGCTCAGTGGTAAAGTGCTCACCTAGCATGCAGGAGGCACTGGGTTTGAGCCTCAGCACCACATAAATGTAAAATAAAGATATTGTGTCTGCCTAAAACTTAAGAATAAATATTAAAAAAAAACCTTAAAAGTGCTTACTAGCAAATATTAATTGCACAAAATAATGGGTTTCTTTCTGATATTTTCATACATGCATATAATGTACTTTGATCATATCCACCCTCCCTATTACTCTATCCTTCCTCCCTCCTCCTGATCCCAGTACCCTTTCCTAATAGTCACCCTTGTAGTTTCATGTCTTTTTTCCCCTAGATTCAACATGAGAGTAAAATGTGATACTTGAGAGGTCAAATATTTTTAGCTTCCAGAAATGACTCAGAATATGTAGCATTTTTATCTTTATGTGTCTGGCTTGTTTCACTTAATATATCATGAAAGAGTATTACTTCTTAAGATGATTGGGTTTGGGTGAACATACTCAAATACACAGTTTTTAATTGCAATACCTACTTGGTTACTAGGAAATCCCAGGGTCAGAAGCAACAGTTAACTCAGAAAGGCACTAGGTGGTGCTCTCTCCCACCTACCCCACGGACACCAATCAGCGTTCAAAAAATGTTGGAGATCATTACCCAGTTCAAGTGTAGCAGTACAGCTATACACACCCAATATCAATGACTTGGGAGCAATTTTCTTCTTTTTCTTAAAATATTTTATTAGTTGTTGGTGGATATTTATTATTTTATTCATTTATTTATATTCGGTGCTGAGAATCAAACACAGCACCTCCCACATGCCAGGCAAGTGCTCTACCACTGAACTACAACCCCAGCCTCAATTTTCTTTCTTTCCTTCCTTCCTTCCTTCCTTTTTTCTTTTCTGGGAATTGAACCCAAGGCCAACTTATCACTGATTTACATTCCCACTCCTTATTATTATTATTTTTTTAATTTGAGACAAGATCTCACAAAATGCCAAGGCTGCAATCCTCCTGCTTCAGCCTCCCATGTTGTTGGGATTACAGTTTTGTTACAAAAGTGGGTATTGTGCTATTGTTTAATATTATTCTGGGGACAAGGGGGTGATTTGTGGAATTTGGTGATTTCCAAATGTCAATCCTGCTGATTTCACTTTGGGGACATGAAGTCCCTGAATGCAGATTTGTGAGATGAGTACAACTGGCTTTCGTAAAAACCTCTGAGCAATAATCAGCCCATTCTAGCACACCACTGTCTATAAAATAAGACTACTTCAACGTGCACATTAAATGTTGTATAAGGCAAAAATCATGTAAAGCCTAAGAGCAACGTTTATCTACCATGTGTACATGATGTGACATAAGATTTTAATGGATTTTGTGGAAAGGCGCGCGTGTGTGTGTGTGTGTGTGTGTGTGTGTGT
>NW_026000294.1:6197131-6205949 GCF_001458135.2 Marmota marmota marmota | reverse complement strand
TATTATCAAGTTAGAGGACTGGGCTTTAACTGATTCCGCAGGGTTCCATAATTCTCTATTTGGGTGATTAAAGGTAGCATAAATCAAATCCTAGAAGCAGTCTGATCAAGCATCAGACTGCCCGGATTGAGGAATGTGCAAACTTCCGTATGCCCACCCAGCACACTGCCTGGGAGAAACTGACAAGGCCTGCTGAAGAATGGAATCTACAAGTCAATGCTTTCAGAAGCTGTGAAAAAGTTGGTCTTGTTAAAAGCACCCAAGACACTCAATTAGGTACACTTGGCAGGAAAGTTCCCATTATTTAAAAAGAAAAGAAAAAGTGGGGGTGGGGTACAGGTCAGCGGGAGAGCGCTCTGCAAGCATGCACGAGGCCCTGGTTTCTAACCTTAGCACCAAAAAGAGGGAAAAAAAGTTACTTATGCTCTACTAAGATGGCAGTTGAGTTGCTCACTAGTGTGTACCAAGGCACTTTCCTGGGGAGGAATTCCTATTCGGGGTAAGGGACTTTTTGCTGCTGTGTCACGTGTTTGGGGGTTCTGAAGAGAAAAACAAAAGCCAGAAAATAGCGGCTAGCTTTTGGCAGTTACTCCCACCGAAATTAATAAGGTGAGGCTTATCTTGGGAAGAAACTGAATTTGATGCCCAAGTGACGTGGGGTCGTTAAATGGTCTGGTGCCTCTGCCCTTGGACCCTGCCCCAAATCTTCTACATCTTGAAAAGACCCTTTCCAAGCCCGCACCCCTCTACTACACCCAATCCTCTCCCCATGCAGGTATACCTCACTCCAGCGAATCACATCATCCAAGTTGGTGTCGTCTACTAACGTCCAGAGCTTAATGAGAAAGCCAGGAACCGTGGCATTGGAGGCTTCCTCCATGGTTTTGAGCGTCAGTACGGAGGGGAAGGCAGAGGCAGGGGCAATAGCCCAGGGACACCTCGTTAACGGACACAACCAAAGGGGTTAAGGCAAAGAGCAGCAGCCAACGGTGACTAAACTCCGGGTACCGCCTACAGCCCTTGGGGGCGGGGCTGATTGCCTAATGGATAAACCCCATAGGCTGGTTAAGCTACTGTTATTTCAAAGCCCTACTTACTCACACGTGACTCTTAGGTTACTTTGAGTAGGAGGAAAATCTTTAAAGGGGCAGTAAAAACATAGTCATGGAGAAAAGGGTTTTGACATCGATTTTTCTGTTGTATCCACGAATCCCAACTCAAAAGTAGGAGAAATTAATATAGACTTGAGAACTCCCATATTATCCCTAGCAATAATTAGCAAGCATTTAAGTATGGGGATGCAGACGATGGCACTACATGGCACGGTCACGACCTCACACTACATGGGAGATGATATTGTATGACTTAGGTCATGTTCAGGTAAGCAAGGGGCATGGCGTTGCACTAGCTTGGCATTGCATGTTGCTTGGTGGTGAACTTAATGAATTACAAAGCAATGATATTTTGCAGTACAGTTTTGATCCTTTGTTTGGAGAAATGGTAAGAATTTTTGGCATATGGTTTTGGTATGAAGGAAGATTCTTGGTATATTAGGAAATAGGCCTTCCTTTCCTCCTACTATTAAGTTTGGGAGGGAGAACATGAAGACCAACTTGCCCGCCCCACTTTCATTAGAAAATATTGAGTGGTTAAAATGCCACTTGTTTTCTGAAAATTTTTTATATATCCTTGAGTTGAACTGAGTCCTGAAATTTATCAGTCCCTCTCTTATACCAGACATACTAATAATAATAGCAATAAAATAGCAGCAGGATCCAGGCATGGTGGTGCGGCACACACCTGTAATCCCTGTGGCTCCAGAGGCTATCAAGAGGATCACGAGTTCAAAGCCAGCCTCAGCAATTTAGTGAGACCCTGTTTCAAAATCAATTTTTTTAAACGTGCTGGGGATGTGGCTCAGTGGTTAAGTGTCCTTGGATTCCATCCTTGGCCTCAAACAGTAAAATAGCAGTAGGGATTATCTCACTTATAGTTCACATGGATTTAAATAACTAGTAGGTACAAATTCATACAATGTTAGAGGTGGAAGGGATCTGAAGGCTAAATTCCTCTAAATTCTAAAGGGAAATAATGGAGGTCCAATGTCTATTTTGTGAACTAAATAGTAAATTGATTTATTTTATGATGCTGGGAATCAAACCAACAGCCTCACACAGGCAAGGCAAGTGCTCTACCGTTGAACTACACCCCCACTCATAAACAGTGAATCTCTTATAAGTGTGGCACACTGATTATGCCACTCTTGAATTGCAAATTTATTAAGGGCAGGCAGCATGTCCCACTTTATAAAAATAAATGGTCATTCTTGGGCTGGGGTTGTGGCTCAGTGGTAGAGTGCCCGCCTAGCATGCAGGAGGCACTGGGTTCAATTCTCAGCACCGCATAAATGTAAAATAAAGACATTGTGTCCACCTAAAGCTTAAGAATAATTATTTTAAAAAAATAAAAAAATAAATGGTCATTCTGAATGGAAATTGAGTTACTAAATACTATGAATATTAAATATAACCTAAAAAGTTTTATGTGTAGGTTAAGATGAATTTACCTTTTTGTGCTATTTTAAAATAAATGTTTAGTGTAGATGCACATAATATATTTTATTTATTTATTTATTTTTATGTGGTGCTAAGGATTGAACCCAGTGCCTAACACGTGCTAGGCAAGCACTCTACCACTGAGCCACAACCCTACCCCCCACTTTTTTGTACTTTTTATAAAGTGTTCTTTTCTTTGTTATTTAATCTTTATCCTCCTCTCTTTGTTGACCAATGCTACTTGTTCAGTTGAATACTTATTTCTCAAAATCTTTCCAAACGAGCTGAGAACGATACGAAAATTAATACCTATTCTTTTTTGTGTCGATGGTTTACTGATTTGTAGTAATACAGCTGGCTGGGCATAAAGATCTCATGATTTACCATTATTTGCCTGAGAGATTCATCTCTCTTTAACTTTTCGCTAACTTCTTCTCATTGGCTTTTACTTTTCTATTCTCCACCCTTCATTCCAAAACAAACCAAGGAAGGCTTTGGAGGCCTTTGATTCCACCATTCACCAGTGTCAGACTTCTTTTTTTTTTATTTCTTTGATTTATTGAATCCCAATAGTTAATTTTATAATTTTGCATATTCAGACTTCTTAAATAGGTGTTCTACCAGATAATTTGCACTTTAATTATGTAGTATCTGATTATCTGGCTTTCCCCACAATTTGAACTTTTTTTTTTAAAGAGAGAGAGAGGAGAGAGAGAGAGAGAGAGAGAGAGAGAGAGAGAGAGAGAGAGAAACTTTAGTATTTATTTTTAGTTATCAGTGGACACAACATCTTTGTACGTGGTGCTGAGGATCGAACCTGGGCCGCATGCATGCCAGGCAAGTGCGCTACCGCTTGAGCCACATCCCCAGCCCCCACAATTTGAACTTTTACTTCAATAAATAATTCTTATCTATCAATTCTCTATTTGCTTATTATTTCTCAAACATGTCTCCCTCTCTAACTGGATTATAAACTTGTTAAAGACTATTTTATACACTATAATATCCTAGTATTTCCTTATAGCATGGGGTGAGGGTGATAGAAGTGGCTCAGTAAATATCTGTTGATTAACCAGTGCTCCCTTAAGCAATCCTTTCCTTTGCATTCATACTTCTCTATATGCAGTGACAATGGGATTATCTTCCAACTGGTCTTTCTACCTGTATGCTGTCTTCTCAAGATAATCTTATATATCACTGCCATAATTAATTCCTGTACCCTGAAAATTATGGTGGTTCTTCCATATTTTATTTCCTATTTTTTGTTACTATAACAATGTATGCTAGATACTGTGTGAAGAAAACAGATGTGGGATAGGGGTACAGCTCAGTGGTAGAGTATGTGTTTATCATGTATGACACCTTGGTTTCTATTCCCAGCACCACAAAAATAAAATAAGTATAATTAGCTCTCAATTCTGGAAGTCCAAGGGCATGGTCCTGTAATCAGTTTGCTTCTGAGAAGGGCCCGCTTGGCTGTGTCACATAGTGGCACATGTGCCTAAAGGAGAGATCACACAGAAGCCACAAGGCTCAGCTCACTCTTTTTTTTTTCAAACATTTTTTTTGTAGTTGTAGAAGGACAGAATGCCTTTATTTTATTTGTCTCATTTTTATGTGGTGCTAAGAACAAAACCCAGTGCCTCACACATATAAGGCAAGTGCTCTGCCACTGAGCTACTGTCCCAGCCCAGCTCACTCGTTTTTAAGAACTTTTTTTATGACAACTAACTCAGGGCCCCCGTGAGACTACCTTGATCCCTTCCAAGGACAGTGGCCCAAATGAGCTATCCAGTTCCCACTAGGCCTCACTTGTTAAAGGTTCCATGCCACCTCTCAACATTTCCATTCTAGAGAATTAGCTTCCAATATACAAATCCTTCCTTGGGGGAAGCACTCAAACCATATTCAGAACCGTAACATAAAGTTCATATCCCTTAGCATGGAATTCAATCCTTTTGAAAGTGATCTAAATTTTTCTTTCCTACCTTAACAACTTCACGTGATCTGTGATCTAACAAAAAGAAAACACACAACACACACATACACACACACACACACTCATGTGCACACCCAGACACACACTCCTCTTGAAGCACATTCCACACTTTCCTTGGCCAGAATTTTTATGCCTGTAGATATTATATCCATCTTTATACAGAAGCAAAATAACATAGTGGAGGAGCTGTGAGATCTAAATCGGACCATCTGGGTTTGGATTCTTGTTCTGAAATGTATTAGCTGTGTGATTTTCTATAGCATTCTCGTATCCTCTCTCTCTCTCTCTCTCTCTCTCTCTCTCTGGTACTGGGAATTTAAACCAGGGGCACTTTACCACTGAGCAACATCCCCAGCACCTTTTACTTTTTATTTTGAGCCAGGTCTTACTAACTTGCTGAGACTAATCTTGAACTTGAGATCCTGTTGCCTCAGCCTTCCGAGTCACTGTGTTTACAGGCATGCCCCAACGTGCCCGGTTTAATGTACTTCTAGTCTCTGAACCTCAGTGTTTTCATCTGAAAATGGGACCAATATCAGGAACCTTTCATGGAGTTTGAGAGGATTAAATGAACTGATGTATGTGGAAGTATTTAGAGTGCTTTCATATAGCAATTCCTATGTTACAAGTGGCTCTTTTTCAACTTTCTTTGCTGGTTCTTCCTCTTCTTAGCTTTTAGACCTCTTCTCTTTTTTTTTTTTTTATTCACACTCATTATCTTAATGATCTCATTCAGTCTCATAGCTTTAAATATCATTTTTATTTGTTAACTCCTAAATTTATATCTCTAGTCTAGACCTCTCCTCTGAACTCCAGACTCATATATCCAGCTGTATCCTCATAGATGTCTAAAAAGCATTTCAAACTTAGAATGCCAGCTCCTGAAATTTTCCCTTATCTGCTTCTTCCAACAGTCTTCTCAGTCCTTGAAATGACAGTTCTATCATCTCAGTTGCTCAAATAACTATTAAATTGTTTTACTCATACCCATATCCATCACATCTCAATCCTTTAAGAAATCTTGATAACTTAGTTTCTAAAATATATCTAACTGATTCCTGCCAGTTACAAGTCTGGTACAAATTGTCATCATCACTTATAGTGACCCTCTTGTTGTTCCTCTAAGACATTTTCTTCACATATTCTCCACACAGGAGCCACAGTGATCCTGTGAAAATGTATTACAAGTCATGATATTTCTCTACTCTGAATCTTCCAATAGCTTTCTTTTCACCACATGATCTGTGCCTCACTCCTTTCCCCTCCATTTCAGACTTCATCTCCTCCGCTTTTGCCCTTGCTCTTGCTGTTCCAGCTGTATCATCCTCCTTTTTATTTATTGAACACACTAGACATTTCCCAGCATAAGAACATTCAAACTTATTTCTTCTGCCCAGAACCAACTTTCCCAAATATCTACATGACTCTCGTCATATATTAACATTTTGATTTAGATGTCATATTTTTGGTGAGACTTTCCTTGGCCCCTTATTTTAAATTGAAATTCACTATCCAATGACACCTAGCCCTGTACTCACTCCCATTAGTACTATATCACTATTTGTTATATATATTTTTTATTTATTTTGCTTATTGTTCTCTTCTCCCACTAGAAGGAAAATACAAATGTCACGATAAGAAAAGGCTATTGTCATTTTGTTCATTTTTGTATTCCTAGCTACTGTAATACTACCTACTATATATTAGATAAATAAATGAAGAAGAGATGGATAAATGGACAATCTGATATACATAAATACAGATATAGATACCTATTTTTTCCTAGTAGTTGAAACTTGCTCATTGAACAAATAATTATTGAGTACCTACATACTGCATGCCAGGTAATAGGTTGGGTGATGGAACTTAAATGCCAATATAAACTTGATCCCTGCCTCACAAAATTGGAACAGTATACTGGGGGCTGCAAATAAATAAGCAAGCAGTTTAATAATTGTGGTGCTATTACTAAATAGCAAAGGTGACTGTGGAATGCAGAGGGCCCTAACTTGGACTTTCAGGACCAGGGAGTGGTCATATGATGAAGTGA
This sequence comes from Marmota marmota marmota, assembly GCF_001458135.2. Taxonomy (NCBI): domain Eukaryota; kingdom Metazoa; phylum Chordata; class Mammalia; order Rodentia; family Sciuridae; genus Marmota; species Marmota marmota. The sequence goes on along the minus strand of NW_026000294.1, from coordinate 6,199,345 downwards.
TACCTGAACTGAGACCTTACAAATAATCAAAAGAAGAGTGCTTCAGACAGTTGGAACAGTACATACAAAATTCTTGAGGTAACAAATAGCATAGAGCTTTAAATTTTTTTTGATCATAAGAATTTTCAACACTGGAAATGGAGTGTATTAGAGCACATGCCCAGCATGCAAAGCCCTAGATTCAATTCCTAGCACACACAAAAAAAATCAGCATACATAAAAGTAGAAAGAGGGGCTGAGGGTATAGCTTAGTTGGTAGAGTGCTTGCCTTGCATGCACAAGGCCCTGGGTTCAATCCCTAGCGCTGCAAACAAACAAAAAAAGTAGAAAAAATTTGTAATGAATGTCCTTTTTCCTCTTATCCAGTTTTAACAATTACCAAATTAGGGCCACTCTTTTTTCATTTAAAACATGCTCCAACCCCTCTCATTCCTTATTTTGAATAGTCAGACACTATATAATTTAATCCATAATTAATATAATTTAATACATAGATACTTTAATTAACTTTTTTGAAAGATACCTTTTTTCTTTTAATATAACCACAATACGGGGCTGCGGTTGTGGCTCAGCGGTAGAGTGCTCGCCTAGCATGTGCGGGGCCCTGGATTCAATCTTCAGCACCACATAAAAATAAATAAATAAAGGTATTGTGTCCAATTACAACTAAAGAATAAATATTTTAAAAAAATATATAACCACAATACCAATATCACACCTAAAAATTAACACTCTTAAATATCCATCATTCAATATTTCTAATTGTCTTATAATTTTAATTAAAATCATTTTTATTATTATGGATATTTCATAAATTCAAAAGAATGTGGTATATATATGTATACATACACACACACACACACACATACACAACAGTTCTACTCAGCCATAAATAAGAATGAAATAATGCCATATTCAGGTAAATGGATAGAACCAGGGGACATCATGCTAAGTGGGATAAACCAGACTTGAAAAGTCAAAGTTGAAAGTTTTCTCTCCTATGGGGAAGCCAAAGAGAAAAAAAGAGATTTTTAAAGCAGGCAATATCATTAAAATAGAAGGGAGATCAGTAGAGTAGAGGTAGAAGATCTAGGGGCAGGCACTCAGTAAGGAGAAGCGGGGAAGGAAAATGAAATGTACTAGAGAATGTACTGGAGCATATGTGAATATGTCACAATGAAATCTACCACTATGTATAATTATAATGCATAATAAATATATAAAATAATAAATAAATATTATAAAATCTTGTATTATTATGAATATTTTTGTGCATATGCAAAACCCAAAAAATAGTATAATAAATATCTATGTACCTTTTACCCAGTTTCAACAATTATCAAATCATGGCCACTCTAGTTTCATCTGCTGCCCTCCTCCCAAACATTGAACTTTTCCTTTTCTTTGTAGTTCCAGGGATTAAACTCAGGACCACAACCAAAGCTAGGCCAGGGCTCTAAGACAGAGTTATACCCCTGGCCCCTGCATTTTTTTTTAAAGGGGACATTCAATATGAAAATCAAAGACTGTTTTTATTGAGCTCATCAATAAACCAACTCACAATTAAGAGGGATGATAACATTAATATAATAACCATCATTAAAGCAAATTAAAATACAAAGTATCTGAAATGATTTTACAGTGACATAGTTCCTTAATAGATTAAGGAAATAGAGTGTTTATTAATTGCTTTCTCATTTCAAGTTTTTTCTATTTTTTTTTCCTTTTTAAAAATTTTCTTTTCTTAGTTGTTAATAGAACTTTATTTTATTTATTTATACATGGTGCTGAGAATCAAACCGTGCCTCACACATACCAAGCAAGAATCAAACCCAGTGCCTCACACATAACAGTGCTACTGCTGAGCCCCAGCCCCAATTTTTTTTCCTTTCTTTATTTGTTTGGTTTTGTTTTGGGTGGGGACTTGCCCTGGGGATTGAGCCCGGCACCTTGAGCATGCTAAGCAAGCACTCTACCACTGAGATATACCCCCAACCCAAATACTATTATTTTTATGAGTGCTAGGGAAATAGATCTAAGAGATGTAATGGAAATTATTGATTAAAAAAATAGGAGGTTGTGATGAGTAAATAACATTTTTCTGTTTTTTCTCCTCATTTTATTTTAACTATTATTTTAATTGTATAAATTTATGAGGTACAATGTGATAATTTAACACATGTATACAGTCTGACAGTCTGCCATAAGTAAGAT
>NW_026000294.1:6179720-6197108 GCF_001458135.2 Marmota marmota marmota | reverse complement strand
TCCCCCCCACCCCTTTGGTGCTATGAATCAAACCCAGGGCCTTAGGCATGTTAAGCAGGCACTCTACCCCTGAGATACATCTCCAGCCCATGAATAAGATTTTGTTTTCTTTTGGTATTAGGGATTTAACCCTAGGGTGCTTTACCACTGAGCTGCATCCTCAGCCTTCTTTCTGCCTTATTCTGAGACAGGGTATTGCTAAATTACTTAGGGCCTCACTAAATTGCTGAGTCTGGCTTCAAACTTGCATTCCTCCTGTCTCACCCTCTCAAATTCCTGGGGTAACAGGCATATGCCACTGAACCCAGCTAAAATTTCTGAATTCATAATTTCAAAGGTAAGATAGTTATTACTCCATATTGGATATTTGTGTTTGTTTCTCACCATCCCTAATGGACTAGAGCAGAGGTCTGCTACCTATATCCCTGAAGCTAAAATCCAGCCTATAATCTGTACAGCTCCTGAGGTAAGAATGGTTTATAAATTTTTAAAGAGTTGTAAAACTGAATACTATGTAATAGAAACTTTATGTGATCTGCAAAGCCTAAACTATTTCCTGTCTGACTTTTTACAGAAATATTTTATGAAATTCTTGGCTGGAGCTATTATGTTCAATAAGGTATCCCATAGCCTTATGTGATTATTTAAATTTAAATTAATCAGACAGGCACTGTGACCTGTAATCCCAACTACTCATGAGGCTGAGGCTGAAAGATCACAAAATCAAGGCAGCCTGGGTAATTTAGCAAGACCCTCTCTCAAAATAAAAAGAGATGATGGTATAAAACAGTTCAGTGATAGAACACCCCTGATTTCATCCCCAGTAATACAAACAATAAATTTAAGTGTTGAGAGTGATGGCACTCGCCTGTAATCTCAGCAACTCTGGAGGTTGAGGCAAGTTCAAGGCCAGCCTCAGCAATTTAGCAAGGCCCTAAGCAATTTTGTGAGATCCAGTCTCAAAATTAAAAAAAAAAAAAGAACTGGGGATGTTGCTCAATGGCTAAGCACCACTGGGTTCAATCCCCAGTGTCAAAAAATAAATTTAATGAATGAATTATAAGTAATAATAAATGTTTGGTTTCTCAGTTGTACATACCACATTTCAAGTGCTTAAAAGCCATACATAGCTACTGGCTATTGTACTGCACAGCATTGGATTACAAGTTGTTTGCCAATAGGCAGGATATATTTTTAATTTATCTCTCACCAGAATTGTGCTTTAGCAAATGTATTCTCTTTCAATATAGGTGGCTGGATGACCACAACACAGTTTCAGTACTGAGCATTTCGTTATGTTAGTGTACATAAAGTGCTTAGAATTGCCCCCTGGAACATCCTAAATGTTTATTACAGGTTAAGAACTATTATAAATATGAAAAAAATTAAGAAAAAAAGAACTATTATTATTATTATCATTATTACTATTGTTATTATTTGCAAGGTGTGGTAAGTAATGGGGCCTATTGGAAGAAATTAATAACATCTCTCTCAAGGCACTAAAATTGAAGTGAAGAACTGAAGGTCAGTTGTCCAACTGGCTTCCTGGGGTTGAGGGTAACTCGTGACTCAAGTATACTCTTAAGGATAAAGGAGACCATTGCTGGATACAAATTTTGCTTCTGTTGGGAAGAATTTTCTGACACTGAGCATGTTGGTGCACTCCTGTGATCCTAGCAATTCAGGAGGCTCAGTCAGGAGGATTTCAAGTTTGAGGCCTGCCTCAATAACTTAGTAAGATTCTGTCTCAAAAAATTTAAAAAAAAAGGGTGGGGCTGTAGCTCAGGGGTAAAATACCTCTGGGTTCAGTCCCCAGTACCACAAACTGATTGTTTGGTTTAACAAAAAATAGTAATTGTTTATTATCTAAACTGGAACTAATGAAAACCTCTAAAATCTAATTTAGAGCTACTTGTTGTTGGTACTGAAATCAGGAAAGGAAAATTATCTATTTAGAGCATTTTTACTTATTTTTCTGTGATCAAAGCCAAATGCTAATATGATTATGATTGTGATATCTGAAAATAGCTGATATTTTTGATATGATATTTTTATGTCATTTAATGGTCCTGTGAGGTATATATTAGTATTAGATTAAATAATTGAAGAACAGAGAAGATAAATAATTTGACCAAAGTTCAACAGCTAATTAGTAGAAGCATCAGTCTTTAAACCCAACCCATATTCCACAACCCATATTCTTAGCCACTTCACCATAATGCCATATACTATAAATATGTCTGCCTTAGTTAAAATCAGTAGTGTCCCCTTGAATAAATGATAATGAACTTGAATTTTCATAGTTCATTTAAAAAACATGTAATGAAAACCTTGTATGTAATAAGTACTAGTCTCAGCCCAAAAGATAACAGCAGCATAAGGCTTGCCTCCTGCTTCTAAAAAGATTATAAATGAGAAAAGAGATGTAAATGTACAAACTTACAAAACAATAAAATGAGGTAAGTGCTAAAAGGCAACTGTGACAAAGGGCATTAAAATATTTGCAGGGACACAGCAGTGCAAATGCCAATTGATTACATGAGCTGAATCAGAGAGAGTCTCAGATTTACATTTCAACTAGTTCTTGAAGGATGTTCAGGCTTGGAGAAATATGTAAATTGCATTCCAGGCAAAAGGCATTATAGAAGCAAAAGTGTAGAAGGATGGCTTGGTGAAGGAGCATGGGTGAGTGACAAGAAATGAGGCTGAGAATATATGAAATGATCTCATTTTTCACCCTCTTTCATGTGAGGATACGGGAACAAAATGGTCTTTACAAAACAAAAGCCGCTTTTACCAGATTAAGACCTTGATCTTGGACTTCCCAGTCTCTGGAATCCTAACAAATAAATGTTTGCTGTTAAACCACACAGTGTATCTATTTTGTTATAGCAGCATGAGACAAGAAGCAAGAAATGAGGCTGATAATATGAATATGTCTAACTAGGCCATCTTCATTAGTTTGTCAACTATTATTAGAAATTGATTGTGTTCTTCTTTTTTAATAAGAAGTTCATGATCTTGGTCAATAGTTCAGAAAGATAGAAAGTTGAAAGAAAGGTTCTCTCCCTCCCAAACCAAGTCCCTATTAACTCTGGTAAATTTTAAACTATATCTTATGTATACTTCTGTATTTTTTTCTGTTTGTTCAAGCATATATGCGTGAATCTGTGCATAGATGTGTTTGGGTGAACCTGGGTATTTTAAACAAAAATGAGATCATACTAAATATAAGCTCTTCAAGTTCTTTTCCTCACTTAGTAAGTTCTATAAACTTTCTAAGGCTCAGGATATAGCTCAGTAATATAGTGCTTGATTTGCATGCTCAAAGACCTGGCTTCCATCCTTAGCACCACTGCATAATTATATAATTATTTTTAAAATATATTTTTTTTAGAGATGGACACAATGCCTTTATTTTATTTATTTGTTTTTATATGGTGCTAAGGATCAAGCCCAATGCCTCATAGGTGCTAGGCAAGTGCTCTACCACTGAGCCATATTATTAATAGACATTTGGTTGTTAGTTCTTCTAGTGATTACAAACTATGCAATGATTATGTTATGTGTGTTTCTATATATATTCATATTTATGGGAATATTTACAGGATAAAGTGAAATTGATGGGTTAATGAGTTCATGTATTTAAGTTTTAATAGATAATTATAAATTTTCTTTGAAAATTTGTACAAGTTTCTACTTACATCAGTCCATTTTTTTGAGAATGAATGTTTTCCAATACTCTTGTTAACATCATACATTAACAATCTTTTTAATCTTTGTCAATCTTATAGATGAAATATATTCCTCATATATCACTTCTTTATTTTATGTTCATTAGTCATTTATTACTTTTTTATGTGAATTGCCTGTTTGTGTCCTTTGCGATACTTTCCTATTAGAATTGTTTCTCTTGGGCTGGGCTTGTGGCTCAGTGGTAGAGTACTTGCCTAGTATGCATGAGGCACTGGGTTTTATCCTCAGCACCATATAAAAATAAAATAAAATAAAGATATTGTGTCCATCTAGAACTAAAAGATAAATATTTTTAAAAATAATTTTTTTCTTTTTTTCTTGTGGAGATATAAAAATAATTTTATATAAAATGTATTAAAATTCCTTTGTGGTTTCTAGATTTTCTCTTCCCCAAGAATTCTTGAACATTTCACATGTTTTCTTTTTGTATCCTGATTTGCATTCATTTTTTAAAAACTGATCCAAAAAATAAAATAAAATAAAATAATAAATGAATGAATAAATAAATAAATAAACAAACAAACTAACTGATTCTTGGGTCCATAAAAAAATCTACTTTGGCATAAGTACAGAGGTAGGAATTTAATTTAATGTTTTATATATTTTTGTCAAAATTGTTAATAAGTTGTCACAACAACTTTTTTTATTTTTTGGTTTTATTTGTTTGTTTCTTTTTGTTTTTTGTGGTGTTAGGGATCAGATCCATGGCACATGCTAGGTAAATATCCAATAAATGACATTTGATGAATAATTTATAATTTTCCTATATGTTAGGTCTATTTCTGGGTCCTGTTCTATTGATTTTTGTCTAATTCCTGACTGCTACACATTTTCTGTAACTGCTGCAAATTTATAACATATTATAATGTCTGTTATAATCAGTATCTCATCAATACTTTTATTTTTCAAAACTTTTCTGCCTCTTCTCATGTTTCATTTTCCAAGAGAACTTTAGAATAATTTTGTTAAGTTCTTTTAAAAAAATCATGTCTTTTGAGCTTGCTTCAGCAGAGCATATATTAAAATTGAAATGAAACAGAGAAGATTAGCATGGCCCCTGCACAAGAATAACACACAAATTTATGAAGTGTACCATATTTTTTAAAACATCATGTCTTTTAACTCAAAAAAATAACAGCAAATAGAATAAAATAAACCAATTAATAAATGGGCAAATGAATTAAATAAACACTTTTCAAAAGAAGAAATATAAATGGCAAATGAATATATGAAAAAAATGTTCAACATCTCTGGTAATCCAGGAAATGAAAATCAAAACATCACTGAAATTTCACCTCACACCTGTCAGAATGGTGGTTATCAAGAACATAAACAATAATAAATGCTGGAGGGGATGTGGAAAAAAAAGGAAAACTTTTACACTCTTGGTTGGATTGTAAATTAGTACAACCACTAAGGAAATTAGTATGGAAGTTCTTATAAAGACTAGGCATGGAACCACCATAGGACCCAGCTGTACCACTCTTGGTATTTATCCTAAGAATTTAAGTCATCTTACTACAATGATACATGCATATCCATGTTAATAGCAGCAGAATTCACAGTAGCCAAACTATGGAACTAGCCTAGGCGTTCATCAACAGATGAAAGGATAAAGAAAATGTGAATTTTTATTCCACTATAAAGAAAAATGAAATTGTGTCATTTACAGGAAAATGTATGGGATTTAAGACGATTATGTTAAGGGAAATAAGTCAAACTCAGAAAATTATGGGGTGTATGTTTTATCTCATATGTGAAAGCTGAAGAGGAAAAAGGAAAAGAAAGAGGGGGCAAGGATCTCATGAAAGGCAAAAGGAGATCAGTAGAGGAAATGGATTAAGGGATGATGAGTGGGAAGGGAAGGGGGAAGTGCTGGGATGTGATATAGGCCAGACTACATTGTTATGTTGTGTGCATGTATTAATATTTAACAACAAATTCCTTCATTACCTACAAACATAATACACCAATAAAGATGTGGAAGGAAAAAAAAATCACATCTTTTTAGAGAATAATATCAATGAATATACAGAAGAGTTTAGCAAGAAATACAATTCTGAGACTTGTATCTTAGGGTAAGTTGTGTCTTTTCAATTTTTCAAGTCTTCATTTATACTCCCTTGCTTGATTTTAAAAGTTTTCTTTATATAGGTACAAATGTTTATCTTTATATATCATAGAAAAAAGATATGTAAAGAGGCTCAAATCCTGAAATCTTTAATTATTCTTATCTGGTCCAGACAGCTCTGTCATAAGCTGTCTGTAACAGTGATACCATCCTTGTGTGACTGAAATAAATGACTAGTGTGTGATGAAATTTTTTTTCTAGGTTACATACACATAGAGACTCGCCTTTGGTTTGCAGCTACAATTATTTGAAGACGCTGTTGTTATTCATACCTTTTCTTATTAGTTTCACATTCTGTCATTCTTTCCTGTTATCCATGTTTGCATGGACCCATTCCTAACATGATATACGGATAAAGCATTTATTAACAGTGAGCTTTGGGGGAAATCTCTCCGGGCTCTAGCTTCCTCATCCATAAAGTGTTCTGTTTTATATCTAGTGAAGATCCCATGAGTTAATATGGATAAGTGAATTTGATAAACAATAGCATGATATCAAATTCCAGGAATTCTAATAAATTAAATTAACTTGCATGCATGCATGCTCTCTCTGTAGCTGTCAATTTCCAGAAATTCATAACTATTCTGCGTCATTTGAAGTTATACTTCAATGTGTCTTTGAAATGTTTTCTTCTTTTCAAACTGTTCTCATCACTCCCACTTCCCCTTGGCATTCTGCTGCTGATTGCTCCACTTGCTTCCACCCACTGTTTCAACACCTACTCACAGTTTAACCCCTGCATCCAGATTTTATTTCTTCCATTTCGTGGAAATGGCTCTCTCTGGGCTCACCACTGGCATGCTAATAACCAAATCCAACCTCCTCTTTTGTTGTCTTCATTTTGCTTGCTATCTGTTGCATCTGATTTTTCTGATCAACCCCTCCCTCTTCAAACTTTCTTCTGCCTGGCTTCATGATGCTGAAACTTTGTAGCTCTACCACTTTCCTTAGTGCTCTGTATCTCCTTCTCTGAGACAGGTGTGTTTGCTATTTTGTTTTTTTTTCCCCCATGATTCTTGACACCCCATCATTACTTAAAATTCAGTCTATGATCAGTCCCACAGCACTATCTGGACTGTCTCACTTAGTAACTTTATTCTTTGGATAACCAATTACTCAGATTTATAATTTTTCTTAGGGGAGTATGGGGGATTCAACTCAGAGGCACTCGACTTCTAAGCCACATCCCCAGTCCTATTTTGTATGTTTTTAAAAAATATTATTTATTTTTTTTTTGTTTTAGGTGAACACAATATCTTTATTTTGTTTCAATGTGGTGCTGAGAATCAAACCCAGTGCCTCATGCATGCTAGGCAAGCGTGCTACCACTTGAGCCACATCCCCCGCCCCTCTATTTTGTATTTCATTTAGAGACAGAATCTCACTGAATTGCTTAGCACCTCACTTTTGCTGAGGCTAGCTTTGAATTCTTGAACTTCCTCCCTCAGCCTCCAGAGCTGCTGGGATTACAGGTGTGCGCCACCACACCCACTTCAGATTTGTAATTTTGAAGTTAAACCCTCCTTTCTTTTCCAATCATTTAGCTCTGTCAATTGTTTCTTTCTTTTTTTATTTACATATGACAGAATGCATTACAATTCTTATTACACATTAGAGCACAATTTTTCATATCTTTGGTTGTATACAGAGTATATCCACACCAATTCGTGTCTTCATACATGTACCTTGGATAATAATGATCACCACATTCCACCATCATTCATAACCCCATGTCCCCTCCCTTCCCCTCTAACCCCTTTGCCCTATCTAGAGTTCCTCTATTCCTCCCATGCTCCCTCTCCTTATCCCACTGTGAATCAGCCTCCTTATATCAAAGAAAACATTCTGCATTTGGTTTTTTGGGATTGGGTAATTTCACTTAGCATTATCTTCTCTAACTCCATCCATTTACCTGCAAATGCCATGATTTTATTCTCTTTTTAGTGCTGAGTAATATTCCATTGTGTATATATGCCACATTTTTTTTTATCCATTCATCTATTGAAGGGCATCTAGGTTGGTTCCACAGTTTCACTATTGTAAATTGTGCTGCTGTAAACTGTCAATTGTTTCTTTAAAATCTTTTTTCTTAAAAAATTTTGTTACATGGGGCTGGGAGTGTGACTCAGTGCCAAAGCACTTGCCTAGCATTGGGAGACCATGGGTTTGATCCCCAGCAAAGAAAAAAAATGTATTATATGATCTGTACAATATACAAAGAAGTACCAAGAACAGCTGGACATAGTGGAACACACCTGTAATCCCAGCAGTTTGGGAGGCTGAGGCAGGAGGATTGCGAGTTCCAACCCAGCCTTAGCGCTAAGCAACTCAATGAGACCCTGTGTCCAAATAAAATACAGAATAGTGCTGGGGATGTGGCTCTGTGGTCAAGTGCACCTGAGTTTAATCCTTGGTACTCCCCGTAAAAAGTTCCAAAAACAATCAAGGAACACTTACCTCCCAGTTTAAGAAGTGTAACATAACTAGAACTGTTAAAAATATCTAAAATTTTAAAAAAATCATTCTGATTTTATTTCTTTTCCTCACTAGAGGCAAATGTTATCCAGAATTTGATGCATATCATCTCCATGAGTTTATTTATTCCTTTACTATCTAGAAATACGCAATGTATGTAGTATTGCTTTTCATGTCAGTAAATTTTAAATAAGTGATATCATACTATATGCATTCTTCTTCAACTTGCTTTAAATAAACAAAATATCATGTTTTTAAGATTCATTTATATTGATATGATTATATATGTATATAAATACAAATAAAATTATAATTATTTCATTTCATTAATATATGAGATTCCATTATGCTGTTCCATAGTCTAGTCTCCTCTTTGCTATTACAACATTGCTTGTATATGGGCAAGAGATTCTTTGGAGTCTATATCTAATAACTGAATTGCCAGATTGTACAATATGTGCACATGCAACCTGACTAGAATTTGCCAAACATTCTACAATATTTATGCCAATTATCATACCACCAGCAGTGAAGAAGAGTTTTCTATTGTTTTGCATACTTGCCAATACTTATTATCGTCTTTTTTTTATTGTTTCCTTTTGACTTTAAAAAATATACAAAAGTGTATATGTAACAGCGTGTTAAACTTCTATGTAGAAATTACACTATTTTAGGGCTGGGGTTGTGGCTCAGTGGCAGAGCACTCATCTAGCACATTTGAGGCACTGGGTTCGATCCTCAGCACCACATGAAAATAAACAAATAAAATAAAGTTAAAAAAAGAAATTATACTATTTTACCAATTATCAATACATCTATATGCCTTACCTACCACACCAGTGACATTTATTTGTTTGTTTGTTTGTTTATTTATTTGCATTGCTGTGGATTGAACCCAGAATCTTATGCATGCCAGGCAAGCACTCTACTACTCAGTCACATGTATTTAAAAGCAAATCTTAGATGTCATATCAATTCATCTATACATATTTCTATAAGCATCTTTAAATAATAAGGAATTTTTATTTATTTATATAGAATTTTTAAAAAAATATTATTATAGTTTCTTAAAATAAGCAGCACCCTGCCACTGAGCACCCTCTCCAGCACTATTCTGCATTTTATTAGAGACAGGATCTCACTGAGTTGCTTAGTACCTCACTGTTGCTGAGGCTGGTTTTGAACTCACAATCCTCCTGCTACAGACTCCTGAGCCGCTGGGATTACAGACATGAACCACCGCACCTCATACAACATGTTAATTATAATTTTTTATATCACAAAATATCTAGTCAGTATTCAGAATTCTAGATTTTTCAATTTTAAAGTACATTTTATGATCAAATCAAAGTCAAAACAAAGTACAGTAGGTTGAATTGTCCCCTTTTAGTCTTAAATCTATAACCTCCTTTCTGTTTTCCTTTTCCAGTAATATATTTTTGAGTCTAGGTCTCACTATATATTAGGCAGGTTGGTCTTCAACTCTTGGTGATTCTTCAACTTCAGCCTCTCGAGTTGCTATGACTCTTGCTACCGTTAGGATTGTTTTTGTTGTTGTTGTTGGTTGTTTTTCTGTACTGGGGATTGAATCCAGACTTTACCACCAAGCTACATCCCTAGCCTTTTTTAAAATTTTGAGACAGGGTCTCCTTAATTTGCTTAGGGCTTCCCATAGTTGCTGAGGCTGAAGTCAAACTTGAAATCCTGTCTCAGCCTCTCAAGTCATTTTGATTACAAGTGTGAGCCACCATGCCAGGTTCCACGTTGTTTTTAAAAACCGAGTCTTTTGTAAAATTTTACTTATCATGTATTTTATCATTTGCAGTGTGTGTGTGTGTGTGTGTGTGTGTGTGTGTGTGTGGTGCTGGGGAATGAACCCAGGGGCCTGCCACTTACTAGGCAAATACTCTACTACTGAGTTATACCACCCTCCCCTACTTAATACTATTTTACATATTCATTTTTCTTCTGCCTTGCCACTGAACTGATTATTTAGGTCTAGAGGCTTATCTTTTTGAAACAAACAAGTCACACAATATTTGATTGCTTTTCTTTTGGTGATTAGAAGGTTCTTGTGTTTTGACAGACTTGAATATTTTTGCCAGACTGCTGGGTGTGAAATAAAATATCATTGTGTTCTTTTTTTTTAATGGTGCTGGGGGATGGAACCCAGGGATCTGTGCATGCTAAGCACATACGTTACCACTCAGCTACATCCCTAGGCCACCTCAGTCTTTTTTTCTCTTTTCTAAGTGTACTTTTATTTTTTTTAATTTTTATTGTTGGTTGTTCAAAACATTACATAGTTCTTGACATATCATATTTCATACATTTGATTCAAGCGGATTATGAACTCCCATTTTTACCCTGTATACAGATTGCAGAATCACATCAGTTACACATCCATTGATTTACATATTGCCATACTAGTGTCTGTTGTATTCTGCTGCCTTTTCTAAGTGTACTTTTAAATGCAATATTTCTTGAATCCTTTTTTGTCCATAATCACCTCTCATTAGATTTATAATTTTAATATTAGTCTGTGGCTGTGGCATTATAAATCATTGTAAGACATCCAATATATCTGATTAAAATTATGTAGTTATGACATAAAAATTTTAAAGGTTACCACATGCAATGGCACATGCCTGCAATCCCAGTTATTCAGGAGACTGAGAAGTTTAAGGCCAATCTTGGCAATTTAGGGAGAACCTCTCTCAAAAAATAAAAAGGGCAGGGAATGTAGCTCAGTGCTAGAGCAATCCCCAGTAGCACAAAAGTAAATAAATAAATGCTAAAGATATAGCAATTATATACTTTTTAAACTAAAAGTAAATTTTATTATATTTATTTTCTGCTATAATATTTAGAGACTCACAACTTTGAACCAACTGACAAAGTTGAAATATTTAATATTTAATATATTTTAATATTCAAAGCCATTCAAAATTGTCCTCAATCTCACATGTCAAACTCACTTTCCTTCTTCTCCACCAAATCCCTTTGGCCATTGGAATTCTCTGCATGTGTTAATTTCATCTCCTAATGCTTTCCTTCCCTTCACCATTTCCTTTACTAAACCCTAGTCCAAAATTTAGCCATAGTTTTTGTTGTTGTTGTTTTACAGTACTGAAAATGGAACCTAGGGGCACTTTACAACTAAGTCACATTCCCAGTTCTTTTTATTACTATTATTATTTTGGTAGTAGGGATTGAATTGAGGGGCTTTCAACCCCCGAGCCACATCTCCAGGCATTTTTATTTATTTATTTTTGTTTTGAGGCAGAGTGACCCTAAATTTCTGAAGATCATGCTATATTGCTGAATTTGACTTTGAACTTGTGATCTGCCTGTCTCAGCCTCTCAAGTCTCTGGGATTAGAGGCATATGACACCATGCCAGTCCTTACCACATATTTTAAACTTTCTCTAACAGTGATATACCACAGTCTTCTGACTCGCTTATGTGGTCCCTGTTTACTAATTTTAGTCAGGAAATGTTCATGAAACTGGGTGTGGGTTCCCATTGTCTTTCCTTTTAGAGGATCTTTTGTTAATTATTTGTTAAACAAGGTATTTTTTTACTAAACCATCACTATTTTTCAAAGGATATGCTTAAGTCTTAGTTAACAATCAATATAAAAGGCAATTTATTAGGTCATTATAAAATATTTGGTGTTTTGAAAACGAATGTAACCCATCAATGAATCATAACCAGGGCATAAACTTGGGGAATCTATAAAGATGAGAGAATCCCATGGACTCTCATATAAGGGCCAACAATTTTTAATGTGATATGAAGTTTATAGCAACTCAATTCACAATAGTTAAACTATGGAACCAACCTAGATGCCCTTCAACAGATGAATGAATAAAGAAAATGTGGTATATGTACACAATGGAATATTACTCAGCCTTAAAGAAGAATGAAATTATGGCATTTGCTGGTAAATGGATAAAGTTGGAGAATATCATGCTAAGTGAAATAAGCCAATCCCCAAAAAACAAAGGCTGAATGTTTTCTCTTATATGCAGATGCTAATCCATAATGGGGAAGTGGCTAGTGAAGAATGGAGGAATTTTGGATTGGGCAGAGGGTAGAAAGGGGAGGGGAGGGGTGTGGGGGTGGGAAAGATCGTGAAATGAGTGGGACATTATTACCCTATGAACATATATGATTGCATGACCGGTGTGATTGTGAATCATATACATCCAGAGGAATGAGAAGTTGTGGTCCATTTGTGTACAATATGTCAAAATGTATTTTGCTGGCAGATATAACTAATTAGAACAAAATTTTTAAAAGAAGAATAAAAAACAACAAATTTTAGTGTGAGAAGCTTAGGGATTGGTGTTAGACCAGGGCGCAAGAAAAGACCACTGACTCCAATCAAAATCAAATTAAAGCAAGCTTATTATTTCGACCGGCTGGGCTGCCTCTCCCACCCAAAACCATGGGAAACAAGACAGCAGCAGCAGCTTTCCTGCAGCCCAGCTTTAGAGCCCAGAAAGTTACACAAAGTGGGGTTACAGATAACAGAACTCTGACAAGCATCACACTAATGGTGGTTTACATTTTTTGCTGGCCCCAACATCAGAATTTATGAGGACCATTAGAGCCTCAGAGAGGGTCATTATCTGGCCAGCGAAGGCCAAGATTTGTGAGGCATCACTAAAGTTTCAGAGAGGGCTGCTATCTGGTCAGAGAGCCAGGCATGGGTGAGTTCAAGGCAGGGGCAGGCAGTCCAAGCAGGTTCAGAATTTGCAGTAATTTATAGTAAAGCCGAAATTATCTTTTCATGGCTTTGTGGCAAGATGGCTCCCAATTTTAAGAAAAGATCAGGTTGAGTCTATCAATTGGAATTAGCTTAGGACTTTTATCCTGGCTGACTCCTTCTGAGCTGTGTGACTTTGGGAAAGTCACTTGACTTTTCTGTCCCTAATTCCTCAGCTCTTTAACTGGAACATTAATACATGCATGCATGACTGGAATCTTCTGAGGATTCAAAATGCTGGCAAATGTGTGAGCTCTTGGCACAGGGTTCAGCATGTTGGGGACCCTCAAGAAATATTCTTTCCTTTCTCATCTTCCTTGCAGGGAAATTTTGTGACACTATCAGGCATATGGTGTGAAGCAAAAAAGTCAGAGGCAGTGCCCTGGCATAGCTGGTCCCCTGCTTTATCTCAGGACCCTTGGATGAGCTTGTGCTTAGCAGATCTTGAAAAGAAGGCCTCTGGGGAAAGGTGGAGGGGCATGGGGAAGGGGCTGTGCCCCAGATACCTCACCTCAGACTCCACATGTCTGAAGCCACAGCCCTCCCTTTTCACTCCCCATCACCACTCCTGGCCAGCAACTCCACCACACCCTGAAAAGGTTGCTCTCCATGGCTGTGATGTGTGACTCTCCTGGGCTCCTCTGGGGACCCTGGGAACACTGTGTGGTGCTTGAATTCCACTTGCAGCTTCCTCCAGACCTCTAAGGCAGTGGGTCTCAAACTTGAGGGTGCATCAGATTCCCTCCAGGCTTGTGAACACTCCATGCTCTGCTTCAGTGGATCCTGGGTGGGGCCAAGAAATTGCATTCCTCACAAATTCCCAGGGGCTGCCTCAGCTGCTGTCTGAGGACCTTGCTTGAAAGGCCACTGCTCTAAGGGACCCTGGCTCTCAAGCTGCTCACTGCATCTGCAGACTGACCCTTGAGCTCCACTCTTCTGGCCTTCAGGAGTCCGTTCTTTGGGCTTGGGTCAAAAACACATTTTCTTCAGTCTCCTGCTTCTTCATTCATGAGAAGTCTCCCTGAGACTCCCCAGGAGTCCTCCCTACCCACTTTGGCCCAGCCCTTCCAGCCTGCCTGGGTGAACCCCCCTTCGCCCTGCCTGTTCAGTGGCCATGTCTTCCTTCCCAGCTGCCTGCCTCTAGCAGCTCTCTGAATCCCTTCAGCTCCTCTTTCCAGCTCGCCTCCACTTTTTTATTTGGCTTCCTGATGGTGGGTTCTGGTCATGGCAAGCCTGCTTTGGAACTTGGCTCTGCCTCCCCCTAAAATGTGTGAAGTAGGGGAAGTCACAGGGTTCTCTGAGCTTTTGTTTTGTCATCTGTTGAATCCAGCTGTGAACATAAAATGGAAGAATGTCTGTAAATGGCCTGGTATGGCACATGTCACACAGTATGTGCTCAACAAGTGCTGGTGGTTTTTTTCTCTTCTTCCTCTAGTTCCCTTCCACCTGCCTACCCTCCCTCTGCCACACCACTAAAGAGTTCACAGCATGCAAACATGATAAATAATGCACAGTACAGGGTTTAATTAGTATATGTAGACATGGAGGAAGAAGTCATTTAAAATGTACGTTAGAATAAGTTTTTGGATGACTGAATAACATCAATATCACTCTAACTCCCATTTCAGAAACCTGTTACCTGAGATTACTGCCTTCTCTCACTCTCTCTCCATTTCATTGGAAATCCTATCATATTTTATTCTAAATATCTTTTGAATCTACCTACTTCTCTCTGTCTCTGCTGCCATACCTTTGTTCCATCCACCATCATCTGTTAATTGGAGCACCATAATAGCCTCTTCACAGTTCTTTGTGAATCTACCCTTATTTCCTCCCATAATGTCTTTTTTTTAAAAATAATGACCAAAGCTATTTTCCCAAAAACACAGATGTAGTTGCAAATCCTTCTGGCTGAAATTCTCCAGCAGTACTTACCTTATTGACTGAAACTACACTAACATTTTCTAGCAGGGTCCTTGGGTTAAAATAACATTCAAATTGGTGAGATATTCCTTTTGTGTGTACATGAGCACAAACATGGTGATATCAAGAAGTATTATTAAATGGGGGTGTTGCTCAGTGGTAGAGAACTTTTGCCTTACATGCTTAATTCTGTTACTGGCAGCCTAACCCAGGGAACCTGCCTGAATTCACCCTAGTTGTGTTTTGTTTTCCACTGGCATAGCAAATAGATAATATATGGTAAAAAGAAAAATGAATATTTCTGCATATTTCATTGGTGCATTATAATTGTACCCAATGGTGGGATTTATTGTTAAAATTTGTACATGTACACATATATCAATAGCATTTGGCTCATTTCATTCCTCAGTATTTCCCCTTTCCCTACCCTTCCTCCTCCCTCAGGTGTGTTTCTCCTACTTTACTGATCTGCCTTTGATGAGAAGCAGTTAGGTTTTTTCTTTACAGGTTCCATAAAATTTATCAAGACAAAAGCCAGGTGATATACATATGCAGATTTAACTAAACTGGGCTAGCCACCCTGGCACAGAGCAACAGGCACAGTCCTCCCCTAGGGGATGCGGGTGGAGGTTGGGGGGAGGGGGTGCAGAGAGGGCTTTTGTTCTTTACTCTGAGAAGGTTGCTCTCAATTTCAGAGGGGTTCTTAATTCCTGCCTGTTTGAGTTCCATCCCTAACCCTGTAAATAAATAAATACATATATACATAAATAAATAAAGGCTTGTCATTTCGCTAAAATAAAGATCAAACTTCTTAACATGATGTACATAACCCATTGTGACCCTGTCCCTTCTGTTTTTCTAGATTTCTACTTGCCCTTTGCCTCACACTCTAATCTCTGCTCATACTAGAGGGTTGTCAATTTATTGGTTTCCAATGTGCTATGTGCTTTCTCTTACCACTACACCTTCTTACATGTTCTTCCTTCTGGCCCATTTATTCCCTAGTCCTCTTTCCACTCAGCTTATAGGTGTCAGTTTAGAAATCTCTTCTTCCATATTCCCTGATTTCCTGTGCTTCTGAGGTAGGTACTCTTTCTCTGTGCTCCTGAGGCACTGTATATCTAGAACCACAATTTTTAAAACTTGCTTTTTAGCTACCTCTAGCCATAAATTCTAATCAAAGCTCTGTGGGATCAGAGGTCATGACTTTCTTGCTTCCCACTGTAACCTCAGAACCTATCACAGCATTTGATACAGACACAGTGCTCCTTAAGTATTTATCTGATGAATGAGTGCATGCATGATGCATGAAAAAAAAATGAATCAGACTTTGAGCTGGGCTTCATGATTTGAAAAATCATACTAGAAAAGAAGCTGCATTTTTAATTGTCACCTTTGTAAAGATGGCTTAGGTGAGGTTTGTTTTTTGTTTTGTTTTCATTTTCAAGATTCACTTCATTGTAACTGATAGTTTTACTATTTTACCGAGTCCATTTCTAAAAAGCCACTATGTATGTCACAAGGAGCCCCTGAATTGTTGAAATCAATCCATTATAACTGACCCAATCTCTTTCTCTAAGCATCTAATCCCTGAAATCTTGTAGGCCATGTTGTTTAGAAGAATAGAGAGCAAGACTAGCCATGAGCATGGAGGCATTTCCTTTTAGATTAAGTTGCCTCACAGAGGCTGGATTTACCCATATTGCATTCTGGGTCAGGCAACCATGTAGTAAATTTTCATGTGAAGAAAGAGTTATTAGCAAAGAAAATCTAAAAACTACCAAATGTAGGGCGGGGGTGTAGCTCAGTGGTAGCATACTTTCTTAGCATATAGGAGGTCCCGATTTGATCCCCTGAAATAGAAATGACATTAATTTCCATGTACCTACATTGTTATAGTTACTCTTGTTGTTCCTGAGGCACTGGGGATTGAGCCCACTGAATTACATTCCAGGCCTTCTTAAAATTTTGAGATGGTCTTGCTAAATTGCCCAGGCTGGTCTTAAAATCATAATCCTCCTCACATTACAGCATTTTCAAATGACTCTACAAACTCTGCTTGTGTATCTCTAGTAACTGAGACTTCATTATCTCCCAAAGCAACTCATTTCACTTTCAGATGATTTTTCCTTATAGTAAGTATCCTAACATATGCCTTCTCTTATATTTTGTTCATTATACCTCCCTTTTTTTTCAAGTTAACTCAACACTCCTCTGCAAAAAATGCCAAGCAGTGTCACCTCACTCCTCCCTATTTTTTTTCTTTTGGTATCAGGGATTGAACCCAGAGTACTTTTCCACTGAGCCACATTCCCAGCCCTTTTTATTT
>NW_026000294.1:6174169-6179648 GCF_001458135.2 Marmota marmota marmota | reverse complement strand
CCCCACCCCCCCAGCATTCGCAATTTACAGAAACAAAAGCCAGGTTATGTACATATGTAGATAGAGTTAGCCAGTGTCAGACAGGCCTGCCAAGGGCTGTTTCCGTTCTCATCTTCCCTGTTGTTCCCCAGGCCAGGGGGGTAGGTCTTTAGCCTTTGCTCTCAGCATGAGGTAGTTGTCTTCCATTTCAGAGGGGTGCTTAATTTCAGTCTGTTTCAAAGCCTCTCCATTGTTTTGTGTTCAAGCCCAATTATTCCCAGAGAGATGTAGTAGAAAACACCATTACAGTGGCTGGCCTAACCACAGCATGGAGGAAGTGGTCATAGAGGAAGTGGCTATGATTTAAGAGGCAAACAACAACATCAAAAACCCCACAAACACACGCCCACTTTCCTGCCAAACTGATACTTTGCTTTGATAAAATTGGATCCAGTAGTGAGAAATTCATTCCAGTCAAACTTCTGGCACAAATCTATGTGTGACCTGAGGTGGGCTGTATCTTTTTTTTTGGGGGGGGGCGTGTGTCAGTCTTCCCACTGGTGAAATGAGATCCTTATATTAGCAGATCTTTGAGGCCCCTTCTAGCTCTACCACCCCATGATTCTATGACTCAGGCTTTTGGATTAGAGCCCACAAACATCCAGAAGGCATAGGCAGGTGTCTGAACAGAATTACAGGCTTCCTATATTGTATGAGTGAATTTATGGCATGTTTACCATTTGAGAAATGAATTGTGCTGGATTTCAAACTCTGACTTTCTTTTTCATGTGCAGAAAACTCAGATAGTCTTACAATTGCTCTTCCATGAAATGTGAATACAATGAAAGCTCAGGACATGCCCCAGGCAGTGGAAGGTGTGTATCTTCTTAGCTTTATTTTCCAAACCAATTGATCTTAACTCTACTACTACTCTGGTAATTAGTCTGTTAAATGGAAAAAGAGAATGGATTGGAGAGTTGAACTAGGCAGAATAATGCCTCCCCCAAAGATTTTATGTCCTAATATCTGAAAGCTGTGAATATATTACATTATATGGCAAGGGGGAATTAAGACGCAGATGGAATTAAGATTGTTAATTAGCTGGCAGTAAAACAGGGAGAATACCCTAGATTAAATGGGAGGGTCCAATGCCATCACAAGGGTCCTATAAAGCGGAAGAGGGACACATGGGAGAAAATCAGTGAGGAATTGACAAGGAATCAACCGATTATTGCTGCTTTTAAGATAAAGGAGGGGCTGTGGTCATGGTTCAGTGGTAGAGCACTTGCCTAGCATGTGTGAAGCACTGGGTTAGATCTCAGCACCACATAAAAATACAAATAAAGTAAAAGTATTGTGTTCATCTATAACTAAAAATATTTTTAAAGAAGGTAAAGGAGAAGGGCTATCAACCAGAGAATTTAGATCTCCAAATTGCAAACAAACAAATAAATAAATAATTTTCTAGAGCTTCCAGAAGAAATAGACCCCTAATGACACATTGACATTAGACTGGTGAGACTCATTTAGACTTCTAACCTATTAAAATTGTAAAATGAGTAGCGGGGGGCTGTGGTGCACCCCTGTAATCCTAGCTGCTCAGTAGGCTAAAGTGGGAGGATCCTGAGTTCAAAGCCAGCTTCAGCAAAATCAAGGCTGAGAACCTGTCTACAAAAAATACAAAATACAGCTGGGGATGTGGCTCAGTGGTCTAGTACCCCTGAGTTCAATCCCAGTAACCACCCCCTAAATAGTAAGATGATAAATATGTGTTTTTTAAATTACTAAATTTTTGCTAATTTGTGATAGTAGCAATAAGAAAATAATCAGGGTCAATAGCCCTGATTCTACCTGCTGTGTGTGTGTGTGTGTGTTTTTTTCCTACCCAATAGGTTTCTTTACCTTTCTTAGATTTAGAGTCCTAATCTGTAAAATGGTCATAAAACCACCTTGTTTGCCAATATTACAGGTAGCTGTGAGGATTAACTAAAATAAAAGTGCCATATAAATGCAATATGGAATAGTTCTCTATGATGAACATAACTAAAGTGGAAGAGTAACAATAGACCAGGAAAACTATCTCCCATATAAATTACAGACAAGGAACTGGCTCTGGTGGCACACACATGTAATCTCAGTGACTTGGAGACTTAAACAGGAGGATTGCAAGTTTGAGCTCAGCATTGTAGCAATATCTTGTCACAAAATAAAAAAAAAAAACAGAGCTAAAAAGATAGAGCTGGGAATGTAGCTTAGTGGTAAAACACTGTTGGAGGTCAAACCCCAGTACAAAAAAAAAAACAGGTAAAAAAATGCTAATAAAACAATATTATGGGCTGGGTGCCATAGCGCATGCCTGTAATCCCAGTGGCTCTGGAGGCAGAGGCAGGAGGATCATGAGTTCAAAGTCATCCTTAGCAATTTAGCTAGGCGCTAAGCAACTCAGTGAGACCCTGTCTCTAACAAAATAACAAAATAGGGCTATGGGGATGTGGCTCGGTGGTTGAGTGCTCCTGAATTCAATCCCTGGTACCCCAAAACAAAATTTTTTTAAAAACCAAAATTATGCATTTTCTTTAAGCAAAACATATATACATACTTGTTCAATTACAAAACAATAACTAAAACTGTATAATTACATATTCTATCGCAAAAGACAAATTATTTATGTAATACACACAAGCACACAGAGACAATGTAATAAAATCATAACAAGACCCTAAAGGGTATGGGATAGTGTATATATACTAGGATTGAGGTGGTAGTCAAAGAGGACGTTGTCTCATCTGCAATGCTTTGATATTTTTTTTCAAAAATAATGTTGTCAGAGATTACTTTAAAATAAAAATTAAAGGCTGGAGATGTATTCAGTGGTAGAGTGCTCTCTTAGCATACAGGAAACCATGAGTTCTATCCCCTATACTACAAATAAATTAAATGAATTAAATAAAAATTTAAAATATATTAAAATTATATTTATAAACATCATTCTCCCCTTTAAGAACCCAAGCTATCTGTGGCTCGTGTAATCTATGAATACTTGTTGCTCCCTAACTCTGAGCCTTCCCTCAAGTATCCCTCTCCTTCTGAAGCCTAACACATGGTCTCTAGCCCTTAAAGATGAAACCTTTGTGCCTTGGTTAAGAGACACCAACCTGGAACTGAATCTTTTAATTTCACTTTGATGTTCTGCCACTTCCTAGGTGTGGACTATATGCAGGTTTTTTACACCTCATTTTGTGCTTCAGTTTCTTCATCTATAAAATGGACATAATAGTATTACCTATCTCAGAGGATTGTTGTGAGGATTACATGAAGAAATACTTAGAAGGGACATGTAATGTGTGCTAGCACACAGAAATTTCTCAACAATGTTAGCTGACATTATCTGCGAAATCTGCCATAATTTTGACTACTAGTTCTGACTGCTGTGTTTTAGTCAAAAGAAGCCATTGTTATTCATATGATTCATTTTAGTTTTATGAGAAATTTTAGCCAGGTGAGGTAGCACATGCCTGTAATCCTAGTGGCTTGGGAGGCTGAGGTAGGAGGACTGAAAGTTCAGGGCCAGCCTCAGCAAGGAAGGAAGGAAGGAAGGAAGGAAAAAAGGAAGGAAATTTTAGAACACTTTCTTTCTTAGACATTGTTTATATATAAAAATACTGTAAGTAGTTCTGGGTGTAGCTCCGTGGTAGAGTGCTTCCCCTGCATATGTGAGGCTTTGGGTTTAATTCCTAGTATCAAACACATATTAAACAGTATAAGAAAATTTTATATATAAAATATACTTTTAATACCCAGATCTTAACTTAGTGGTGTAAATATCTTTGCCCTACTATATCCATCCCACCTGAAATGCTTTTCCCCTCAATTTCTACTAATCCAAATCCTTCTTTTTTTTAGGAATAAATTGAAGTCCCACTTTTGTTCAGAAAATCTGATTCCAGTCTTCATTACATGTTTCCTTTGCCAAATTCCTAGAACATTGTGTTTTGTTTTGATATGGGGTCTCACTATGTTGCCCATTCTGGTCTCGAACTTCTGGGGTCCTCTGACTTTGACTCCCATGTAACTGGTACTACAGGTCCAGGCCACTGGTCGCTTCCTAGAGTATATTTATTTATTTATTTATTTATCTATCTATCTTTGGGATGCTGGGGATGAAACCCCATGTCTTGAATGCAAGGCAAGTGCTCTACCTCTGAGCCACATCCTTAAACCTTTTTATTTTTATTTTTAGACAGGGTCTTGCTAAGTTGCTGAGACTGGTTTTGACTTGGAATCCTCCTGCCTCAGCCTCCTGAGTAACTGTGATTACAGACATGTACTCCTGTGCCTGGTGCTTCAAGTCTTTAAAATAACAACTTTTTAGTACGGCATGGTGGTGCACACCTATAATCCCAGCAGCTGGGGAGACTGAGGTGGGAGGAGTGAGAGTTCAAAGCCAGCTTCAGCAACATAGTGAGATCCTAAGCAATTCAGGAAGACCCTGTCTCTAAATAAAATACAAAAAAGGGCTGGGGATGTTGCTTAGTGGTTAGGTGTCCCTGGGTCCAACCCACCCCCCGTACTAAAAAAGCAAACAAACCACCACAACCACCAAAACCAACAAAAATACTTTTTAGTAAATACATATTTATATAGAGAAGTTTTTGATGGATAGAGTGAAATTTCTATAAGTAAGGCTGAATCTCTGCTATGTTATAGTTTTGATCAACACAAGGAACTTTCTGGAATGAAAGGACTTTTATATGAAATAGGAAGGATTATCAGTGTAAAATAGAGAATCCAAATTCCCATCATACACAGAAATGAAAATACTCAACGAAACACTTCATTTCATTAGAAGACTAGAGAGAAAAACACTGATGTAATGTTTAAATACATATAACAATGACTTGCATTTTTATACTAGTTTTCTTACAAATCCTCTGTGAATTCACTTTTTCTTTAAGAGCTTTCAACTGAAAATAACAAAAGGAAAAGGTTATAAACTCTCGGCACTTGAAGTAAGTAATTTCTATGAGATAATGTGTTTGCAGGACTTTGTAAATTTAAAAGTGATAACTTATAGTGATATATAGACTCAAGGGACTTTTGTTAGTATTTTTCCACTGTTCACTACCCCTAGTCACCTATATGCCCTTTTGTGGCTATGGTTATAAACAATAATTCAGTGCCTGATTACATAGCTCTATGTCTGAAATGCATTAAAAGATAAAAATAAAAAGGACCAAGATGACCTCCTTTTTAGTGTTTCATTTAATTAAAAAAAAAACTAGTAAGTAGTTCTCTTACTTAAAAACATATTTTCTTTTTTGGTACTGGAGATTGAACCCAGGGTCGCTCACTTAACCACTGAGCCATACCCCTAACACTTTTTATTTTTTATTTTGAGACAGTGTCTCCCTAAGTTGCTTAGGGTCTCGCTAAGTTGCTGAGGCTGGCTTTGAACCTGTGATCCTCCTGCCTTAGCCTCCCAAATCACTGGGATTATAGG
>NW_026000294.1:6169783-6172931 GCF_001458135.2 Marmota marmota marmota | reverse complement strand
GTCTCCTCCAAAAACATGCCAAGGCCACGAAATCTCCTAGTGAAGACGCTCGCTCGGATCAGGAGATATTCTAAGGCCTCCTAGAGGAACAGAGCCTCTATCACCCCCTAAAAACATGGCCAATAAGGTATGGTCAAATATTTTATATAAGAAAGGGGGAAAATGTCAGGGGCTAGAAGGAAATTCTCCTTCAAAGAATAGCCTGACACTTACAAGAAACAGCCCCCTGGGAGACATCCTGCCTGCGACACACCCTGCAGCCATCTATCTCCCTGAGACATCCTGCGGCCACCTATCTTCCTGAAACATCCTGCGGTTATCTCACCTTGTGCAGACATCCAGCAACTGCCGATAAGAGGGCTTCCCCATCCCCAGCATATAAATACCCCTGTGTGAACAATAAAAGTTTGCAGCTTGATCAGACACCTGTCTTGCTGTCATCCTTCTGTGTCTCTTGTCCCTTCATTCCTCCCCACCTAGGTTCGCTGCCCACGTTGATGTGTCCTGCTGGTCGGGACAATTTAGACATTAAAAGGACTTTTCTGAGAACTAAATACTGATAGATATTTGCAAATAGCAAATATATATACTGAATGTGTAAGATGAATGGATGGAAGGGTCATTGTACTGCAAGTGAATGAAAACATTCACTGGAGAATTTTATGAGGAGACATCAGGAGCACCTATGAAATGATTACATAAAGCTTATTAAAAAAGAGGAATGGAGGTGTAGTTCAGTGGTACAGGACCAGACTAGTGCTCAAGCAAGCCCTGGGTTTGATCCCCAGCAATAAACAAACAAAAAACGGATCCCTGGCTGGGTGATGTGGCACAGGCCTGTAATCCTAGCAACTCAGGTGGCTAAGGCAGAAAGATCACAAATTCCAGGCCAGCCTCTGCAATTTAGTGAGACCCTGTCTCAAAACAATAATAAAAAGTGCTAGGGATGTAGTTCAGTGGTAAAACATCCCTGGGTTCCATCCCCAGTAGCGGAGTTTGTGTGTGACAGGGAATCTATAGGGAGAGGCCTTAACAGATTAGCCAGCTGGGATCCAGGACCTATGCCTGTAATTCCAGGGGACACAGGTGGCTAAGGCAGGAAAATCACAAGTTCCAAGCCAGGTTCATCAATTTAGCTAGGCCCCTAAACAATGTAGTGAGTCAGGAGACCCTGTCTCAAAATAGAATATAAAAAGGGATACGCCAGGTATGGTGCTGCACGCCTGTAATTCCAGAGGCTCTGGAGGCGGAGGCAGGAGGATCAAGAGTTCAAAACCAGCCTCAGCAATTTAGCAAGGTCCTAAGAAATTTAGCAAGACCCTGTCTCTAAATAAAATCCAAAAATGGTCTGGGGATGTGGGTCAGTGGCTAAGCACCCCTGGTTCAATCCCTGTTACCAAAAAAAAAAAAAGTATCGGGGAGCTCAGTGGTAAACTGCCCAGGGTTTAATCTCTAGTATCAAAACAAAATAATACAACCAAAACCACCCAAATGTAGGTTACCTATTGATCACAAACTCTTTGTACTTGGAAAAAAGCAAGCCCCCCCCCCCAAAGGAAAAGAAGTTGATCTCTATAGAATGAGAAGTAACCATAGGCTCTGGGTTTCCCATCCACTCTTTTTCACTCTGTATTCTGCCTCTCTCTGAAAAAAGTAACTGCCAAAGCAAGTTGTTCTTATTTAAAAAGTCTTTTAGTATGTCACATCTGTATTAAAGCATCCATTTAAAAATCAATTACCTACTTTTCTTTTTTCTTTTCACAATTTTTATTGGTACATTATAATTATACATACCAGTGGGATTCATTATGCCTTATTTGTACATTCATATATTTTTGTTTCTTTTTAGTTATACATAACATTAGGATTCATTTTTACATACTTAAAAACATGAAAAATAATTTGATCAAATTCAGTCCCCTAGCCACACATGGTGGCACACGTCTATAATCCAAGCAACTTGGTAGGCTGAGGCAGGAGGATCCCAAGTTCAAAACCAGCCTCAGCAACCTAGTGAGTTCCTATGTAACTCAGATAGACCCTGTCCCAAAATAAAAATAAAAAGGGTTGGGGATGTGGCTCAGTGGTTATGTGCCCTGGGTTTCATCCCTGGTACCCCCCAAAAAAAAATTTAGTTCCCAGTACTTACCCT
Organism: Marmota marmota marmota; assembly: GCF_001458135.2. Classification (NCBI taxonomy): domain Eukaryota; kingdom Metazoa; phylum Chordata; class Mammalia; order Rodentia; family Sciuridae; genus Marmota; species Marmota marmota. The sequence continues at coordinate 6,170,779 of NW_026000294.1, read as the reverse complement.
TTCCTACTCTTCCCCCTCTGTCTGTTCCCTTTCCTCTATTCTACTGATCTTTCTGCTATTTGCTTTAAGATTTTTTTTTGTTTAGTGTCTTGGGGATGTACATGATAGTAAGATTAACTGTGGTATATTCATATATGTATACAAGAAAGTTAGATCAGATTCATTCCTCTGTTCTTTCCTTTTCCCATCCCTTCTCTCTCTCTCCCTCGTTCCCCTTTATCTAGTCCACCAGTCTTTCTTCTCTTTTTGATAGTTTCTCCTTTTTCTCCTTTCCTTTTTGTCATTATTCCTTACTTATTTTGGACTAGCATTCGCAAATCAGAGAGAACATATAGCCTTTGATATTTTGAGATTGGCTTATTTCGCTTAGCATGATACTCTCCAGTTGTATACATATACCAACAAATGCCATAATTCCATTCTTTCTTAAGGAGGAGTAATACTTCATTAGTATATATACCATATTTTAAAATTTTCTGCATCATTTAAAAATTTTTGTAGTTGTAGATGGACAACATCCTTTATTTTATTTTATTTTTTATGTTGTGCTAAGGATCTGAGTACCTCACAAGTGCTAAGCAAGTGCTCTACAAACTAAGTTACAGCCCCAGCCCTTTCGGCATCAATTAATTGCCTTGAAAACAGGTATCCTTCTTGATATTTTTTTTCTGCCTATAATTCACATACAACTTGAAAGTATCTATTGAAAGCAGTAAGGAATTATAAATTGGCTATAACAATGCCAGTTGTTTGTCAAAAGGAACAGAATCCCAAAACACATATCTGACTTAGTAACCTTACTGTTATCCTTGCAATTTAAGTATTCAGAGTACACAAGAGATGTTTATATAAGGTAAAAGACCACCAGCACTTGTTGAGCACATACTGTGTGACATGTGCCATACCAGGCCATTTACAGACATTCTTCCATTTTATGTTCACAGCTGGATTCAACAGATGACAAAACAAAAGCTCAGAGAACCCTGTGACTTCCCC
>NW_026000294.1:6135288-6168639 GCF_001458135.2 Marmota marmota marmota | reverse complement strand
AAATATATATATATATATATATATATATATATATATATATATATATATATATATTTACACATAATAATATTTGTACATCAAATGTGGTATGTGGTATAATATGATATTTGATACATTTATACAATGAGTAATTACCAAATAATGGTAATAAGCAATTTCCTCACTTTCAACATTAATCATTTTTACATGTTGGGAATTTTGTACTCCCCTGTTATCATTTTCTTATATCTACTTTTTAGTTTTAGGTGGACAGAATATATTCATTTTTTTATGTGGTGCTGAGGATCGAATCCAGTGCTTCATACTTGGCGAAGAACTCTACCACTGAGCCACAACACACCCCCTTATCTTTTTTGATCCTTCTCCTTCTCCTTTTTCTTCTTCCCAGAAATTGAACCCAGGGGGCGCTAAAATACTGAGATACATCCCTTCCCCATGCCTTTTTTTTTTTTTTTTTAATTTCATTTTTAAAAATTTGAGACAGGATACCTCTAAGTCGCTCAGGGTCTTACTAATTTGCTAGGCTAGCTTTGAACTTGCGATTCTCCTGCCTCAGACTCCCAAATCGCTGGGATTACAGGAGTATGCCCCTTTGTCCAGTTTCCCCTGGTTATCTTGAAATAAATTACAAAAGGCCAGGCTTGGTGTTCCATGACTGTAATTCCAGCTACTTGTGAAACTGAGGCAAGAGGTTCACAAGTTCATCTGTCTCAAAAGAAAATATATTTAAATGACATTGAGATGTATCATAGATTGTTGTAACCAATAGTTACCTTACTATGTTATAGAAAATTAGAATTAATTCCTCTTCTCTGTGGTTTGATGCTGTTTATCTAACTTCTTTCTATTCCATCTCCCCCTTGCCTTTTGCAGTCTCTAATGACTATTATTGCTCTCTATTCTATGAGATCAACTTCTTAGTTTATATAAATGAGTGTGAACATATGGCAACCCTAGTCTTTCTAACTCCAAACCCCATACTTTTCTCACCAGACAGTGTTGCCCTAATTATGAAATTTCTGGGATCATCTTGTCTTTGAATTACCCTAGGGCCATGCCCTTCTGATGGTCCATACTGGAGTAACCTGAAAATGTTGATTAAATAGATGAATAAATGAAGGCATTGATTAGTGACAGACTTAAGACTTGAAGCCCCGTTAAGAACCTTCTGATCTTGTGCTTCTCATAATGTGCTTTCAGTGTCCTGGAGGTTTATTTTTGGTGCATCAAGTTTAACCACATTGCCTGGGAGTGCAGGCCTACCAAGTATGTTGCTTACCTGGGTCCCTTTGGTCATACCCATTTCCTCTCTCCCTCCCAGGTTACTAGAATAACCCTACTTTCATCTATTTTGTTTGTTTATTTACTTTTATTTTTTTAGTAGTGGAGATTGAACCCAGGGGCTATTTACCACTGAGCTACATCTCTAGTCCTTTTTAATTTATATTTTGAGAAAGGATCTTTCTAAGTCACTGAGAGGCTTGCTAGTTTGTTGAGTCTGGCCTTGAATTTGTCATCTTCTTGCCTCAGCCTCTCTAGTTGTGGGGATTGCAGGCCTGTGCCATCACGTTCAGCTACTGTGGGCTCTTTAGTAGCATAAGTAGAATGCAAAGCCAACATTCTTAAATCATTCTTCCTTTTAGTCATAAATTACAATAACTGGCATTAATAAGGAAATGATAATTTAGATTTATTTATTTATCATCAAAAATTAAGCTGGGTGCGGTGGTGCACACCTGTAATCTCAGTGGCTCTGGGGGTTGAGGAGGAGGATCACAAATTCAAACCCAGCCTCTGCAACTTAGTGAGGCCCTCAGCAACTTAGTAAGACCCCATCTCCAAATAAAAAATAAAAAGGCTGAGAATGTGGCTCAGTGTTTAAGTGCCCCTAGGCTCAATCCCTAGCAAATCCCCACAATATTAAAACAACTCCAATTTTTTTCTTTATTGTGCCAGTCACTGTGTTAATATGTAATAGTATATGTATAATTTTATTTGTTTCCTCAAAATATTCATATGAAATAGTTATTTTTATCCCCATTTTACAGAAGTTAAAACTGAATTTAGAGAGATAAACTACTTTTCCAAGGTTGTAGATTCAGGAAATGCCAGAATTGGATTGCAATCCAAGATGTCTCATTCCATTTTATTTATTTATTTTAAAAAATATTTTTAGTTGTAGATTGACAAAATCCTTTTATTTTGTTTATTTACTTTTATGTGGTGCTGGGGATTGAACCCAGGGCCTCACATGTGCTAGGCAAGCGCTCTGCCACTGAGCCACAACCACAGCCCCCTCATTCCATTTTAGTGATAGTGATGTCATATTTCAAATGGCTATATTATAAAAGAAGTCTATGAAGAGCTGTCAATTCTTGCCTGATGCTTGTTTTTTGTAGTGAATTTATTATTATTATACATATATACTTTATGGGTTACACTGCAGATTTGAGTAATTATGACATATAGAAACTTTATGTTCTCAAAATAAAATATTTACTAAACTACCTTCTACAAGAAAAATTTGCCAACCCCTCATCTACTTAAAAATGCTTTTCAAGTGACTCCTGAGATCAGGCAACAGACATGTGCCTGGGATTTTCAGAAGAGGTGGGCACCATGTGTCCTTTCAATGAAATTGGTGAATAAATAATACAAGTCCGGAAATCTGGCCTAGCTGGCCTTCTGCAGTCTTCACTGTGTTGACTCAAGAGCGTCTATAATGACCTGTTTCTTGTTGTCTTTCATGAGTCAGAGGAGAGGCCTTATCCCTTCCCCTCCCTGTCATAAATGCCTTAGAGACTGGACTTGGATCCCAGGTTAATGGGTTTGGTTCCCTCCTTCCCTCTTCAGCTCAAGGTCCACATCTGTGCCAGGCAGAGATAATCCCAGGTGCTGCCGTGGCCTGATTCAGCTTCCTTTAACTGACCACTGAGCTTTTCTGAGGGCTGAGGCTAGTGGCTCCTCCCTTTTCTTTACTGGAGTGTTCACTTTGTTTGGCCTGGGCTGCAATCCATGGGGCAGCTCCTAAGTGACTGAGCACTCTTAAGAACTTCTAGAGTTTTATTACCCAGACTTTGCCCCACCAGCTCAGTCTTCTTTCTGAAAGTCCTTTTTCCCTGGACCCTGCTCCAGACTCTTTAAATCTGGGAGACGAAAATGTGTCGGCTTATCTGAAGAACAGCATCTGTTCCTAGCCAAGATCTCTTCATCACAAAGTAAGGATACCAGGTGGTAGGACTACCATTATACCTGTCATCTTCCTAGACCTGTGTCTGGTGAGTAAATGCTGTTCTTTCCGAAGAATGGGGTATTCCGGCTTATCTCCATGAATTATTCCCCACCCATTCTTTCCTTATACCTTGCATCTTTGTACACTGCTTTCTCTTCTACTCTTAATATTTAGAATGTGCCTTCTTTATGGAATCTGGGATATTTAATTTTACAGATCTGGGAGTCTCCATATCTGATTCGAGGCCTTCTTTATATAAATAGAAAGAGGCTCTGAGAAGAGAAGGTCCTGGGCCAAAACCACATAGCAGTATTGCCAAAGCAAGATCCCAAAGCAAGCTGGGACCTAGGTCATTTTATTCAGGCCAGTCATTTTTCACTAACTTTTCTTTCTAGCAGGAAGAGGGATGACCTCGGAGTTTAAACAAATCCAGATTTCAGTTTCACCCTAAAGTTTTAAGGCCTATTTTCTTTTTAAAATTATTTCTAATTTTATTGGGATGTCTTAGTTTTCAGGCTGTTGGCAAACCTATTAATCTGGGATATCTTCTAGTTCCATCTGATTCCATCAGACAGAAAATGTTATTAAACAAATCCAGTGGTGACTGGTGGTCACTCAATAATTAAGTAAGCCACCTCAATGGAGCTACTTCTCTCCCTAGTAGCACAGTATGGTAGTGCCAAACCTAAGAGTCTAGTCAGATTCAGTACAAGTTCCCCCTTTTACTTCTTAAATGTGTGACCTTGAACAAGTTACCTTTCCTCTACAAGCTTCATTTACCTCAGTTGTAAAACATGGAGACTTACAATACCTAGTTCACAAGATAATTGTGAGACTTAAATGAGACAATGCACATAAATTGGACCAGCTGTTTGTTTTCTTGCTAGTTTTATTTGTATCTATTACTAACCAGACATGACTATGGATAATAGACAGTGCTGTTAATTGTACTTCTGAGCAAAAGGAAGTTGAAGCTGATGGAGATTCTTCCCATATCTAGTAATTCTTATAAAGGACCCATTTGTCTTTTTCTGTCTCTTCTTGTGTTAGCTGGGGCTTGAACCGAGGGCCTCCAGAATGCTAGGTAAGCACTCTATCATTGAACTATATCCCCAGCACAGCCTACTTCTTAAATGGGACTGTTGGAATCTGCCTGCAGGCTTGGCTGTCCCCTCTGACTGTGCATTCCCTTCCTGGCTCAGTAAAAACCAACTAGTAAGCTGCGATAACAGAATGCAGCCCACCTCCTTGTAATTCCTCTTGTTCAGATCCTAACCAGGATTTGGAAAACACCCGGATATGGTCAAAGAACCATCCCGGGTTTTGTACCAAACCAGGCCCCGGAACAGGACATTCCTGTAGTTTAGTTTCTGGAAAAGAGGGCACCCAGCTCTGTCCCCTCCCCCATTCCACACACCCCAGTAATCCCCGCCAAACTGGAGTCCCGGACTTAATTTATGAGAAAGGCCCTGTAACCCAGGATACTGAGTGAACAGGGCTGGCAGGCTCAGGCTGGGGTCTGCAGTTCAGCATCAATGGGCCGCTGACATGAATATGGAAGGGTTTTCTCTAGCAAAGGTAAGCTTTCTTTCCTCTTTCCAAACAACCTCATCTGTCTTCCTATGCAAAAATCCTTATTCAGCTGGGGTTAGGGAAGTCCTGGGCTGGTGGAAGAGAAAGTCAGTTGGAAAGAAGTTAGAGGAAGTTTGGCTGGGTGCAGAGGGAAGTTACAGGAGACAATAGGCTCCTTTTGTCTCTCCAAAATGGCCAGGATCACACTGGTTTGACTGTTTCTGGGACAAGTCTGGAGTCATACAAAAGAGATCATTTTCCTGTTGAAACAGCTTGCTCATCTTCTGTCTCCTAGGTTGGGGAGACTTTTTTTTAGGGAAAGAACCTAAAGACTACGTAAATGGGAGGTGCAAACCCTTGAAAGCATTCATGCTTGGTTTCATATTTTAAGACCAGTTAGTCACAGAGTAAGCCAATAACTGATAGTTGAACTAAATTAAAAGTCTAAATTAATTTTTCACTCTTACTGTCTAAATAGCAGGGATCTTTTAGTAAACATGGGTTCAAATTCTGGCTTTGCTAGTAACTGGCTGTGTTACTTTGAACAAACCCCTTTATCACTCAGTTTTCTATATATATATCACCAAAAAAGATGGTTTCTAAAGATTTATTTGAATGTGTGGATCTATAATGCATTCAGTTTCTCATCCCTGAGTGTCTATTATATGTCAAACAAGTCCTTTGTTGGGGACTCAAATATCCATTATTTTGTTTGAGCCTCAAAACTACCATTTTTGGGATGAGAAAACTGAGCCTCAGATAGATGAAAATAATTTATTGAAAGATCATATAGCTCTTATAGACAAGAGATGGTATTTGAATTAAGGTCTTTAAATTCAGTATATATTTTTTTAATCACAGGGTGAAGAAAGAGCAACAAAGAGTTAAGAAAGCAGAGAACCAAAAGGTGAAACTTTATTTAACTTTTTTAGTTGTAGATGGGCACAATACCTTTATTTATTTTTATGTGGTGCTGAGGATAGATCCTAGGGCCTTACACATGCTAGGCAAGTGCTTTACCACTGAACCACAACCCCAGCCCCCCAAAATAAATCTTGATGGAGAGTGTTATTAGGAAGACTTCTGAGAAATTGGAGACAGGGTCCCAAGGGTACCTCAGCCTTCTTATTTAGTTGAGTGGTCTTTTGTCTGAGATGAGCCTGTTCAGTCCAGTGTACCCACCTTAGAAAGGGAAATGGAGAGAGAAGGAAAAGAGAATTGTCACATTAAAGGAACAACTTGCAAATTCTAGGGAAAACAGTGATGCAAATCATGATGAATGATGATGACCAAGCCCAGGTGACACTGGGGATGGATGACAGGAAGGAAAAGCTGGGAAAGGCTTGACTTAATTGTGGTTGACCTTCTCTCCAGGTTGAAATAAGGTCTCAGTACACATTATTTAAACTTATGTCCTATTCCCAGAAGCCCAGAAATTCTCTTTAGCTTTTCCTTTCTTTGAATGTCTCTTCTTTCTGCCTTCATTTTGAGTTTAAAATTTTTCCTTTTACTTTTTCCGAGGATTCTTGCTCACCTTACCTATTTCATTTTTCCTTTTCTCTTGCCCTTTTCCTTTTCTGGGGGTTTAGAAAAGAAAAGTATGCTTGCCCAAGTGAAAAGTTTGGGCACAAATTTCTTTTTTTTTTAATATTTATTTTTTTATTTGTAGTTGGGCACAATACCTTTATTTACTTATTTATTTATTTTTATGTGGTGCTGAGGATCGAACCCAGGGCCTTGCACATGCAAGGTGAGTGCTCTACTGCTGAGCCACAACCCCAGCCTGAGGAATTTTGCATCTTTCATCTCATTTGAACTTCATAACCTTCTAATGAGGGGCCTAAGGTAGATATTATCCCCATTTAAGAGATGGGGAAACTTAAGCTCAGAAAGTTAGATGACTTGCTCAAGGTCATATAATGAATAAACAGTGAATCCAGAACTGGCACCAATATATTTTCTGGTGCCTGAACTCTTTCCACTTTACTATGAAATAACCAAGTATTTCTCAAGGAGTTTATGTATTCTTTCTTTTTTTCTGCTCTTAAAGTGTATGATTGAACCAAATTAAACAACAACAACAACAGCAGCAGCAGCACCACCACCACCAGCAGCAACTATGACAAATTCAGCCTTGGGGAGAAAGAAAGGAAGTCAGTAATTAGAAGGAAGAAAAACTAATATTTATCAGGTGCCTACTAAGTCCTGGTTACTGTATAAAGTTACTACATATAAACACAGCTGAAAACAGTACTCAAACCTAAGTTTGTCTGAATCCTCTTCCATACTGAGGATTGAACCCAGGGGTGTTCTACCACCAAGCTACTTCCCCAGCTCTTTTATTTTATTTTTGGTACCAGGAATTTAACCCAGGGGCACTTTATCACTGAACCACATCTCCAGCCTTTTTTTATTTTGAAGACAGGGTCTCAGTAAATTGCTTGGGGCCTTGCTAAATGGCTGAGGCTGGCTTTGAACTTGCGATCCTCCTTTCTCAGCCTCTGGAGCCTCTGGGATTACAGGAGTGCATCACTGCACCTGGATTAATTTTTTTTTTTTTTTAAATTTTGAGACAGGATCTTGCTAAGTTGCTGAGGCTTGCCTGGAACTTGTGGTCTCCTGCCTCAGCCTCACGAGGCACTGGAATTACAGGTATGAACCACAGTGCTCGGCTTGACTGTGTGTATTTTTATACCCATATTCATGTGTCTGTATGGTTAGAATGTTTCACTGTATATCATAAATTTAAGAGTATATACATATTTGTGACTGTTCATAAAATGGCAAAGCTCTGGGCTAGGGTATATAGTTCATTGTTAGAATGCTTGCCTAGCATGCACAGACCTTGAGATTGATTCCTAGCACCACAAACCAAACCAAAACAAAACAAACAAAAAGGTAAAGTTTTTTTTTTTAGCTATGACAGGTTCCATTTCTATATCTGCTCTGTCTCTCTCTTCCTCTGTTTCCCTCTCTCCCTTTCCCCCACTCAACCCCATACTGGAGAGTGAATCTAGGGATGCTTTACCACTGGCTACATCCCTGTCTTTTTATTTTATTTTATTCTTTTATTTTAAGACTAGGTCTCTCTAGTAACACAAACTGGCCTCAAACATAGAATTCTCCTGTCCCAGACTCCTGAGTAACTGAAATTATAGGCATGTACCACTGTGCCTGGCTATTTTCTTATTTGTAATAGTAACAGCCACTAAAAATTTTTGGCCACTTGTGCACTTAAGCACTTATTTGTGTTTTGTGCTCTTGGAGGTATTAATTCATTTTATCCACACAACCTTATGAAACAGCTAATAGTATTAAAGATGAAGACTTCTATAGCTAGAGTAATAAAGCATAACTAGGTCACAGTGCTAGGTAGTGTGATTTTTCAAGCCTGTGTCCAGGATACAAATGTGGACTCCTTATCTCACAAGATTTTCAGAATTAAATAAGATGGCAAATATGAGGAACATTGTTAAGTGGAAACTGCTAGGTGAATGCTAGGTAGCATTTTTCCCAGGTTCTATTGCCTAAGCCCTTTGGACCCTTAGTCACCACCTGTGAATGCTTGTTCATTGTATGCTGCAGGTCTGTATACTAGTTTCTCCTGGGAATATTTCCAAGCTTACCATGTGCTTCTCCAATTGTGGAACTCTTACCTGGGCCAGTTTTCTCTCTAGATAGTAAGTTCAATGCACAACTGTCTTGCTGATACCTTTCTGAAAAGGAAGCTTGAATATGGTCATGTTGCATTCAGATTTGTAATGAACAAAGAACACTCCTTCCTGTTGAAGGTTCCAAGGAATGGCTATTTGTGTGACCATATATGGTCCTGTATGTAGATGCATGTGAGTATATCTGTATTTTATTAGTGAATATGAGTATTGGCATCATGTGAGAGCTGGAATAACTCTGAGAACTCATTCTATATTATATTATTTTTTTACTAGAGGTTATACCAGGGGTGCTTAATCACTGAGCCACATTGCCAGCCCTTTAAACATTTTTTTTTTCTAATTTTGATACAGGGCCCCAAAAGTTGATGAGGCTGGCCTCAGACTTGTAATACTCCTGCCTCAGCTTTCCTAGCCACTGGGATTACAGGCATGTGCCACTGTGCCTGACTAGACCACATTTTTTATATTTCTATATTTGTGCATTTGTGTGTGTGTGTGTGTGTGTGGGGGGGGTACTCGGGATTGAACCCAGGGCCTTGTGCATTTGAGGCAAGCACTCTACCAACTGAGCTATATCCCCACACCTCATTTGTGCATTTTTTTAGATTGTAAAATTTTGATGACTCTCAAAAAATAAGAACTATGTCATTTAGCTATATATTCCATTATTTATTTATTTAAATTTTGAGTCAGGATATTTCTAAGTTGCTGAGTCTGGACTCAGATTTATGATCTTCCTGTCTCAATCTCCTGAGTTGCTGCGATTATGGGCATACACCATCACACTTGGCTATTGTATTATTATTATTATTATTATTAGTTTTGGTACCAGGGATTGACCTCAGGGGCACTTGACAACTGAGTCACATCCCCAACTCTATTTTGTGTTTTATTTAGACAGTGTCTCACTGAGTTGCTTAGGTCCTCACTTTTGCTGAAGCTGGTTTTGAACTCGTGATCCTCCTGCCTCAACCTGCTGAGCTGCTGGGATTACAGGTGTGCACCACTGCACCTGGCTATTGTATTATTTTATAGATGGGAAACTTAGCTTCATTAAGGTGAAAAAACTTGCCTAAACTCACTCTTTAAACCAGTGGCAGAACTTGGACTAGAGCCAACTAGAGCCAACATTAGCAATAGTTGTTATGGCCCACTTACTGGGCCTTCATCACCACATCTGGCAATAAATACACAGAGATCTCTATGACATGACATCCACTCTCAAAGAGTTTGTAGGCCAATCTAGGAGATGAAGATATTTATCAGGCAGCTCAGAAATGTAATGATACAAAGTCTGGTTTAATTCAGTTGAGTGCTATACAGAGTAAGTAGCTTTTCAAAGGGCAGTGATATGGAGAAGCTGGAGATGACCTTCTGGAATAGTTGGAAAATAAGTTAGCTCTTGAAGTAGAAATACAGAAATTATGGTTTGTGGGAGACGTAAGGAAAAATTAACAGACTGTATCCAGGATTGAGAAGGTACAGAAAGAAACTAGTAGTGACTATCTTCCACGTTCCAAACTGATTTCATCAGAGGCCTTTCATGTAAATTTTCTGATTTGTTTCTCCAAGGTGATATTATTATACCAACTTCACAGATGAGAAAATAGTTTCAAAGTTGTAAAATAATACCCAAGGCTAGAAAAACAATCAGTGCAAGAGCCAGATTTTAGAAAGAAGAACCCCCAAACAGATCCTCCCTTACATTAAGGGCTTTCCTCTTCCTCCTCCCTGTCTNACTCCAACTCTTCTTCCTCCCTCCTCCTCCTCCTCCTCCTTCATTTTTTTTTTTGGTACAGGGAATTGAACTCGGGGGCACTTTACCACTGAGCTACATTCTTGGCACTTTTTACTTTTTATTTTGAGAAAAGGTCTTGCTAAGTTGTTTATGGCCTTGGGAAGTTGCTGAGGCTGGCCTTGAACTTGCAATCCTCATATCTCAGCTTCCTGAGTTGCTGGGATTACAGGTGTGTGCTACTGTGTCTCGTTCATCAAGGACTTTCTGAAAAATGTAATTTGGAGACTATGGAGTAACACTTGTATGATTGCTGTGTATGGAGAGACCTGAGAGTTTGTAAGGAAGTCTGTTTTTTTTTTTTTTTTTAATCAGGGTAAATAAATGGGCCTAGCTGGGGTACATTTCTGGGACTTTCCTATCCATATATAAATCAGTGCATAGCTTTTAATTTCTTATGGTGTGTGTGTTGTGTTGGGGATTTAATTTCTATTTAATAGTCACTATTTCTGGGCTGGGCCGGTAGCTCACGCTCATGTATAAGGTCCTAAGTTCCGTTCCCAGAGCCAGAAAGAAAAAAGTCCCTCTTTCATGTGCTTGTGTTGAAGATTTAGTGAAATAATTTTTATAATCCACTGAACATGGTATTTTGTATGTGGCAATCTTGCAATGAATGGTAACTATCATCATCATCATTATTATTATCTCTATGTATGTATGTCTATTTCTAATGTGATCTCAATCACATGTAATTGTGTATTTTAAAGGGTGTGTATTTTTTCCTAGATATAGCTTGGATTTGGGCATATGCATGTTTTCTGTGCATATACATGAGTGTCCAACTATGTTTTCATGGAAGGTAGTATGGCATGGCAATTAAGATCATAGGTGCTGGAGTCATACTCCCTGGGATCAAATCCCAACTCTACCGATTGTTAACTAGATGGCCTTGGGCAAATTACTTTACACCTCTGTTCTGCAGTTCCTCCACTGTAATATGGGGATAATAATAGGCATCTATTTCATAGAGTGGTTGTGAGGATTAAGTGATTTAATCTATGCAAAACACCTAGAATTGTTGTACCATGAACACACAAAAAATACTGATTTATTATTATTATTATTATTCTAAAGGTGACTAAGTCTCTGTGTGACTGTGGTTCTATATGTGTTTGCAAATGTATTTATCTCTACCTTTAAGTAATACCACATATGCCTGTGTATGCAAATATGTGTATATGTGTGTTTATGTGATGTTGTTTTTGTTTCTGAGTTTGGCTAGCTGTGTAATGATATGAAAGCTTTATTCCCAGCCCCCAAAATATAATTTTCTGGTTTATAATGCTGAAATAAGGGGTTAGGAAGCTTGGGTCTAATTCTGAGTCTGAATTGGACCTGTGAAATGGGTTTATACATAGCCTTTGGGATCTGCAAAGAACATTTCTTCTGAAAAATTCAATATATTTCCTGCATTTACTCTTAATTTTTTGTACTGGGGATTGAGCTCAGGATTGCTCAACTACTGAACCATATCCCCAGCCCTTTTCATTTTTTTAATTTCAAGACAGAATCTCACTAAATTGCTTCAGGGCTCACTAAATTGATGAGGCTAGTCTTAACTTTCGATCCTTTTGCTTCAGCCTCCAAAGTTGCTGGGATTACAGGTGCCACCATGCTCAGCTCTCTCATTTGTTTTTTATTTCATTTTAAACTTTTTAAAATAACTTTATTTATTTTAATATTTAGAATATTTTCTTTTATTATTTTTATTAATTAATTAATTTTAATTAGGTACATATGACAGCAGAATGCATTTTGATTAATTGTACAATTGCAGAACAACTTTTCATTTCTCTGGTTGTATACCATGTAGCATCACACTATATGTGTAGTCATACATGTACCTAGGGTAATGATGTCCATCTCATTCCACCATCTTTCCTGCCCCCATACCCTCACCCCTCTTTTTCCCCCTTTGCCCCATCAAAGTTCCTCCATTTCCCCATGTCCCTCCCATTATTGAATCAGCATCCATTTATCAGAAAGAATATTTGGCCTTTGTTTTTTGGGGGGATATGCTTACTTTTCTTAGCATGATATTCTCCAACTTCATCCATTTACCTGCAAATGCCATAATTTTATTCTCTTTTAATGCTGAGTAACATTCTATTGTTATATAGACCACCATTTCTTTATCCATCATCTATTGAAGGGCATCTCAGTTGCTTCCACAGTTTAGTTATTGTGAAATGAGCTGCTATAAGCATTAATGTGGCTGCGTTACTATAGTGTTCTAAGTCTTTTGGATATGGACCAAGGAGAGGGATAGCTGGGTCAAATGGTGGTTCCATTTCAGGTTTTCTTTTTTTAAATATTTTTTTTAGTTGTTGATGGACCTTTATTTTATTCATTTGTTTATATATGGTGCTGAGGATTGAACTCAGTGCTTCACACATGTGAGGCAAGCACTCTACCACTGAGCCACCACTTCAGCCCCCCCATTTGAGGTTTTCTAAGGAATCTCCATACTGCTTTCCATATTGGCTGCAGCAATTTGCAGTCCCACCAGCAGTGTATGACTGTGCCTTTTCCCCCACATTCTCACCAACATTTATTGTTGTCTGTATTATTGATAACTGACATTCTGACTGGAGTAAGATGAAATCTTAGAGTAGTTCTGATTTGCATTTCTGTAATTACTAGAGATGTTGAAATTTTTTTTCATATATTTGTTGATCAAATGTGTATCTTCTTCTGAGAAGTGTGTGTTTAGCTCCTTAGCCCATTTATTGATTGGGGTTTTTTTTTTGTTACATTTTTTGAGACCTTTATATACCCTGGGGTTTAGTGCTCTATCTGAGTTGTGTGTGGCAAAAATTTGCTCCCAAAATGTAGGCTCTCTCTTTAACTCATTGATTGTTTCTTTTGTTGAGAAGAAGGTTTTTAGTTTGAGTCCATCCCATTTATTAGTTCTTGATTTTATTTCTTGAGCTTTAGGAGACTTGTTAAGGAAGTCAGGGAAATCAGTGAAATTTAAACAAAAGAAACAATTCAAAAAACTGACAAAACAAAAAGCTGGTTCTTTGAAAAAATATATTTATTTATTTTTATGGGGTGCTGAGGATCAAACCCAGTGCCTCACATGTGCTAGGCAAGTTCTCTACCACTGAGCCACAACTGCAGCCCTCATTTTAAACTTTTTTGAAGTTTTGCATGTTAATGCATGCAAAATATGCAAAAATACTAACTTTATAGGTCAATATATTTTTACCAAATTAATATACAATCTAACTGGCATATAGTTCAAGAAACCAGATATTGGAAGCATTTACCCTCTTCCCTAATGCTACCTCCTCCTCCTCCTCCTCCTTTTTCTTTTGTGGTGCTGGGAATGGAACTCCAGGCCTCACATATGCTAGGCAAATGCTCTGTCACTGAACTACCCTCCCCCTCTACCCCCATCCTTAATTCTAATAGCATAAATTACTTTTCTGTGATTTTGTATTTTATATCAAATAAGCAATACAGTATTTATGCTTTTGTGTCTCATTTCTTTCTGCAACATTACATTTGTGAGAATTATCCATATTGCAAGCAGTTGTACTTTTGTTTATTATTATTGCCATATAGAATTCCATTGTATGAATAAAATGCAATTTACTCATCATTTTAGTATTCTTGAACATTTTGGCTGTTTCTATTTTGGGTCTTGTAAATGTCTTTTGATGAATTTTTATTTGTTTCTCAACACAATTTACAAATGATGAGAAGTGGCAGCAATGAGTCTTCCCTTTTTGCCTATGGGAAACAGGCAAAAGAAGAATTAGTGACTTGATATAAGTACCAAGTGAGTCTATGTGACTTAATCAGACATTTGGTGCCTCTTTCCTGATCCCTGGGCCAGAGCATATTTTTCCTTCTATACTTTGAAGGAACAAAATTAAGATTTCTGTTCTGAAGGAAGTGATACGTGACTTGCAGTACAGGTGACTTTTTAACTTTGTCCTCCAATATCCCATCTTTAGAGATCACTGAATATTTGTTGAATTGAAAGGAATCAGGTAAGATCAAGAAACTGGGCTAATTGGGATTTGCTCTTTTAGTCACTCCATCTGGCTTTTGTCTCTTCAGTTTTCCAGACACATGCAAAACCCTTTTCTTCTCTTTCTTCCATACCAGCAGCTTTCATTTGCCAGAAAAATGTGGCCCATGGAGCCAGGTCACCTCCTTTGGGCTCTGTTGTTTATGCAATCCTTGTGGCCTCTACTGACGGATGGGGCCACTCGAGTCTACTACCTGGGCATCCAGGATGTACAGTGGAACTATGCTCCCAAGGGAAGAAATGTTATTACAAACCAGACTCTGGACAGTGACTCGTAAGTTTAATCTCTTATGGTATTAGAGTTGGGGTTGTAGATGGAGGGGGACACCACTGATATTAGGAAATGGCCTATTGTTTGTTTGTTTGTTTTTGCGCGTGCGCAAATCAAATCCTGGTGCTGGGAATCAAATCCAGAGCCTAACACTTGCTAGGCAGGTACTCTACCAGTGAGCTACATCCCCAGCCCTTTTTATTTGTTATTTTATCACAGGGTCTCCCTAAGTTGTCCAGCTGGTCTTGACTTTGTGATCCTGCTGCCTCAGCTTCCTGAGTAGCTGGGATTACAGATGTGTAATACCATACCTGGCTAAGAGGTACCCTTTGTCTTTTTTTGTGTGTGTGGTACTGTGGATTAAACCCAAGAAGGGATTAACTACTGAGCCATATCCCCAGCCCTTTTTATTTTTTATTTTGAAACAAGTTCTCACTAAGTTGCTTAGGACCTCACTAACTTTCTGAGGCTGGTTTTGAACTTTTGAGCCTTCTGCCTCAGCTTCCTGAGTTGCTGGGATTATAGGTGTGTGCCACTACACCCAGCAGAGATGCCCTTTTGAGGATCCTTTCCCAGGATGTGGTAGCAGCCAGCTCCCAATTTCTCTAGGCCATACACAAAGAAGCTGGCTTCCTGGGAAGAGAGCTACTTAACTCAGGATCATTTGAAGTCTACTTTTCCATACCAAGGTGCCTCAGCATTTTTAGACTCCTAAAGATAATTCCATATTTCCTTGATTCTAATAGACTTATTAAAAAACATGGAATACATATAGTTTTTGAGAGATGTGTGTGGTGGAGTAATCCTCCCATAGTTTGGTGAAATTATTCTGATTTTAGATATGTGAAAATGTGAAAAAATAAGGTAAGTCTTTTTTTGTGGTACTGGGGATTATAAGGTAAGTCTTATAAGGAAGGAAATGATAGTAATAGTTATCACTAATGTAACACTCTGTGGCAGGTACCATACTAGACATTTACAAACTCTGACTCTTTTAATTTCTACAACAACTCTAGAAAGTAAGTATGAAAAAAGTATATATATATATATATATATATATATATATATATATACACACACACACACACACACACACACACACATACATACATATGTAAGTATGATATGTGTATAGGTATATGCATGTATATACATTTATTGCAGTGTTAGGGATTGAATCTGGGGCTTTTCATATGCTAAGCATGTACTATATCACTGAGCCATATCCTCAACCCCAATGTCCTCATTTTATAGATAAGAAAACTGAGGCTCATTGGGGTCAAGTGATTTGTCCAAGTCTTACAATAATAAAGACTTAGAATTTGAAACTAGGTAATGTAGTTTCAAGGCTGGTATTCTTCTCACTGTTCTGCCTCTCACAGGATTAATGACAGATCAACCTTTCTTTTACTTTTATTTTATGGTACTGGAGATTGAGCCCAGGGATGTTTTACCAATGAGCTACATCCCCATCCCAACACTTTTTTAAAAAAAAATTGAGACAGGGTCTTTTTGAGTTGCTTAGGTCCTCACTAATCATGGCTGGACTTGAACTTGCGTTACTTCTGCCTCAGTCTCCTGAGTCATTGGAATTAAAGGCATGTGCCACCAAACCCAGCCCTGGCTATTTTTTTTTTTTTCTGTGCAGGGGATCACCCCAGGGCCTTGTATATACTAGGCAAACACTCTACCACTAAGCCATATCTCCAGCTCTTTGGCTAACTTTTCTTGATCTTAGAAACTTGCTGGTTTTCCACAAATATCTGTTGAAAAGTATTAATGAATGTTTTAAAGAATGTTTTGTTATCATGACTCACTTTATTTCTCCAAAGCCTCAGAGTTTTTTAAACTTCACTATAACTTTTCTGAGCTCTCTTGAAGAATTATCGCGGGAATAGCAGCTCTGCATTTTATTCTTTTCTTACTTTACTTCTTTTTATGATGCTGGTGACTGAACCCAGGATCTCATGCATGGTAGGCAAGCACTCTGTGGTAACACCTGACCCAAGCATTGTCTTTTTTGACACAATCCACCCATTTAATTTTGGAGTCACAGTCATTGTATTAAAATTTTCCTTGAGGGAATAACTTTGCTGTCCTCATCCCTGAGGCAATAAAATTTATTGAGCTTTTGCAGTTTTCCAAGGACTGTCTGACTCTCTTTAGTATTTGTTATTATTATTATTGTTATTATTATTATTTTGTGATACTGGGAATTGAACCCAAAGCCTTGCCAATGCCAGGCAAATACTCTATCAATCACTGAGCTACATCCCAGCCCTTTATTTTGTGAAGGGTCTGTCTAAATTTACCAAAGATGGCCTTGAACTTGTGATCCTCCTGCCTCAGGCTCCTGAGTGGCTGAGATTACAGATTTGCCACCATGTCCTGCTCCTAAATTCTTAGTTTTTAAAATATATTTTAATACCAGGGATTGAATACAAGGGAATGTAATCATTCAGTCACATCTCCAGCCCTTTTAAATTTTTTTAAAAAATTTTTAGACGGAGTCTCACTAAATTGCTGAGGCTGGCCTTGAACTTGTAATCCTCCTGCCTCAGCCTCAGGAGTCACTAGGATTACAAAAGCATCATCATGCCCTGCTCCATAAATTCTTTATGTATTTTAATTCTTTTTTTCTTGTTGGGCTAGGAATCAAATCCAGGGTGCAAAGCATGCATTCAGCCACTGAGCTACACCCTTGGCCCTATATTTTAATCCTTTTGTCACCAATAACAATTGTCTGACTTAGATACAGTGATAATCTTCATTTTACAGATGGGGAAATTGAACACAGACAAATAACTTGTTCCACATCCCACAAATTTGGAAGTGGTAGAACTGGGATTTAATCCAAGTGGCCTGGCTCTAGAATTTGTGGTCATAACCACTATGCTCTAAGGCTCTCCAAATATAGCAAGATGATGCTAAAACCACATCAATGGGAAATTGATCACTCAAAAGAGTCAGTGCAATAGTCTCCATGACTATATATCAGGTTGAACCATATGAAATTACCATTTGAGGTGGTTAGAAAATGGTCAAATATCATTAATTTCATATGCTTCAACTTATAACTTCGCATTTTTTTCTCACAGTTAAACCTAAAGGTTTCCTCTTGTTTGTCCTAAACAAAGTTGGAAACATTTTTGTCAGCCTTCTCTGGAAATGGAACCTCCAGCAGTTTGAAGATGGTGAAAAATATTGTAACTCTCTTTTCTTCTTTCCCAGAGTGGCTTCCAGTTTTCTCAAGTCAGATAAGAACCGGATTGGGAGCACTTACAAGAAGACCATCTATAGAGAATACAAGGATGACTCATACATGGAAGAAGTAGCCCAGCCTGACTGGTTGGGCTTCTTGGGGCCAGTGTTACATGGTGAGGTGGGGGATGTCATCCTTATCCACCTGAAGAATTTTGCAGCTCATCCTTATACTATCCATCCCCATGGTGTTTTCTATGAGAAAGATTCAGAAGGTAAACCAGTTCATCCTTTGTTTCTCCCACTAGCAACAAATATTTTTCCTTTATTGCCATGTGAGAAGGAAGAGCTAGGAACAAGAATGAACTTTTCTTATTTATTTATCTGAAGTGGCAAAGACTTTGCTCATAGTAAATATTGCTGGAAACTGGCATCAGTTCTGTTTTTCATACATTGTGTGACTTCAGCAAGTCACTGCTCCTCTCTAGGCTTCAGATTCCTTATCAGCAATGTGAAGATACAATCTGAAGACTGAACCCAGAGGTGCTTTACCAGGAAGCTATATCCCCAAATCCTTTTCATTTTTCTGTTGAGACAGTCTCACTAAATTGCCCACTAGTCTTAAAAGGTATGATCTACCTGCCTCAGCCTGCTGAGCTTCTGGGAGTACAGGTGTGTGCCAAGTGCCCAGCTACAGTTTGTTTTGTTTAGTTTTTAATCACAAATAGGTGCTTGAATAGCATTTCAGTAGAATATTTGAGTATACTTTGAAAAGTGAAGTGTGCTGTGAATATAAGGGAGTGTTATTTTAATTACATAGTTTTCTAAAAGGTCCAGATTCTTTTTTCATAAGTATTTTTTAGTTGTAGCTGACACAATACATTTGTTTATTTATTTATTTATTATTTTAAAAATTATATATTTATTTTAGTTGTAAATGGACCTATATTTTATTTATATGCGGTACTGAGACTCGAACCCAGAGCCTCACACATTCTAGGCAAGTGCTCTACCACTGAGCTATAACCCCAGCCCCTATTTATTTATTTTTATGTGCTGCTGAGGATTGAACCTAGGGCCTCACACGTGCTAGGCGAGCGATTTACTGCTGAGCCACAACCGCAGCCCCAAGGTCCAGATTCTTTAAAGAGGGAATTTGGCTTATTTTTTGGCATAGTTTTCAATTTTTAAAATTATTTTTATTTATTTTTTGTTGTTTGTTACTAGGGATTGAACCCTGGGGTACTTCACCACTGAGCTGCCCCACCAGCCCTTTTTATTTTGAGATATGGGCTGCTTGTTAAGTTTCTGAGGCTGGCCTTGTTTGAACTTGAAATCCTCCTACCTCAGTTGGCCAAATTAATGGGATTATAGGCATGCACAACTGTACCCTGATGGTTTATTCTTCTGCTTCTCCCACTATTTAAGGCCTAGAGGCCTATAATACAGAAGTAAGTGAGGAGAATAAAGAGGTAAGTCAGAAGACCCTACTTACTTTGTGGTGAGGATGCAGAGAAGGGGAAACACATGTTCACTGTCAGTGAGAGTGTAAATTAATACAGGTATTATGTAAAAGTATGAAAGGCCCTCAAAAACTAAAAATAGACCAGGTGTGGTAGGGCTCATGTGTAAAATCCCAGCAACTTGGGAGGCTGAGGCAGGAGGAATGCAATTTCGAGGTCAGCCTCAGCAACTTAATGACTCTCAGCAACTTAGCAAGACTCTGTCTCAAAAATAAAAAAAAAAGGGTTGGGGATGTGGCTCAGTGATAAAGCACTCCTAGATTCAATTCCAGTAACAAAAAACCAACCAACCGAAAAAAAAAAAACCCACAAAAAATAAACCCTAAAAATAGAACTATCCTACTATCTAGCAATCCCATTATTGGGTATGTGCTTAAAGGAAATTAAATCAGCAGGATGTAGAGACACCTGCACTTCTATTTTTATAGCAGTACTTATCACAATAGCCAGGGTATGAAATCATCGTAAATGGCTATCAACAGATGAATTTTTAAAGAAAATGTGGTATAGGGCTGTGGATGTGTCTAAGTGATAGAACGGTTACCCAGCAGGTATAAGGCCGTAAGTTTCATTGTCAGCAACACACACACACACACACACACACACACACACACACAAATTGTAGTATGTATATATAATGGAATACTATTTGCCCCTAAAAAGGAGATCATGTCTTTTGTTACAACATGAATGGAACAAGTCATGCACAGAATTAGACCAGGCACAGAAAGACAAGTACCTCATGATTTTACTCATGTGGAATCTAAAACAGTTGATGTCATAGAAGTTGAGAGTAGACTATTAGTCACCATAGAATGGAAAGAGCAGCCGGCTAGGGGAGTTCAGGAGAGGTTGCTAAATGGATACAATGTTACAGTTAGGAGAAAAAAGTTCTGGTTTTCTATGGTACAGCAGGGTGACTATGCTAACAATTAATGAATTGTATATTTCAAGAGTTGCAAAGGAGAATTTTGAATGTTCTCTCTATAAAGAAATGATAAGAATTTAAAGTAATTGATATGGAACAAAGACAGAAGATCCTAATTTGGCCATTAAATCTTTAGACTGAAATTCTGTTTATCTGCATTTTGTTTTCCAAAGTGAGTGCTTGAAGGGAGGGAATTCTGATTTCTCTCTTGCTTCCATGCTGGCCTCTGCTTTGTACTAGAGCACTACTAGAGTAGGCCACGTAACACTTTGTCCTGCCACAGCTTCTTCCCCAATGGCTATCTCATCACGCATCCAGGATATGAAGACTGCTGTACTGGACCTTAGAATCTAATGTTCCTCAAGACTGGACCTATATGCCCTATATGTCTGCCTTCTCTTGGTTTCTGTATTTGCCATGCTCCCTCTCACTCACCTTGATACTAGGCATGTACACTTTCATTCTTTAGGTTCCTTGTATCCAGATGGTTCTTCTGGGCTGCTGAAAGCTGATGACTCTGTTCCCCCAGGAGGCAGCCATACCTACAACTGGACCATTCCAGAAGGTCATGCACCCACCAGTGCTGACCCAGCATGCCTCACTTGGATCTACCATTCTCATGTAGATGCTCCACGAGACATTGCCACTGGCCTCATTGGCCCCCTTGTCACCTGTAAAAAAGGTACAGGCCCCTAGGATAAACTATGAGATACAGTTTGCGACATCTGAGAGAAGCAATGATGTGGTTGAACTACCTTCATGTTGGGCAGTGGCTTGAGGAGTATTATGTCATCACCCTTGTTTATTTATAGAAACAACCCTGCCAAACTCATTTTCCATTATTTTTTTCTATCCATTATGTTTTTAAATTGGCTTATTTTTGTACCAGCAATTGAGCCCAGGGGGGCTTAAACTCTGAGTAACATCCTCAGGCCTTTTTATGTTTTAATTTGAAACAGGATCTTGCTAAGTTTCTTAGGGCCTTGCTGAGTTGCTGAGACTGACTTTGAATTTGTAATCCTCCTACCTCAGCCTTCTAGTAGCTGGGATTATAGGTGTGTACCACTACAACTGGATTTAAATTGATTTTTTAAATTGGTGAATTATAATTATGCACAATACTGGGATTCATTATGCCATATTTGCATGTAATATAATTTGATCAGTTTTGTTCCCCAGTACCTTACTTTTCCCTTCCTGCCTCCCTCCCCTGATCAATAGCTATACTCCTATTATTTTTTTAATTAATGAATTATAATTATGTACATAAGTGGAAGTCATTGTGGTATATTTGTACATGAACACAGTGTAATTTGGAATATTTGGTTCTCCATTACTCCCTCATGAACTCTCTTCCTCCCTCTCTAAAACAAAACCAAAACTAAAACCAACCCCCCCACCAAACAAAAACAGGAGCACAAATTTGTTTCTTATATCATTCTTTTGATATTTATTTTTTAGAAGTAGTTGGACATGACACCTTAATTTTCTTTATTTATTTTTATGTGGTGCTGAGGATTGAACCCAGCGCCTCACATGTGCTAGGCAAGCACTCTACCACTGAGCCACAATCCCAGCCCCTCTTATTTCACTTTTAAAACTCAAATTAGTGATAATGGGAGTCTAGTCACTTTGAAGTAAGAAATATGGTAAGAGTATAGGTGAGGACAGGATTGAAAGTGTGCCCATCAGGGTCTGCTAAGGATTAAAAACTTGATTGGACATAGGATATGCTGAAGGAATAGTCAGGCCTGGAAATTAGGGTATGGCAGGGTATGGTCAGGTTCAAGCCTTGGGTTGAAAACATAGGCAAGGATGGTGGGAGGGAGTTTGGAAATGGAAATTAGCATCGGAAGGCTTTATTTTTGCTTTTCTGTTGCTAACAGAATTTGAAAGCCCCATTTCTTCTTATTCTTTTCTTCTGAATACTTTTTGGAGCTTACTTTTGCTAAGGAAAGGAGGTTCTTTTTTCTTTTCTTGTAGTGCTAGGAATTGAACCCAGGGCCTTGTGCATGCAAGGCAAGTACTCTACCAACTGTGCTATATCCCCTGGCCCTGGAAAGGAGGTTCTTTTTTGTTTGTAGTACTGAGGATTGAACCCAGGGCCTTGTGCATGCAAGGCAAGCACTCTACCAACTGAGCTATATCCCCAGCCTAAGGAGGTTTTTAAGAGCACCTTTCATACTTGCCCTAGGAACCCTGGTTGGGAATGCCCCTCCTCGGCGGCAGGATGTGGACCATAGTTTCTTCCTGCTCTTCAGTGTGGTGGATGAGAACCTTAGCTGGCACCTTGATGAGAACATTGCCACTTACTGCTTAGACCCTGCCTCAGTGGACAAAGAAGATGAGGCCTTTCAAGACAGCAACAGGATGCATGGTGAGCTCCAGTGAAGTGGCTACCTTGTGACAGTAGACACTGATGGAGAGTCTCCATTGGGGGTTACACATACTTGGTTTTTCTTAATGCTCACAAGGACCAGGTGTAGATGGCTTCTCTGTTTTGCGTGGAAGACAGGGAGGTTTCCAGCATTATGAATCAGATCAAGGCCACAGCTAAAATTCCATCCCTGATCTCTGTGTGGACTATGTTCCTGCTGTTAGGCTACCCTGCCTCATAATGTGGAATAGCCAAAGCTATTGATTCCAAAGTCATATTCTGTGCCCTTATTTACTTTAGTGAGTGTTGCTCACTAATACAATTAATTAATATCACTCTGTTTTTTTTAGAAAATATAAGCTGGAAGAATTTTCCACTTGGAGAAAAATGGTTGCTTTCAAGATACTTGCTTATATTCCCCATCCTATTCTGGGCTTATGTTTATAAGGGAAGTGGCTGTATTAATTAAATTAAAAACAAAGTAAGGACATGAAAGCCCAGAGGCATGAGAAGAGAACTGATTTAAAGAATAGAAACAAGTTGGCTTTGCTTTTGTTAATTAAAGAAGTGTGTGTGTGTGTGTGTGTGTGTGTGTGTTTTACCTTTGGTGACAGGGGTGGGCTCAAAGCCAGACAACCTCAAGAGGAGCTGAATGCTCAGAGGAAAGATGTAAAGGATGGCTTAGGCAGTTCAGATTTATCTTGGGCTTTATAAAAATTGATTATAATAGCCATTATAATTAGTCTGCTAATGTGACACTTGTCCTGTGGAAATTTCAAAAGGGTTGAAAGGAAAACCTGAAAGGAAGGAACAGCCAGGAAAATGACCCCATTCCCCAGAGAGCTTCCTCAGATTGCTGGTTTGGAATATTGGCTTTCCCACTTAATAGCTCTGTGGTCTTTACAGAAAAGTAACTTCAACCTTTTTGAGTTTTGGTTTTCTCACTATTTTGAATGACACTAATGATATTTGTGTACTTCCCGGAGCTCTTTGTAATATTTAAATGATATAATGCATGTATGGTCAGTACAGTGTGTTCTTCAAAAACCTCATTTAAATGTTATCAATTGTTGTTGTCAGATGGAAAGGCTTCTCCATTGGTTTGTCCTTTTCTAATACTGGTATTTCCTTTGGGTTTTCTTTTGCAGCAATCAATGGCTTTGTCTTTGGGAACTTACCAGAGCTGAGCATGTGTGCACAGAAGCATGTGGCCTGGCATTTATTTGGCATGGGCAATGAAGTGGATGTCCACACAGCTTTCTTCCATGGACAGATGCTGACCACCCGTGGACACCGCACTGATGTGGCTCACATCTTTCCAGCTACTTTTGTGACTGCTGAGATGGTTCCTCAGAAGCTTGGCACTTGGTTAATTAGCTGTCAAGTGAACAGTCACTTGCAAAGTGAGATCCACCATTTCCGATTCTTGGCATACAGGAATGAGGAGTCAATACTTGTTGATAGAAGGTTGGGCTTCTGGGTTGGGGCCATGAGATAGGTCTTCCAGGAGAGGCATTTTGGTATAAATGGTGAAACATTAAACTAGAAGTCAGGGTCCCTAGGTTCTTTCTTGGCTCTGCCATTAGCTTGCCAAGTAACCTGGACATGTATCTCTTTGGGTTTAAGCTTCCCCTTCTTGAACAGAAGATGGCCCATGGTTGGATAGGTAGGCTTTCAAGCTGCTTTTCTTTTTTTTCTAAGCATTGTAAAGGAACTAAGGTCTGGAATTTTTTTCAGTTGATTAAATGTGCTCAGAATGGCAGATTAAAGGAGAGTAAGGTTTCTGCAGGTCATCATGGAGTATTGAAATGAAGTTTCAGAGAGAAAGTAATGAATGACACTCTAGTTTGGACCTAACAGCAAGAGGGCTATAAGGTTTTGTGTCAGAGGAAAATAGTTAAAGTAATGTTATTGTGCATCAAGGATCATCAGAGGGGAGAAAAAACACATGAGGCAATGTAAAGAGCACTAGATAAGTGATTAGAAATTTTGAGTTGTAAACTCATTCTTTTTTTTTTAAGAGAGAGAGAGAATTTTAATATTTATTTTATTAGTTTTCGGCGGACACAACATCTTTGTTTGTATGTGGTGCTGAGGATCGAACCTGGGCCGCACGCATGCCAGCCACATCCCCAGCCCTGTAAACTCATTCTTATGAAAAATTTACTGTAATGATTTTGGTCAAGTTCCTTCCCATTTCTAGTACTCATTCGCCCCTTTGTAAAATGGGGGAGTTGGTCTAAATAGCCTCTAAAATATTTAGCTATTACTCTCTAGAATTATTTGATGTATGATGAATTAGGAGGTTACTGGGAAAGTTCTATGTGAATATGTGAAATATTTGAGAAGGTGAGGAGTTACAGAGTGGTAGGATAATGAAATCCTGGGTGTAGCTTTGAGAAAATAGAGGGCAGTTTCATGTACTCCATATATCTAGGATCTGTCCTTGGTCCAAAACGTACCTGGGTAAGAGGGCAAATATGGATTTGGGTTAGGGATGCAACATAATAATGGAACAGCATGGACCTAGGAATGAGAGATCTGGATTCAAATCCTAGTGACACCACTTGCTTACCCACCTTGATAAGTTTGGAAGATGGTAATAATGATTCATTCCATCCTCATAGAGCTGTAATTAGGTTACAGATATTAATATGATTTTAAATCTGACAGACTAGGGAAATTATGTGATGAAGATAGTGGATATAAGAGAAGAAAAGGAGCACCCAGGATCTGTATTTAAAAGATGGGAGCTTAAGTCTAAACACTTCCACTGACTAGCTATACAGTTTGGGAAAGTTAATTAGCCTCTCTAATGCTTAGCTTTATTCATGTGTAAAAGGAGACCATTAAAAGTATACAAAAAGTGGTTAAGAAGATTAATAGCAATAACATGTAAAGCACTTGACAGAGGACCTGTTATATGTAGTCAACAAAAACGAATATCCTTTCCTTCTCTTTCTTCATATCTCAGATTTCTTTCTTTCCTTGCTTTCTTACTTCCTGATACTGTGGATTGAACCCAGGGATATACTACCACTGGGCTACATTCCAAGCCCGTTTTAATTATTTTATTTTATTTTAAAAAATAGTTTTAGTTGTTCATGGACACAATACCTTTATTTTATTTCTTTATTTTTTAATGTGATGCTGAGGTTCAAACCTAGTGCCTCTTACATGCTAGGCAAGTGCTCTACCATTGAGCTACAACTCCAGCCCCCTATTTTTTTAAAAATTTAAGACAGGGTCTTGCTTGGCCTTGAACTTGTGATCCTTTGGACCCAGCCTCTGGAGCAGCCACTGAGCGGAGCCATATGTTATATTTCTTTCTTTTTTTTTCTTTGCTTTCTTTTTGGTAGTATGTGGGTTTGAACCTAGTGGGCATTCTACCATTGAGCTATATCCCCATTCTATTTTATTTTTTACTTTGAGATAGGGCCTAATTAAGTTGCCCAGGCTAGCCATGAACTTGTGACCCTGTTGCTTCAGCCTTCCTAGTAGCTGGGACTACAGTGTGTTCCATTGTACCTGGCTACATCTCAGAATTCTAATGTACATTTTAAAAATATTTTTACTTGAGGATGGACACAATACCTTTATTTTATTGATTTATTTTCATGTGGCTCTGAGGATCAAACCCAGTGCCTCACACATTCTAGGCAAGCACTGTACCCCTGAACTACAACCCCAGCCCCCATTTTTTTTTTGATACTAGGAATTAAACCCAAGGGCACTTAACCACTAAACCACATCCCAGCCCTTTTTATTTATTTATTTATTTTTAATTTTGAAGCATGGTCTTACTAAGTTTCTTAGGGCTTCACTTAGTTGCTGAGGCTGGCCTTGAATTTATAATCCTCCTGCCTCAGCCTCCTCAGTCCCTGGGAGTACATGCATGAGCACGCACACCTGGTTCCCAGTCCCCCTTTTTTTATTTATCCACTCATTGAATTTTATACCAGATATGTTTCAATGTAGTTAAAAAATGCTTCTGTTTTTCTTCTTTCACTTTATTCATATCATACTTTCATGTTTTTAAGTTTTTTGAATTATAAAATTGAGTTTACATATTCCCCAGACTTTTAAAATTTTTTTTATTTTGAGACAGGGTCTCACTAAGTTGCGGAGGCTCTCCTTGGACTTGTGATCCTTGTGACTCGGCCTCCAGAGTAGCTGGGATTACAGGCATCAACCACCATGCTCAGCTTACCTCTCTTTTAAATTTGATGTGCCCAGGAGAGAAAGTGGCCCATTTTGATGTTGGGTAAAAAGATTAGTGCAGGGTGGGAGGAAAAAACAATTAGAGGAGCAAGCTGAGTGCTCTGGGTAGAAATCCTGGTAGAATGGGATCAGCCATGATGTTCTTCCTGCAGATGGCATGCAGGCACTCTACAAGGTCAACTCTTGCTCCACGGCTCCTCCTGTGGACCATCTTACAGGCAAAGTCCGGCGGTACTTCATTGAGGCCCATGAGATTCGATGGGACTATGGCCCAATGGGGCGTGATGGCAGTACTGGGAAAAGTTTGAGAGAGCCAGGAAGGTAAGAGGCCGAGGGCTTTCTCTTCCTATCCCTGCCTAAACATCTATTATCTCCCTTCCAGAAATATCTCATTTCACTTGGGGATCACAGTGATTGTCTGGCTAGGGTTACTGTTAGCCAATTTCTTTTTGGCCCCTGGGAGAGCTTGCTTTTGGGGAAGCTATAGGTAGCAAAGCTTTTGGTAAGGTTATGTCATATCTGCAGCAAAGGGTCCAAACATATTTTGAGACCATTCCTGCGGTAATCCCTGGAAATGTTCAGAAAGGAAAGCCCAGGTGGGACCAGTTCCTGCATGAGTTGAAATGACTTTTCTCTACTTCTTTACTTTATCCATTACTTACTTCCTTGTTCCTTCCTTTTTTTTTTTTTTGCATAATCCAGAGGAAGCATTTGAGGAGGGTTATAAAAATCACTCTATGATTTTGGGTATAGCTATTCCATACCCATCCTTTTGGAGGGATTTCTCCAGGTTTTCTTGCCTCATCCATGAACAGATGTGGACAAATTGAGCAGGAAGTTAGTGTCCTATTTTGTAGCCAGGATGTCAGTTATACCAATTTACTAGGTAATTGGCGATGCCAGGTTGTTTTTTTTCTTTTGTGGTACTGGGGATTGAGCCCAGGGCCTCACTCATGCTAGACAAGCACATTATCAGTAACTACATCCCCAGCCCTTTTTATGTTTTATTTTGAGCCAGGGTCTTACTAATTTGCTTGGTGTCTTGCTAAGTTACTGAAGCTGGCTTTGAACTTGTGATCCTCTTACCTCAGTTACATGAGTATCTGGGATTATAAGTGTATGCCACCACATTTGGTGACACCAGTTCTTTCACAGAACAGGCACATAGTAGATTACTAAGAGAGGACATAGGGGAAACTCCTCGGGCATCCATTGTGTTTATTCTTTTTTTTTCATTTTAAATATTTTTTTAGTTGTCAATGGACGTTTATTTTATTTATTTATATGTGGTGCTGAGAATCGAACTCAGTGCCTCACACATGCTAGGCAAGTGCTCCACCACTGAGCCACAGTCCCAGCCCTAGTGTTTATTCTTTCAGGAGGAAATAATGAAGTGAGTCTGAAGAAAAGTAAGGCAAGTTGGCACTTGAGTTTCAGAATGTTATCTAGTCACCACCTGGGCTTGCCCACTTAGTGGGCTTTCATTTTGGTGTGAAAGCCTATTAAAAATTTTGAGATGGGATCTCATTATATTGTGCAGGCTCATCTTGAGCTCATGGGTAGAATTGATCCTGCCTCACATCTTCTTAGGTGCTGGTATGATAGGCACATGCCACCATTCCTGCCTAATTTTTGTGGTGCTAGGGAATTGAACCCAGGACCTCATGCATGCTAAGTAAGCCCTTTTACCACTGAATCACATCCCCAGACCCTGGACAGTGCTATTCTTGATTAAGGAGAGAAAGTATTCGTAGTACCTGAGGATAATTAAGGACACTGATATAGGCTATGTAATTTGGGAGGGCAGAACTGATTCCAGTACTTACAAGGAATAATATCCCAGCTCCTGATAAAGAATAACTTCCATAATTAAAATTATCTAATAGTAAAGGGTATTATATTTTCTGAAAATGAATTCTTTGTCTTTGGAAAGGTTAAAACAGAAGCCATATATCACTTATTGGTGGAGATACCTTCAATGGTGGGAATTAATCTGGAAGATCTCTGAGGTCCTTCTAATCATAAAGGTCCATAACTTGATAAGATTAAGGGTGAGGTGGGATCTATTTGATGGTCAGTGAAGTTGTGAGACATTTACCTCCTTATATGCCAGTGGTTCAGATAAGTTCTTCCAGAAGAACTCCACTCGAATTGGAGGTACTTACTGGAAAGTTCGATATGAAGCCTTCCAAGATGAGACATTCCAAGAGAAGTTGCAACTGGAAGAAGATAAGCATCTTGGAATCCTTGGTGAGCAATATTTTATTTATTTTTGTGAGCAAGATTTTAATTAATAAAATTTATTGCCTAGGTCAGAGAAGTAAGAAGGATATGGGAACTAGAACCTGAGAGTGGTGAAAAAGGATTATGGATCTGAATTTGTTTGAAAAACACTAGGTTAAGCATAGTCAAATAGTGATCTTTGCTGTAGGATTTCCAAGAGCCTTGAATTTATTTTTGTTCATCATGAATCTCCAAGATAGACATAGAGTTTATAGAATTTCTCATACTTACTTTACTACTGATCGTTTCTTGGTAATATATTCTAGTACCACTTTTGTACAGACCATACTTTTAGAATTGCTTCTCTAGGGTCATTCCTGAAAGGTATAAGGCAGTAAGCTTGTTCAGATATTTGGCAATCTTGGACCAGGAGCAGATTGGTACATATAGATGTGCTTGCTGTGGTGAAGGTTGCAGAAATAAGATTAGAGTCTGACCTTGAAGAAAATATTCAGAAGGTTGATAGCACAGTATTAAAAGAGTTTATAGCAAGATTATATGTGGTTTAGTCACTTGGTGGAACCAGGAAATAGAATAGGTCAGATGGGACAAAACTTTGGAAATGAAAGTACCGTAATGAGCCAAACTCTGGAGACAAGCGTGTGTCAAGTTTATTCTAGATCCTTAGGGTGGATAATAGTCCATATACCGGAAAGATAGAATAATATAAGTAAGAGAAATTCACTCTAAGGAAGAGAAGTTAAGTAGAGTATGAAGGTGTTGTCTTGACTTGGGCTCAGGATGGGTCCTCAGTTTTTGAGCAGAGGTAGAGCTTCAGGTATGGAAATTGAGTAGAAAACCAAGCCAGAGACTCTGACCTTAGGTTAGAGCCAGCATAAATGCTTACATTATTTCTTGGTACTTTTCGTTGGCTTTAAAAGTGACCCAAATATGTTAGAGGTGGGGTGAGTAGTGAAGCATAGAAAAGTTCAGAAGCTGTGACTTAGACTAGCTAGTCCAGGACCTGGAGACAGAATATAATAATTACCTTAACTTAGAATTGGTTTAAGACTGAGATAACCCACTCGGATAATAAAATTAGGGGAAACAGGTTTGGATCTGACAGTGATTGGGAGAAAGACCTGGCATTAGATCCTGGCTCTGCAACTAACGTGCCATTTGAATTTGTGTATGTCAATTCCACCTCTCTGAGCTGAAGTTTCCTCATCTGTAAATTGGAGATAATAACCTCTGCCCTGTATGCCTTAGAATGATATTTGAGGATAAAAATGAGATAGTGGATTTTACAGTGCTTTTTATAATTGTAAATTGCAGTATATTTGGAATGGATTATTCTTATTCTTTCTTGTCAAGACTAGAGTTCTTTCTGCTTTCACTTACCTTTTCTTTTCCTTCATCTCTTTCAGTTTCTTTCCTTCATCTTTGTCTTCTTTCTCATTGTCTCCCCCTTCCTATTTTCCAGGGCCAGTGATCCGGGCTGAGGTGGGTGACATCATCCAGGTGGTCTTCTACAACCGTGCCTCCCAGCCATTCAGCATGCAGCCCCATGGGGTCTTTTATGAGAAAAAATATGAAGGCACTGTGTATAATGATGGTGAGCTAGCAAGGTTTTCAATAAATGTGGGCTGGCTGGTGGTAGCTAGTGGTTGTAGAGAGCGAATCAATGTCTCTTTTCCCATGCCATTATTTTGTTATAAACATTTTAATGAGTATATAATACTTTATCACATAGATATGTTATAATTTATTTAACTAATCTTCCATTGTTTCAACATACAGGTTTTTTTGTACTTTTGAACATTGTAAGTCAGATTACAATGTGTGAATATATACACCCTAGCTTAGATTTCTGAGAATCTAATATTTTAGATTCTTAGGAAAGAATCCTAGAAGTGGAATTATTGGGTAACTATTTTTTTGTTTTATTTTGTTTTCATTTTTCTTTTTTGTAATAGATTTTTTTTTAAAATATTTTTTTTAGTTGTAGGTGGACACAATACCGTTTTATTTTACTTTTGTGGTGCTGAGGATTGAACCCAGGGCCTCACACATGCGAGACAAGTACTCCACTGCTGAGCCACAGCCTCTTTTTGTAGATTTTATTTGATACCAGGGATTAAACCCAAAGGCTCTCTACAACTTAGATATACCCCCAACCCCTTTTTCAAATTTCAAGACAGGGTTCTGACATGTTGCTAAGGCTGGCCTTAAACTTGACATTCTCCTTCCTCAGTCTCCTGAGTCATTGGTATTATAAGTATATGCCACCATGTCTGGCTTAATTTCTTTTTTTCTCTGAGAATATTAGCACATTGCTGATTCTAACCCAAAATGCAAAAAGAGACACTGAAAGCATAAAGGGCAAATTTTCAGACAAGTCTAAAATAAAAGAACATCCTGCAAGGCAAATTTTCTAATCTTAAAGAAGGAAATACTGAGTGGGGCCACAATTAGGTATATGACAACCGAATGTGACCTACAAACCTTGCCTGGTCCTGGTTATAAAAATAGATTTAAGAGACATTTTGGTGATAATTGAAAAATTTTTTATATAGACTAGATATTAGATATTATTAGGAAATTTTCTTAGGTTTGGTTAAGATATTATAGGAACATAGGAGATACTTGCTTTGAGAATAAAATGTTGTGACATTTGCATTTGCTTCAAAATGATGCAACAAGCTGGGCACAGTGGCACATGCCTGTAATTCCAGCAGTTTGGGAAGCTGAGGCAGGAGGATCACAAGTTTGAGGCCAGTCTCAGCAAATTAGGAAGGCTCTAAGAAACTGAGTGAAACCATATCTCAAAATAAAAATTAAAAAGGCTGGGGATGTGGCTCTTTGGTTAAGTGCCCTTTGGGTTCAATCCCTGTATCCAAAAACAACAAAACAAAACAAAACAAAACAAAAAAAACTCAACAAAAGCAAACAAACAAAAACCATGTTTGTGTGTGGATTTTTGTACATAGATAAATTAGGATGGCAAAACACTAATAATAGACTTTCGGTGGTAAGCTGATCATTGTACCATTCTTTATATATATTTTTAGTTGTAGTTGGACACAATACCTTTATTTTGTTTATTTATTTTTATGTGGTGCTGAGGATTGAACCCAGGGCCTCGCATATGCTAGGCGAGTGCTCTACTGCTGAGCCACAACCCCAGACCCATTGTACCATTCTTTAAAGTGTCCTAAGCTTAGAAAATTTAAAGAATGAGGAACAATGGATGAATATGAAAAGTTGAAAATGTACCAAATTATACTCCCTTGTTATAAGCTATACTACAAATACTGTTGTATATGCTTTTATGCCCACTTTTATGATTATTTTTCAGCATATGTGTGTGTGTGTATATATTATATATATATTATTTTTAGCATGGGGCCTCACTCTGTTCCCTAGCCTTTTTTCCAGCTTGGGACCTCAAGAGATCCTCTAGTTTCAGCCTCCTGAGAAACCGATACTAAGACATTCAGCTCCATGCCTGGCCCAAATATATTTCTAAGATTTAGACTTGATGAATTAGAGGATGCATATTAAAATTTTGCACCTATATCCAAATTGCTCTCTGAAGAGATTTGTAGTCTCATCAATTTGGAGTTCTATCAAGGTACTTGAGAGGGACCCATTCTTTACAACCTTATTAACACTGGGGCAGTTTTTATTGTTGTTTGTTTGTTTTGGGGGGATTGAGCCCAGGGGTGCTTTACAACTGAGCTACATCCACGGCTCTTTTTATTTTTTGAGACAGGGTCTAATTTACTGAGCTTCTTGCTAAGTTGCTGAGGCTGGACTGGAACTTATAATCTTCTCTCAGTCTCCTAAGTCACTAGGTTTACAGGCATGCACCTGTAATCTTTGGCAAAATGAGAGCATTGTAGGCAGATAATTCAACAAAATCATTTTTTTGGCAGGCAGATTAAACCCAGTGGTACTTTACCCCTGAGCTACATCCCCAGGTTTTATTTTTATTTTTTAAATTTTGAGACAGGATCTCACTCACTATGTTGTTCAGGGTCTTGCTAAATTGAAGTCACTATTGTTTTGATTTTTTGATTTACATTTTTTGATTATGTTGACATTCTTGTCAGTATTTAATACATATCTCTTGTTCTTTTTTTAATTACTACTATGGATTGAACCCAGGGGCGCTTAACCACTGAGCCACATCCCCAGCCCTTATACATATCTTATTTATTTCTGTGCATGAAACTTTTTAAGGCTCTTTCTTTTCTTCTCTCTCTCTCCCTCCCCCCCTCCCTCCTCCT
>NW_026000294.1:6091721-6134694 GCF_001458135.2 Marmota marmota marmota | reverse complement strand
ACATCATTGGATGGTTATGACTTCTTTCTTTCTTCTCTCTCTCTCTCTCTCTCTCTCTCTCTCTCTCTCTCTCTTTCCCTCAATACGGGGGATTGAACCTGGCGGTGGTGTACCACTGAGCTATATCCCCAGCCCTTTTTATTTTTTATTTTGAGAAAGGGTCTTGCTTAATTGTCCAGACTTGGTTGGAATTTGTGATCCTCCTGCTTCAGCCTCCAAAATTGCTGGGATTACTGGTATGTACTACCATGCCTGGCTTTTAAGGCTCTTGATGCATTTTGTTAGCATATTTTCCAAAAGGGTTATTTGCATTTACACCTTAAAAATTTTTTTTTAGTTCTCAATGTGCCTTTATTTTATTTATATGTGGTGCTGAGAATTGAACCCAGTGCCTCACATATGCCAGGCAAGTGCTCTACCACTGAGCCATAACCCCAGCCCTGAATTTACACTTATCCATTTTATAGGTGGGTGAGAAAGATAGCTGCCAACATTGATTATAATTTATAAAATATTTACTAATCTGACAAGCAAAAAAGTTATCTAGGTACTTTTCATTTGTACTTCTTTTATTATTTATTTATTTTGGTGCCAGGGATTGAATCCAGAGGCACTTTACCACTGAGCCACATCACTAGCCTTTTTAATTTTGTTTTGTTTTGAGATGGGCATCTCAGTAAGCTCCTGAGGCTGGTTTTGAACTTGCAATCTTTCTGCCTCATCCTCCTGAGCTGCTGGGATTAAAGGCATGTTCCACCTGTGGTGATTCTTTGATTAAATTTGATTTTTTTTAAAATTTCAACCTGAGGGTATAGTTCTATGGTAGAACTATGCTTAGCATGTGGGTGGCCTTGGGCTTAGTCTCTAGCACCACTAAAGAAAAAAAATTCTGTGTGTTGCTTGATCATGTCCTGTGTTCACTGAAGGAATTATAGCCTTAGTGTTTTTTGTATATATACACATATACATATATAACTTATACATGCCCACACATGCATACCTGCATATTGAAAGGAAAAAGATATTCAACAATTAGACTTGTTTAAAGATGAAATGAGCTATGATGATAGGTAGTGAGTTTGAAGCAGAAGTAGGAATATAAGAGTAGATAAATGTATATTTTCTAGTATGGGGTATTCAGAGAAGTCTTAAAGTCTCTTTTACAATATTCTATTTTGCTGCTATTGCTGCTGCTACTCCAAAATGCCTTTGTTTATGATCTTTATCCCTCTGTTTGGAACTGATGATCCTCACACTAATCAATGTGATTAATGAGTTCACGATTTCCCTGCAGGCTCATCTCATCCTGGCTTGGTGGCTAAACCTTTTGAGAAAGTAATATACCGCTGGACAGTGCCTCCCCATGCTGGTCCCACTGCTCAGGATCCTGCCTGTCTCACCTGGATGTACTTTTCTGCTGCAGATCCCATAAGAGATACAAACTCTGGCCTGGTGGGCCCCCTGCTGGTGTGCAAGGCTGGTGCCTTGGGTGCAGATGGCAAGCAGGTATTGCCAGAGATGTCTGGCTGGGAAGCCTGGTGGGAGGAGGATGAAGCTGAATTGTTAATAGGAGTCCTACATGAAAGTAGGTTTTAGAGGTAATGGAATAGAAAAAAAAATTACCAAGCTGTTGCATCAGAAGTTAATAATTGGAGACTTCATGCTATCCTTGCATGTTATTTTTTTTTATCACAAACATACATCTTAACCTGTTTTTTCCTATTTCATATCCTCTCATCATCATTTCCTTTTTTCTGCTCCTCCTCCCCCTTCACCTCTTGCTCCCTCTCTTTATTCTGTCCTCTTCCCCTCACCTCTTCTTTCCCTATCCTTTCTCCTCCACCCTGTCCCTTTCCCTATCCCTCTCTCACTTCAGTGGCCCCTAAAATTTGTCCCTAACCCCTAAATGTGCTGTAGTATTTGATAGTCTTCTTTGTTATCTAGCCAATCATTTCTAGCTATGCAACCTTAGACAAATTACTTAACCTCTCTGATTTACTTTCCTGTTCTCCAAAAACATAGGCTTAACAGTGGAGGAATCTCAAGATTCTGTAAGGATTAATGCAAATAATCCATATAAAGTCCTTAGCATAGTGTCTGGCACATAGTAAACACTTAGCAAATGTGAACTATAACAATTATTATTACTATTTTTATTTTCAAATTTCCCTCCAGAGCCTTCGTCTGCTGTCCTAGCCACTGTCATTCCTCTCCCCAGGTGTCTCCAGGTTCTCGGCTATCACACTCTGTAATGCTGCTCCCTATGCCTCTTCCCAGCTCTTTTCACGCATTTCTCCCCTCAAGGCTTTTTATTCTGACCTTATTCTCCCATCTACAATTTGAAGTTAACCTGAGGAATAACTGCCTAGCAATAATTGCAGCTCTGGGCAGGAGTTGTGGGCTTGACTCATCTGGAAAAGGAAATGGGAAAAATGAGGGATTCTTGGATCTCCAGCTGCAAAGTACATACCTGCTGAAACCATTGCTATTCTTCCCTCTGCCTTCTTCCACTGGGCCTGCAGAAAGGGGTGGATAAAGAATTCTTTCTTCTCTTCACTGTGTTGGATGAGAACAAGAGCTGGTACAATGAAACCAATCAAGCAGCTGCTCTGTTGGATACTCGACTGCTCTCAGAGGATGTCGGCTTCCAGGACTCCAATCGGATGCATGGTATGGGGAGTACTTTTGACTTAGGCTACAACTGAGAAGTCCCAAGTAAAATCGAATCAGACCAGTTCCCAAAATACTCACTCCATTGGTTAGATCTATCAAAGACACAAGTTGTATTGAGGGATTCAGTCTACAATAGGAGATCTTATTCTTAGTGCCTTCTTTTACTGTGCCCTGTGTTACACAGTATGGGGATATTTAAAGTCAGGTGAGGTGACGATTATGTATAAGGAATACTCTAGAGAGTGTGAACTATATGCTGGGATGATACCCTTACAGTTTTTATTTTTTTTACTTTTTTTAAAAGTCTTTGGTACTGGGGATGGAATCAGAGACATTTTACCATGGAGCTATAAGCCCAATCCCCCCCCCCCCCTTTTTTTTTTAAATTTTGAGACAGGGCCTCACTAAGTTGCTGAGACTGGCTTTGAACTTGCAATCCTCCTGACTCAGCCTCCTGCATTGCTGGGACTTCAGGCATGCACCACCATGCCTGGCTTGTTTTTATTTTTACTTTTTGTGATGCTTGGGCTCAAACTCAGGGCTTTGTGTGTTAGAGGAATGCTCTACCATGGAGTTATTCCCCAGTTCCCTTTCCCGTCTTATCCCTCTCCCTTTTCTCTCATACCCTTGCTCCCATTTCACATGCTCCAGCCCAGTTGGGTGTTTTTCTCCCTTTAAGCATCCTTTGTATCTTGCCGATTTCATGCCTTTGCAATGCTGTGCTCTGCATTTTAAAAATTTTTTCATTCCTCACATATTTGCCTGCAGCCTATAGAAATTCTGTCCATTCTTTGAAGCCATTCTTTTTGTGCTAAAAAAAATATGTCTTCCATGTAACCACTTTTTTTGGGGGGGGAGGGGAGGGAGCTGCAATTCTGGACATTGTACCCAGGGACACTTTAACAATGAGCTACACCCCCATCCCTTTTTATTTTTATTTTCAGAAAGAATCTCTCTAAGTTGCTGAGGGTTTCATTAAGTTGATAAGGCTGACTTTGAACTTTTGACCCTTTTGCCTCAACCCCCCCGAGTTGTTGGGATTACAGGCCTACGGCACTACATCCAGCTCATGTAACTGCTTCTTAGCACTCAAGTCAAGTGATGACACCCTCTTCTGAACTAGTATTGTATTTTGATTAGATAATTTTAATATAAAGTTCCACACACTTCTCATTATTATAGTTATTTGTTACATGACTTTGACTTCTGCTAGAGTATAGTCTTTAAAGGTGAGTATTGTATGTTGCTTATCTCTGCATACTCTATATTATCTAACACATAGCAAATGTTAACTGAAATTAGTGAACTACCAAATGAAAGGGTGGGTGGCTGGGTGGGCCGGTGAGGGAATGAATGGGAAAACATGGTACCATTTTCCACGGAGCTCCCAGCAATTTGTAATGAGATGAGAATAATAACACCCATGAAACAATTATAGAACAATCCAAGACAGACTATAATTAAGTGCTAAATTGTGTAGAACAGCTTTTAAGTTCAGAGGAGGAGAACATTAATGAGGAACAATCAAGTTAAAGGATTCCTGGAAGAAGGGAGCACTTGAGCTGGGTCTTGAAGACTGAATAGGTTTGCAATCAGAACATTACAGGCAAGGAATCAGGGGGTTAGCAATGTTCCCATCAGCATCCCAGGGGATTATCAAATAAGATGACTCATTAAGGCTGATTCCAGTGGAGGTGGTGATATAGAAAAGGGGTCAGCTTTAGGCAGGTCTTACTGTATTTTGTGTGTGTCTTGGGGGTGGGGAGAGTGTACATGGTGGGAAGAGAATGAGCATGATTGTATTATCTTTTGGCTCTGTCTCTTGGTTCCCATTTCCGGTTATTTCCATCATCTGGCAAAAGCAAATCAATTTTATAAGCCAAGAGCATTCCAGTTTGAATTTCCTGAGCACCTAATTGGTATAAACAACATGCCAGATGCTTATGCAGTTATATAGATTCAGAAAATGTGCTAGGTCAATCTAGTACAGGAGATAGATTTTCAAGTAAATCATTGGACTCTGTAGTAATTGGTATTATGCAAATTTTATGTTAAAATTTATGGAAATTAGGGGGAGGGAGAATAAACTCTTCTTCACAGAGGAGATGATATTTGAGGTAGACTATGATAGATGAGTAGTAGATTGCCATAGAACTACACTGGAAGGTGCAGTCTGTTCCAGGCAGAGGTCACAGTATGTGAAAAGTCAACCATTGTTTTCTAAGCACCTACTATGTCTAATGTCTTAGGGATGTAGAGACTAACAGAGCTCACAAGACAATGGTGTGTGTGTGAGAGGGTAGGAGGACAGAACTCAGGTAAAGGTGTAGGAGGAGGCTCTCACAAGAGTTTGGGTCAGAGAGGATAAGGGCCAGAACTTTGGCAATAGAAATGAAGATACAGAGAAGAGGACATTTGGAGCTGCAGATGGAACCTTGGAGGACATAAACACTCTGGAGGAGTGGGGAATCAGAAGAAGATGGAGAAGAAACAGTCAGAGAGGTGTCAGAGAACCAGAAAACATAGTGCCACAGAAATCAAGGGAGGAGGGTTCCAGAGAGTGGGAGTAAGAGAGGTTAGGGTGTACATGTGTACATGTGTGTGGTTGTTGTTCAGAGTAGCTCAGTGTTGCCAGTGTGTGGTGGTGAAGGAGGAGGGTTGGGAGGTGAGGCCAAAAAGTCCAACTGAGCTCCCATCCCAATGACAGATATTCATGAGTAGAACTAAAGTGGTTTAGAGAAGAAGGCAAAGGAATTGAGGGTGATCTGAAAGTTTCAAGCTGTAGGAAACCATAGTACAGAACTGATATCATACTACTGGCCAGTGTTCAACTAGTCTGATCTCATCTCCCCATCTTGTCTTGTGTTTTTGTTTTCCAGCCATTAATGGGTTTCTGTTCTCTAACCTGCCCAGGCTGGACATGTGCAAGGGTGACACAGTGGCCTGGCACCTGCTTGGCCTGGGCACAGAGACTGATGTGC
Source organism: Marmota marmota marmota (assembly GCF_001458135.2). Taxonomy (NCBI): domain Eukaryota; kingdom Metazoa; phylum Chordata; class Mammalia; order Rodentia; family Sciuridae; genus Marmota; species Marmota marmota. The sequence goes on along the minus strand of NW_026000294.1, from coordinate 6,129,040 downwards.
ATGGGGTCATGTTCCAGGGCAACACCGTGCAGCTTCAGGGAATGAGGAAAGGTGCAGCCATGCTATTTCCTCACTCTTTTGTTATGGCCATCATGCAGCCTGATAACCCTGGTAAGTACCTTAAGAGGTGGCCCTAGGCTTATAGGCTTTATTAAGTTGAGGACCTACCTGGGGATGCAAGGTGGGATGGTTTTTGATGAAAAAAGAAGTAGCATATTGAAGGTAGTATTTTCAGAATACTTTTCTATTTTCCTTCTTCAGTGGATCCTCCGTGTTTTAGTTATTTGGCTTCTCTTCTCAGCTGCAAGCAGAATACTGTGAGAAGGCTGAGGAAGGTCTTTCCTGGAATAGTGGGAGAGAAGTAAGGGTTCTGCCCAGCTTCAGGGCAGTTTCTTACATGGAAGAAGGTGAAATTACCACATAGAAATTTTACAGATAAAGTCCTTGCAGTGGGAGAAAGGCCAATGACATATACCTATAAGTGCTTTTATCCCTTCCGATATTCTGTGAGGATTTCTGCAAATTTTCCTATTTTTGGTGTGTATGTGAAAGAGAGAGAGAGAGAGAGAGAGAGAGAGAGAGAGAGGTGTGTTGTAAACAGTTTCAGCTCAGAAATCAGAACACAGAGACTCTTAGATTCCTTTCTTACTTATTTTTTCTTAATTCCTTCCCACACTCCCTTTATCTATCCTTTCCTCCTTTTATCCATTTCTTCTTTAATGAAGAAATGTGACTAGAATGTTCCACCAGCTTCCATTTATTTCTGGCATTTCATAATGCCGCAGTATTTTTTCAGTCCCTAAGGTGTATTCTTTTTACAGCCAGTAGGTGGCGATAGTGTTTGTAAGAAAAAGCTGTCGGTTCTACGCAGTTCCTACTGAACTTATTTTAGTCATATGAATTCTATTCATGTTTGGAATAACAATTCTTAAAGAAAATAATTCCCTTCAACAATTTAATAATTACAGCCTGGCTCTGAGTTTGACAAAAACATAAAGCTTTTTCTTGAGTCCTCATTGGTTCTCATCTACTGGGATATTTTCTTAGTTAGGGAGAGTTGTTAGAAAATTAGAAATAGCATTAATGGAGCAGAAGAGAACAAGAGGAACGCATCATTTTAGTGAGGTAGGGGTGGGGAACTTCTGAATAAGAAAGCCAAATCCCAGATTTAATCGCCTTCCTGCAAAACCAGTCAAGCTCCCTAGTCAGGTCTACATGCTTTTTCAGGGCTCACTCTTACTTTAAATAAATGAAATTATTTTGGTGCCCTACTGTAGCCCAAGGAGGATGGCAGAGTACCTATAGCTACAGCTACTTGGAGGCTGATGTGGGAGAATCACTTGAACCCTCCAATTTGGGGCCAACCTGGGCAACATAGCAAGACTCCTTCTCAGTTAAACAACAATAACAACAAACCCCATTATACTGGATAGTCTAGAGGGAAAGGAAGAAGATGAGTTTACAAGAGTAAAGGCTTGAAATGTTACTTTTGGTTAAGATCCCTGGATTTTGTTATTAGCAAAAGCACAAACCCTTTTATACCTTTCTTATATTTCCAGACCTTTAAAACAGTTTCCTTTTTTTTTTCACAGAGATTCCAGGTCATAGATTATTGGAACTAGTAGAGTATCTTCTAGATCATCTTAATTCATTTATTTTACTAATAGGTGCAAAGGACAGAGACCTGGAGGGGAAAAATTACTTGCTTAGATAAGAAATGTTGGCTATATTTTTCCTGCTTCTCCTCTCACTCCTCTTCCTTCAAATCTTGTTGATTCTTACTCCTAGATGATTTCTTGCATCAGAACTCTCCATTCATCTCATGGGAACTTGCTCTGTGATTAAGATGGAGACCATAGTGACTAGTTCTCCAAAAACATGGCAAAAGAATCCAGTTTAATGGATGAGCCAGGACCAGAATCTGACATTGGGATTTTGGAGAGACAGGTAGTAATAGGCAATGGCAAATGTACATATGTGCCGAGGTGATTTAAAAACATCACTGTGACCAGATGTGGTGGTGCGTGCTTGTAGTCACTACTGGGAAGGCTGAGGTCAGAGGATGGCTTGAACCTAGGAGTTCTAAACCAGCCCGTGCAAAATAGTGAGACCCAGCCTAAAAAAAAAATAGTCACTTTGGAGATTCAACCTGCTATGGGTTGAATGCTAATGAATATGTTTAAAAAACTAGAAAAATAAATGTCTTTAAAAATTCAGCAAAATATTAAGAGTTTGAGTTATGTGGGTTTGTTGGTGATTTTTTAATCATATTTTTTTGCTTAAATTTTAATAAGCTTATACTACCTTTAATAAAAATGACATATTGTTTTTTAAAAATATCACCCTGCATACAATGCCTCAGCTCTTCCTATACTGATAACTAGAGCTTTAATAGTATGGGAACGTGGCAGATAAAAAGGTCAAAGCTTGTAATATATTATTTTCCACTAAATTCTTGTTAGATTTCTCAGCAGAAAGAGACTATTTATTACTGCACAGGACCCTCATTAGAGTTTCTTTTTCCCTCTTTTGCTACTGGAGCTCTATTGCTTACTTTCTTCTTTCTTTCACAGTGCTGAGGATTGAACCAGGGCCTGCTCACTTGCCAAGCAAGGGCTCTGCCACTGAGCTATATCTCCAACCTCTGGAACTCCTTCCTTATTCATTTTTTTCTCTGCTTTACCACCCTCTTTTTTTCCCCTATTCCTTTTTACTCTCTTCTCTTGTTTTCCCTTTCTTTTATCCATCTTTTTTCCTTTTTATTTTTCTTTTCCTTTTAAAACCTTCTTCTTCTCTCCTCCTCTTTATTTCTTTTTCTGCACTCATTTGTCTCCCATGTTGTCTTTTGTTTTTCCTTCTTTTTTATTTTGTCCTTTACTTCTTTTCATCTCTTTTCTCTTTCCTTTCTTATTTGTCCCAATTCCTTCTTCCCATATCTCACCTCTCTTTTATTTTCTTCCTTTGATTTCTCTCTCCTTCCTCTTTATATCCCTTCTCCGTTCTTCTCCCTTGTCTCTTTTTGTTCCTTTGCCTTCTTTTCTCCATTTTCTTTGTATCTTTATTTCTTTCACATTTGCCTACCTCTTTATTTTCTTTTCTCTCTTTTCCTTTACCTTCATTCTGTGTCTTTTCTTTCCTCTCCACTTGAATTTCTCTGTATTTTCTCTGTTTTTCTTTCTCACTTCTTTTTATTTTCTCTTTCTTTTTCTGTTACATTTTCCCAAAGCACTGTAAACAACTATTCACTCAATGGCTTATGTACTAAGGATGTGAGGATGAATTGGGAAGCTCACAGTTAATGTGAAAGGGAGATAGGAATGTAAACATTATTATTCAGAAGGCTACGATGATGCTATCTGCTAAGAGTTATGGTAACACACAGGGAGCTGTGACAAATTTTTCTTGCAGAGTGAAGCTCTGCTTGGAAGGCAGACATTCAGACTGAGCTTTTTGTTTTCTTTCTGTTTTTGTGGTGCTGAGCATCCAACCCAGGGCCTTGCTGCCTGCTGGGTAGGCACTCTACCACTGAGCTACTCCCCCAGTCCCAGATTAAGCTCTTGAGGTTGAATAAACAGTTATCAGACAAAGAAAGGGGGTGGTTGATGAGGAGGACCTTACAGGCAGTAGGAAACTTATGGGTAATAGTTTGTAAGCATTACCTGTCTAGAGAAGATTGAATCAAGTGATTTGATTCGGTGAGCTTCAACTTGAGATAGTATGCTAAATAATATTTGTAAATGTGGAGGTACTTTTAATTATCACAATGACTGGAAATGTGTAGGGGTGATATTGGTATATAGAAGGTAGGAGTCCAAAAGTTGTCCTACATGTAGAATAGTGATTAGTGTAGGTTTGGGAAAGTGGGGAAGGGTGGATAAAGAGAGGCTGGATTTATTTATTTATTTTTGGTACCAGGGATTGAACCCAGGGGTGCTTTATCACTGAGCCACATCCCCAGACCTATTTTAGTTAGACACAGGGTCTCATGGAATTGCTTAGGGCCTTGCTAAATTGCTGAGGCTGGCTTTGAACTCACAATCCTCCTGCCTCAGCCTCCCAAGCTGCTGGGATTACAGGTATGTTGCACCACACCCAGAAAGAGGCTGGATTTAATCAGTGCATGCTGTATGCATGTATAGAAATACTGCACCAATCCCCATTAATATATACAATTAATACACGTTAATCAAAATTAAAATAAAAAATGTTGGAAAAAAAGCCTGAAATGTGTAAGACAGTCCTAAATAATGAAGAATAAATCCCACCCCAAATGCTAATAGCACCCCTGTTGAACATGTAGGGTATAAGAGAGATAGGAAGTGACTAAGGATGCAGTTAGAAAGAGGAAGGGCCTTGCTAAAGGAGCTAGGACTTAATCTTCTATGCTATGTGAACCCATCAAAGATTTTATTTATTTTATCAAGATAATGACTGATAGGATGTGATTTTCATTTTTGTAAGTTTACTATAGAATACTATGTGTAATGGCTCTGAGTCAGAAGGAATCAGAACCAGTGCAGCACAGCAGAAGGCTCTTGAAAGAGATGATGACAGTCTGCCAACAGTCAGGGCCAATGGAAATGCAGAGAAGGGCAGAGTTAAGGGATATTTGGGAGCAAAAAAACATGACTGAGGGGATGAGCAAGACAAAAGAATGGCTGAGGTTTTCAGCTTCTGCATCAAGTGGATGGTGATGGTAGCTAGATGAACAAATGCAGGAGCAGAGGAGGGATAATAAGGTGGTAAGATTTGGGTAAAAAGTATTCATCTGGGGGAATGTTAAATTTTAAGTTCTTGGTAAAAATCTATATTAGGTATTTGTGGATTGGAATCTAAAGGTAGAAGTGAAGCCTGGAGGGAGAGATTTGGGTGTTCTAATTGTTCAAGTCCTAGCATGGAGAATGATAGGAAAGGAAACTTAAGGCAGAAATCTACATTTGAGAGGAATGTAGGAAAACAGAAGCCAGAATAAAGGAAAAGCAAAGAATTGATTAACAGTAGGAGAACATTCAGAACTAAGAGCTCAAGAGTGTTGGGGAAAAAAAATGGCTTCAAGGAGTCAGTGTGGTGGCACATGACTGTAATCCCAGTGACTTGGGTAACTGTGACAGGAGGATCACAGGTTCAAGGCCAGCTTTAGCAGTTTAGTGAGACTGTGGTTGAGTGCCTGTGAGTTGATCCCCAGTACCACACAAAAAAAAGTGGTTTGGACAGAAATACTCACATGAGAAAATTCAGATAATGTGTCTAACCCAAGTCATATGACTTCGTCAGAATGTCCTCTACTTGTTTTTATCCCCTTAGATGATTATCAGACTTCTTTTCACACTAGACCCTGACCCATAACATTTGGACCATGTATATAATCACCTTTTGGCACACACATTGATTCACTCAGTATATATTTATGAGTAAACAAGATACATGATCTTTGCTCTTAGGGGAAGGCCTCAGTAAACACAGAAGTAAAATAAGATAGTTTCAGATAATGATATATGTCATGAAGGCAATAAAATACAGTGAGGTGATAAAATAATGGAAGCCTTACTTTAGAGAATGGTGTTCAAGCCAGGCATGGTGGCACATGCCCATAATCCCAGTGACTTGGGAGGCTGAGGCAGGAGGGTTGCAAGTTCAGGTCCAGCCTCAGAAATTTATCGAGGCCTTAAGCAACTTAGAGATTTCCTATCTCAAAATAAAATTAAAAAGGGCTGGAGATATGGCTCAGTGGTAAATCAACTCTGGGTTTAATCCTCAGTACCAAAAAGAAAAAAAAAAATCTGAGAAAAGCATTTTAAGCAAAAGGACCAGCAATTGCAAATATCCTACAGGGGGGACAATCATGGCTTGTTCAGGGATCAGAAAGAAGGCCAGTATGGTTGGAGAGTAGTGAGCCAGGGGAAGACTGATGTGATGGAAGGTTATAAAGGTTGATGAAAGTCATACTATGTAAGGCCTTCTAAACACAGTCAGAAGCTTGGATTTTATCCTGAGTATGAGTAGGGCATTTAAAGCAAAGATGCAGTGTACTCTGAATTAAAGCAAAGATGCAATGTGCTCTGGATGATATTGTTAAAGAGCACCTGTGTGGATAATGGTTGTAGATGGCAGAAGAAGCAGAGATGATATTGAGAGGTTATTGCAAATTTTCAGGTAAGACATAATGGTAGCTTGGACTATATATATCTCCTATATATACACACACATACACATATTTATTTATTTGTTTATTTTTTTGGTACTGGGGATTGAATCCAGGGGTGGGTTCAATCAATATATACAATATATACACACACATACACATATTTATTTATTTATTTGTTTATTTTTTTTTGGTACGGGGGATTGAATCCAGGGGTGGTTAACCAATGAGCCACATCCCCAACCTTTTTTATTTGTATTTTTTCAAATTTTGAGACTGGGTCTCACTAAGTTACTTAGAGCCTTACTAGCTACAGCTGGCTTGCTGGCTTTGAACTTGTGATCCCCCTGACTCAGCTAGCCAAGTCATTGGGATTACAGGCATGCCCCACTGCATCTGACTGAAAGGATTATTATTATTATTATCATTATTATTATGTACTGAAGATTGAACTCAGTGGTACTCAACCACTGAGCCACATCCCCAGCCCTATTTTTTTTTGTATTTTATTTGGAGTCAGGGTCTCACTGAGTTGCTTAGTGCTTCACCGTTGGTGAGGCTGGCTTTGAACTCGCTATCCTCCTGCCTCAGCCTCCTGAGCTGCTGGGATTACAGGTGTGTGCCACCATGCCAAGCTTGAAAGGAAAATTTTTGATGGAATAACTTATAGGATTTAGTGATGGAACAGATGGGAAAGGTCAAAATAAAAATAGAGTTTGAAAGTAAGTATGGAAACAAAAGTGGGCACTCTTTTTCTTTCAAGGTGTATGTAAAATAGTGTAATTGACTATTTTTTTTCTAGTACTGGGGATGAAAGCCAGGGCCTCACACATATACCACTGAGAAACATCCATAGCCCTTTTATTTTATTTTTATTTTTTAAATTTTTTTGGTACCAAGGGTTGAATTCAGAGATACTTAACCACTGAGCCACGTCCCCAGCCCCTTTTTAATGTTTTATTTAGAGACAGGATCTCTCTCTATGTTGCTTTAGGGCTTCACTAAATTGCTGAGGCTGGTTTAGACTCATGACCCTCTACTCTCAGCCCTTCCAAGCTTCTAGGATTACAGGCATGTGCCACTGCTCCTGGACATAGGCCTTTTTAAAAATATATGTTATTTTGAAGCAGGGTTTTGGTAAGTTTCCCAGACTGGCCTCTAACTTGTGATCCTCATCCCTCATCCTCCTGAGTAGGTGGGATTATAGAATTGTATCACTATTCCTGGTATAAGGGAACATTTTAAAAGACAGGATGACTGAGTCCTTAACTATGTTTTTTAGATATAAAGTATATTAGGAATGGAGAGGCCAATAATGTAGACTCAGTTTGGGATGGAATAGTCAGGGAAGGCTTTCTGGAAGAGATGAAACATGAATTGGGTCTTAGAGAATAAATGAGTCCTCATAGCTTTTGAGGGTAGGGTGAACAGATGCCTTCCAGAAAGAGGGTAACAGCTTGAGTGAAAATTCCCAGATAGGAATGAGATATGGTAGAGGAACAGTCAGAGATTGATTTAACTGGAGCAATAGTTGACTTTGGAGCAGTGTTTGAAAAGTTGTACTGGGTCAATAGTTTGGGGGCAGCTAATTAGAAAGCTTTGAAAGCCAGGAAGAAGAGTTTGTCATGATGGGATAGGCAATGGGCAGCAATATAAAGGAACAATGTGAATAATGTTCTAAGAAAGTTAGCTTCTTTTGATCAACATTGTCTGAGCCCAAGTGTGTCCTTGACATAAAAATCTTGAGATCAGGTCCAGACAACTCCACAACACAGACATTAAGACCAATATCTCAACATTCTATTATAAAAACCTAGGGAAGGGCCTTCCAAAGCTCTCTTATGTAATCATCCTTGTGGTTAAAAAGTTCCTTTATTATATAGCTATTCAGACCCACCTTTATTTCTTTGGTACTTGGTAGAAAAAGGAGACAACCTGTGGTCAATGCCATCCTTGGAATCATAAGTATAAAACTTTGTTTACTTATTTGTAACTTTGCTTATTAAACATTTACTATACACTGTGCTAAAAACTGTACATACATTAATGTATTAATTTTATTTTATTTTTTAAGAGAGAGAGAGAGAAAGAGAATGAATTTTAATATCTATTTTTTAGTTTTCGGTGGACACAACATCTTTGTTTGTATGTGGTGCTGAGGATCGAACCTGGGCCGCACGCATGCCAGGCGAGCGTGCTACCGCTTGAGCCACATCCCCAGCCCTGTATTAATTTTATTTCTTAACAATCACATGAAATAAGCAAATTTATCCTAGTGAAGGTGTTGAAACACACATTTAGAAATTGCTGCAAGGTTATATAGATAATAAGTGACAGATAGGGTTATTAATCACCCCACTTTGCCCAGAACTGAGGGGTTTACAGGGATATGGATATTTAAGTGCTAAAACTAGGGAAAGCCCTCAGCAAACAGTGAGGAATTGGTCTATCTAATGGCAGACTTTAGATTCTAACCCAGACAGTGAAGATTTGGAGCTGGAGTTCTTAATATATGTGCTCATTTTTCTCAACAAACTTGTAATACACTTTTATCTAATGCATAGAAGATCTTTATCCTGCACTTTCCATTCTCTGCAGAACACCCAGGGAGAGGCAGGAACCCCCCCACCCTCCAGGTACTCCTCAGGTGTCAGATTTTTCTCTCTGATCTTCCTTTAGGGACATTTGAAATTTACTGCCAGGCAGGCAGCCACCGAGAAGCAGGGATGAGGGCGATTTACAATGTCTCCCAGTGTCCTGGCCGCCATGTCAGCCCTCGTCAACGCTACCAAGCTGCAAGAATCTACTACATCATGGCAGAAGAGGTGGAGTGGGACTATTGCCCTGACAGGAGTTGGGAACTGGAATGGTATAACAAATCTGAGAACGAAAGGTAAGGTGTCAGAAAAGGAGAGATCATACTTTCTTAGTTTTTTTTTTTTTTTGTTTGTTGTTGTTTTGGTTGTAGATGCACACAATACCTTTATTTTATTGATTTATTGTTATGTGGTGCTCAGAATCAAACCCTGTGCCACACACATGATAAACAAGCATTCTATCACTGAGCTACAACCCCAGCCCCCATAATTTATTGAGAAACTTTTTTTTTTTCAGGTGAGGGTACTAAAGCTGAGAGGAAGAGGCACTTATCCAAGGTTACTAAAACAATAGCAATAGAATTGTGACTAGGGTGTAAAATGCAGGTTTTTTGAATTCCAGCTCAGTGCTTTTTTTAAAAAAAATCTTGGCTTATTATGGAGCTGAAGAGTAAAAGACCTTGCCCACACTCTCCCCCTCTAAGTCTTTGCCTCCATTCTTCTAGTTAGCTGTAAATACTTACTCTGGGACTTGAATTAAATTTTATGGAGAATTTCTTTGAGAAGTAAAATACCTCAAGCTCCTTCATTAAGGTAAAATCTAAGCTGTGTAGCAAAAATGTCTAAAAGAGAGCACGGTGGCACAGCCTGTAATCTCAGTGGCTTGGGAGGCTGAGATAGGAGGATTGTGAGTTCAAACCAGCCTCAGCAAAAGTGAGGCAGTAAGAAACTCAGTGATACCATGTCTCCAAGTAAAATACAAAAAGGGACTGTGTATGTGGCTCAGTGGTTGAGTGTCCCTGAATTTAATCCCTGGTACCCGCCCCCCCCCAAAAAAAAAAAACCCAGTATTTTATTTCTTGTTTATATAATAGTATTGATATGAGAAGTCCAGGGCTGGTAGGCAAACTGTGTCACCCTCAGTCCTTGTGTTCAACTCTAGGACCAAGGTGTCTCTTCTGCTTATAGACATTCCTAACTATCAAGTCAGGGCAAGTAGCATTGTCTGTAAGTAGATGACCTAGAAGTTGCATACATAATTTTATTTCATGCCCCATTATCTTGAACTTATTCCTATGGCCATAATTGTAAGAAAGCCATGTGCTCAGCTAGAACCTAGATGGTTCTATTACTAAAATGGAAGGAGGAGAGACTAGAAACTGAGGTACATATTAGCAATCTCTACCCATTGGTTTTTGTCACTCTTATTGCCCTTTGACAATTCTTGTTCATTATGTTGGTTGTTTAAAATTTAAGTCTTCTTGCTAACCTGCTGTGGGAGTTAGGAAAAGTAAATTTCCTTCTCTGAACCTTGGTTTTCTCATCTATAATTTATAGTTAAAAGAACATGATGAGAAGTGGTGAGAGAAGGGGCAGCAGGCTTGATTCTAAGTCCTAGCTTTCTTTCTGGCTGACATTGTCTCTAGATATATCCTGTCACTTCCATACTACTGAGTGCACCTTTGAGACCACCTATTTCATAGGCCTATTTGGAATGTCAAATGATGACATGAATAATAAAGCTATTTATAAACTGGAAAGCATCCCATAAGGAGAAATATGTTAATATTTCATTTCCTTCCTATCTCTTCTCATTCTTTATCATTACCAGCAGCAGTAGCAGTAGTTAATTCTCTCCTGCCACCTTGTACCTTGTCCTTTGTCAAATTAATTCTATCTAAGACATCATTAAGGCTGGAGCTAGAGCCCAGGGCTTCTGATTCTTAGTCCAGTGTTTTTTGCATATTAATTGTACTACAGATTTTTATCTGAATGATGGAAAACAAGGAACATAAATGATTCTGAAGCCTGCCATCTGTAATTTTGGTTATGCAGCCAATGTGGGGAACAATCTGATATTAGAAAGAATAGATCCACATCTTTCATTTGTGATATGAGAATGGTTCTGACATAACTTCCCTATATCTGGCAATGAAGGGTTGAAGGTCAGGTGCTGATAGCTGTCTTTGGATTCCTCTAGTTATGGTCACATTTTCCTGAGCAACAAGGATGGACTTCTGGGTTCCAGATACAAGAAAGCTGTATTCAGGGAATATACTGATGGCACATTCAGGATCCCTCGGCCAAGGTCTGGGTCAGAGGAGCACTTAGGAATTTTGGGTAAGGAAATTGCATTTCCCTCCTAGTGTCTAGAAGCCTGAGCTCCTTCTAGGGGAGCTATGTCATATCAGAAAGATATTCCTATTCTTCATTCTCAATTTTTCTTGGTAATATAAAAAGTATGATAATATTTTATGATGTAGCCATGAAAACAAGCACTAAAGGTAAAGGGGAAGTATGAACTCTGCAGCAACTAGAACCAAGTTTTTCCAGGTTTTCTACAACTTTGAGGTATAGTGTGTCTCTGAGGGTGGTAGATTTTTAAAGATGCAATGGTGAGGGGAATTTAGGTATATTAAAAATGGAAAAATGGTATAGGGAACAGTTATTCCCACTCATGCCATTTTAATTATCACAGTAGTTTTTCTTATTCCACTTTTTTAGGGTCTAATGGATATCCTCATTCTTATCTTGGAACAGAAGGGGACCCACTGGCCTCTGAAGAGATCCCAGCTATTCAGCATTCTGTGCCTAACTCTAAATCCTTATCATCAACTATTCCATAGAGTTCTGATTATCTAGAGCCTTGAGCTATTATTAGGTAGAGACATGGGGTGGGAAAAATGGGGGTAAATAGAAGCATAATCTTGGCATTGAAGTATCCTTATGCTGTGGGTAGCAGTATCAGTTAAAGGGCTCTTAATTGAAGAATGGAGCCAACCATGACTTAAAGTCTCAGAAGATCCTTGCTCAGGGACTCCCAGATATCTTCCTTTTCTTAACATTTCCTATTCCACTTCCCACTAATGAAAGTTTATTTCTTTTGCATGTACTAGGTCCACTTATCAGAGGAGAGGTTGGTGATATCCTGACTGTGGTGTTCAAGAATAATGCCAGCCGCCCTTACTCTATGCATGCTCATGGAGTGCTAGAATCTGGTACTGGCTGGCCACGGGCTGCTGAGCCTGGTGAGTGAGAACACTTAGTGAAGGGACAAAGGATATATAACACATATGCTTAAGTGTTTGGGCTTGCTCCTTTAAAAAAATGACACTCTTGCAGGCTGGGGGTATATGTGAGTGGTACAATACTTGCTCAGTATGCATAAGGCTCTGGGTCTAATTCCTAGCACCACGTAATCACACACACCAAGACTGGGGATATAGGTCAGTGGTAGAATACATACTTCCCATGCATAAGGCATTGGGTTTGAACCCTAGCACTGAAAAAGAAAATACTCTTAGAGACCTGATCCAGGAATATTAACTGAGACTAGGCCATAGGCTGAATTTTTCTCTATGAAATACTCAGTACAATTCTAGAACAGGGTGTGGTATGGTTTTGGTTAATATTCTTATTTCAGGTCTCTATCAGCATAGTTTTGGCTCCAGTGTGAGCTCCTGATCTTATCTAGAGAGTGACCTGGCCCCAACCACAGATTTATACTTAAACCCAACAACAGATAAAGTTCATGCCCCCTTAAAGATTTAATTCTAACCCCTGTCACATACTAAACTCCTAATCTTGTAGAGTGACCATAATCATGGCCACATTCTCTTCATGAATTCATTCATTGAATAAATACTTACTGGAGTCCTACTAGATGATGTGAGCACCTTTAGAAGCTATGAATATAGTGGCAAGTATTATTTTTCCTACCTTAAAGAACTTAGGCTATTATGAGAGAAACAACTAAGCAGGCAATTATAATACAATGTAATAAGTGAAAGATAGGAGGTTTTACATTGTGATAGTTAGGTGGAGAAAAGGGTACTTAATAGAATATTTGTATGATCAAGCATGGTTTCCCAGTCAATCATGGTGGTGTATAACTATGTAATCCTGGTGACTCAGGAGGCTGTGGCAGGAGGATTGCAAGTTTGAGGCCAGCTTATGTAACTTAGGGAGAACTTGTCTCAAGATAAATAAAAAAATGGTGGGGATATAGCTCAGTGATATCAGCAGTTGTTTTAAATGCATTAGGCCCTGGATTCAATCCCTATACAAAAAAATGTTTCCCAGAATAGATGGTATCACAGCTGAAATCTAAATTTCTAAATTGATAGTTTTTAAACTTACTGTGTATCAGAGTCATGCACTTGTTAAAACACATATTGCTGGAATCAATCCCCAAATTATTTGATTAGGGAGGTCTGTGATGAGACTCAAGAATTTGCTAGTTTAAACAAGTTTTCAGGTGATGCTCATGCTGCTAGTTCACTAACTGGACTTTGAAAACTGCTGACATAAAGAATAAGAGGCATATGGGTGGAGGGTACTGTGGAAGAAAATCAAGGTAAAGGAAATTGTAGTTGTAGGCTATGTAATGTGTAAAATTCCAAAGGTAAGAGAGATGAAAGTTGGAGTAGGGGAAAAGAGAGAAATTCTGGTGAAAAGATAGATTAAAAAGATCAATGAGGAGAGGTGGGAGGGAAAGGGAGAGAGAAGGGAAATTGCATGGAAATGGAAGGAGACCCTCAGAGTTATACAAAAGTACATACAAGAGGAAGTGAGGGGAAAGGGAAAAATAATACAAGGGGGACAAATGAATGTCAGTAGAGGGGGCAGAGAGAGAAGAGGGGAGGGGAGGGGAGGGGAGGGGGGATAGTAGAGGATAGGAAAGGCAGCAGAACACAACAGACACTAGTATGGCAATATGTAAATCAATGGATGTGTAACTGATGTGATTCTGCAATCTGTATATGGGGTAAAAATGGGAGCTCATAACCCACTTGAATCAAAGTGTGAAATATGATATATCAAGAACTATGTAATGTTTTGAACAGCCAACAATAAAAAATAAAAAAAAAAAAGATCAATGAGGTAAATTAAACAGGATTTGTGATTATTTAGATATTGAAAGTAAGAAAGATAAGACTCCTTAAGGGCTGGGGTTGTGACTCAGTGGTAGAGCATTTGCCTTGCATGTGTGAGGCACTGGGTTCAATTTTCCACCCCGAACATACATAAGTAAGTAAATAAATAAATAAAATAAAGGTCCATCAATAAGTAAAACAAAGACTCCTTAAACAACACCCACATTTTGGAGGAAACCTTTTGAGTAACGTCCCAATTTTTTTTTGTGTGGACAGCAGGTATGCAGTGATATCATTCATCAAGGCAGGGAATCTGGGACCAAGCTGACTTGAGTTTACTTTTGAGTTTGTTGAATCTGAGATGTCTGTACTATGACCAAATACAGATACCAGACATAAAGATCTGGAGCTCAGGAGAATGGTATGCTCTTCAGGAATAGATGTGGGAGGCATTAATATTTAGGTAGTTGGAGTCATAGAATGAATATAGTCACTGGAAAGACATGAGACAATAAGAATTCTAAGATGAGATCCCGAGGAAAACCAATTTTAAAGCAAAGTACTGATTGAAAAGTAAGCAAGATGCTAAGAGAAAAACCAGGAGAAAATAGTAACCATAGACATTAAAATGACTGTCATTTTAAGGAGGAAGTGGTCCAAAGATTTCAGCTGCTTCAGGGAGGTTGTATTGTAAAACCAGAAAATATCCCATTTGATTTGGCAACCAGGGAGAAATTGGTAATTTTGATAAGTGGTAGAGAAAGAAGCTTTATTAGATTAGAGGAAAAGGTGATTGGGAGATGTGGGATTGGAAACAGTGAGTGTGGTTTAATGTTAAGACTTAGGCTGTTTAAGATTTACAAGTTAAGGTGATGAGAAGATCAGGAGTGTAATCAAGGGCTAAAGTGGAGGTGAAGCACACTGGACTTGAGATCAAGTGACTGATAGATTGGATTGTTGATTGAAGGCATCTACAGGAACCTTGAAGCCACTCAGAAGGATGGTAGGAATTTAGGTGCAAAGGAAGATAGAGATTCAGGTACAAAAATCAACAACAAATGACTAAAACAAGAGAAAAGATACATTAGAAGCCAGGAAACCAGTTGGAATGTTGTTGTAGTAATCCATAGAAATGATGAAAATGGGGCTGGGGTGGTGGCTCAGTGGTAGAGCACTTGCCTAGCATGTCAGAGGCACTTGGGTTCAATTCTCAGTACCACATAAATATAAATAAAAAGGTATTGTCCATCTATACCTAAAAAATAAAGATATTAATAAAAGAAATGATGAACATGGCTTTAATAGAAGTGGTAGAAAAAGAAGATGGAGAGAATTAGATGGATTTGAGAAGATGTTATGATAAAATCAATAGGATATGATGATTGAACAGTGTTAAGGGAATAAAGGTGACAGTGGAGCCAAGGATAATGAGCAGGTTTTGGATTAAGCCCTTGGATAGGGGAAACTCCTGCAAAGATAAACAAATAAGGAAGCAGGGAGCAGTTTTCTGTCTGTTTGGTATTTTGAGGGGGTTATTTGAAGTTATATTTGAATGGCTTAATATGAGGGATATGTTAAAATATTCTGGTGGGATTGAGAGAGCCAGAAGAACAGGAGTTTATACTCAGTTGCAGAAATGAGCACATAACTTCAGAGACACCTTGAGTAGATGTGGAGATTACTAGACATTAGTAACTATAATGGATGACAGTTGAAATGATGAAAATGTATGTGATCAACCAGTGAGGAGTGTGTAGAGGAAAATAACATTAAGCTGAGAGTGAAACTTTGAGAAATACCATTATCTAGGAGGAGGTAATCTATGCTAAATAATTTATAGATTTAAAGCAGTTATAATCACAGTCATAATTGGATATTTTTGCACTGAAATGCAATGACTGTATGTAAAATTCATTTGAAAAAATAAAGAATATCTTGGCAAGAAGAACCAAAACTTTTTAAAAAACTTATTTATGAGAGAAGACTAGCACATCCTGATCGTTTAGCATTATTATAAAAGTACAATAATTAAAGCAGCATGGTTCTGTAAAATAAATCAATAGAAAAAAATAAAAATCCCTGAAACAGAACCAAGCTTCTGCCTTTGTCAATAGCAGTGGGAGTACTTCTGTTCCATGACTAGCCCTTACTTTTGCTTCTGCCTCTTTCTGCACTAGCTCCTCACTGGGAGAGGTTATTAATCAGAACCCAGGATATTTGCTGGACAGTGCCTCTGTTTCTTTTATCTTACTACTCCCTATTCTGCCTACTTCCATATGGTAGGTTTATCTGAGTCTGCAACTGGGTGAGCTGGATATGTGAATTAGGGCAGCACTTGCATTGCAGATCTTAGCAATGCAGCTAGAAAGAGGAAGCCTTGCTCAGACCTTTAAGTCAAAGCCTTATTCTTCAATTCATGGCTTCTCAGAGTTCTACAATAGGGGTTAGTGGACACTGAGTAAGCTGTTATATAAGTGATACTTCAATTTTCATTTCACTACTATTCTTTTTTGTTGTTCACTACTATTCTTTATAGTTTTCCCAGTTAACACCCCAATGGAAGGAATGAGTAAGGAAAACCAGGTTTCCTATAGTCCTGGATTAATACCCACATGATAGCACTGAAATCTTGACTCTTGCCTTTAACACTGAGTATATATAAAAGAAACATATTAGAAAAAGCTAGTACTTCAGTGAAAGAAAGGAAAAGTTGATGAATAAATGGTTTTAAGATGAGTCATTATCGTTTGGGGAAAATTAGATTGCTGTCTATTACCACATGCTAAAGTAAATTACAGGTGGATTAAAGGTAAGAGAACTAAAAGAAAACATAAGTGAACATTTATCTGGACTCAGGGTGAGATAACCTTTTTGACTTTAAAGGCAAAAGAGGAGATATACATATTTTTTTTTCTTTTTGTTACCAGGGATTTAACTCAGGGGCATTCAACCACTGAGCCACATCCCCAGACCTATTTTGTATTTTATTGAGAGATAGGGTCTCACTGAGTTGCTTACTGCCTCACTGTTGCTAAGGCTGGCTTTGAACTTCTGTTCCTCCAGCCTCAGCCTCCTGAGCTGTTGGGATAATAGGTGTGCACCATCATGCCCGGTGAAATACATAACATATTGTTACTATATGAAATGTTCTTACAAAATAAATGACTATTGTAAAAGTGTATAAAAGAATAAATATAAATATCGAATAGAACATGAAGGAATTTTGGGGTCACTAATAATATATTGGGCTGGGGATTGGCTCAAGTGGTAGTGCGCTCTCCTGGCATGCGCGGGGCGCTGGGTTTGATCCTCAGCACCACATAAAAATAAAATAAAGATGTAAATAAAAATAAACAAAGATGTAAAATAAAATAAATAGAGAACTAAAAAATAAATATTAAAAAATTCTCTCTCTCTCTCTTTAAAAAAATAATATATTGAAAATCGGCGAATAAAACCAATGTAGTCCCTGTCCTCATAAATTATACAGTCTATGTTGTAAAGGCACGTAATAAGCAAGAAAACAAGTACAGACATGTATACTTTGGGAATAAGTGCTATAAGTGTGGCAGAAAGGAATAATGGGTCTATATATATATATATTGTTTTTTGAGGTAGTGCCATTTAATGTGTGACCTGAGGCCTGAGAGTGAGCTAGTGCAGCATCAGTGAGAAAAGTATCAGAGGAAGGAGTGAACATTTCAAGGAAAAGGAATAGCAAGGCTAAACACCCTGAAGCAAGAATGTATTTAGCCATATCAAAAGAGAGAGGCAGCCAGGTAAGGCAGTATAAGCCTGTAATCCCAGAGGCTTTGGAGGCTGAGGCAGGAGGATCATGAGTTCAAAGCCAGCCTCAGTAATTTAGTGAGGCCGTAAGCAACTTAGCAAGACCCTGTCTCAAAATAAAATAGGGTGGGGATGTGGCTCAGGGGTTAAGTACGCTTGGGTTCAATCCCTGGTACCAAAAACCAACCAACCAACCGACCGACCAACCAAACAAACAAAACAAAACTCTAAAACAAACAAAATCAACCTAAAACAAACAAACAAAAACCAGTGAGGCAATTAGTATGGCTTGACAGAAAAAAAGGTCAGAAATTAAAAGTGGAATGACAGAGGGGAGTAGATTATGTTGGGCTTTATAGATAATTGTAGGGGTTTCAAGTGGATTGGCAAGATATTCAAGGATTGTGACATGATGATCTGACTTACATTTTAGTGTGATCAATCTGTTTGTTTTTGATGGTGCTGATGCTTGAACCTAGGGACTCAGCCATAGCAAATACTTTATCACTGAGCCCCAGCTCTAGCCCCTAACATTATCAGCCTAGTTGCTGTGTTGAGAAGAGTCTAAAAAAGCAGGGAGGTATCTACAAATAATGCAGTAATCCTGTGAGAAATGTTGGTAGCTTGGACCAGGATGGGATGATTAGAAGTGGTGAACAGTGGTTAGATTCTGGATATATTTTAAAGATCCAGTAGGACTGGTCAAGACGTAGGTAGAAAAACAAAGAACAGTGAAATATAGTTTCAAGGTTTTGGTCTAAACCCATAGAAAAATAGTTGGCATTTAATGAAATGGAAAGATTTAAAGCAGCAGATCATGCATGGAAGATAGAGTTTCACTTTGGGGCATGTGAAGTTTCAGGTATCAGATATTCAGATGCACATATCCAGAAAGTAGTTGGGTATTCAAGTGTAGAAATTAAAGGAGACATGTGGACTGAGTATAAATATTTGAGAGTCATCACCATGTAATTGATCTTTAAAGTCATATTACATATGAAATCAATCAAGTAGTGAGTTCTACAGTAAAGAGCAACGAAGAGGATTGTATTAATCTAGGTAAGAGATGACAGCAGCTCAGATAAGCCTCATAGAGTGAAAAGAGTAAGAAATATTCTAATTCTGGATGTATTTTACAAGAAGAGGCAATTGGCTTCTTTAGTTTGTTTGTTTTTGTTGCAGTCCTGGGGATAGAACCCAGGCAGTTAGACGTTGAATTGAGATTTCTAGGTAGATTTTTGTTTATTTTTTCCTTTTTAGTAGTTTCTATATTTTAGTAATTAATACTTGTATGTTTTACACATTGCAGATATCTTTTCTGAGTTTATCAACCACCTGTTAACTTTAATTGCAGTATCATTTCTTGAATAGAAGTCCTTGATTTGATGTGATCAAATCCATGAATTTTTAGGCCTTATGGTTTGTGCTTTCAGAGGTTTGTTTATGAGGTCCTTCCCCACACTTGGCCACAAAAATATTCTGTTGCATTGTTTTTTATTAACTTTGTAATTTTCTTTTTTCAAATTCAGATCTTTAATCAGGCCAGAGTTTATTTTTCTATGTTCAGTTAGCTGAGGATCTGTTTTACATTTTTTTAAGCAAATTTTCTCAATACCATCTTTTAAACAATTCAGCTCTTTCCCCTTAGAATTGTTTTGCCACATTTATTGTTTGCTTAGTTTCTCTAAATATATGGATCAGACTTTAAGCTGTTTATTCTGTAGCATTTGTCTATTATTCTATTCTTGCAATAATATACTAATTTTATTGTAGTTTTGAAATTTGCCTTAATGTTTAAGGATAGGTCTCCTATATTGAATTTAGGTTTTTGCTCTTGTTCCATATAAATTTTAGAGTAAGTTTATCAGTTTGCTCAGTTGAGTCCAACTATAATTTTTTTTTTTTTGGTACCAGGGATTGAACGTAGTTGAACGTAGGGATACTCGACCACTGAACCACATCCCCAGCCCTATTTTCTATTTTATTTAGAGATAAGGTCTCACTGAGTTGCTTAGCATCTCGCCATTGTTGAGGCTGGCTTTGAACTCATGATTCTCCTGCCTCAACCTCCTGAGCTGCTAGGATTACTGGCGTGCACCACTGTGCCTGGCTCTAACTATAATTTTGATGGACATTGTTTTGAATGTCTCACAATAATAAAATATGACACATTAAAAATTGGGCATTCCTCATTCTACCACATGTTAACCAATCCTGTAACTCACAAAAACAGACAACAAAGTAAGATTTAATAAGGGCTCTAATACACAAACTGCTCATGTCAGAATTCTGAAGTAATTATTCCAACTTTTCAAAAGTAGTATGGTTAACCTCATAACTAGGTCTTTTTTTTCTAGTTCAAGGAAGCTGTATTGAATATAGGAGAAATTCTAAACCTCCTGGAGTATGCACTATAATACTCTTAGAATAAATTATCTTTGGCCTGGCTTAGTAGCACATGCCTATAATCCCAGCAGCTTGGGAGGCTGAGGCAAGAGGATCAAAAGTTGAAAGCCAGCATCAACAAATTAGTGAGGCCCTATGTAACTTAGCAAGACCCTGTCTCAAAATTAAACAAATAAATAAAAAGGGCTGGCAATGTGTCTCAGTGGTTAAGTGCCTCTGGGATCAATCCCTGTTTTTTTTTTTTTTTTAAGAATAAATTATCTCGGGAGTATAAGAAGGTACAAATTCCAAACTTATTAGAACCTATGTCATTTAAGATGCTTGTTGATTAGGATATGTCTGGTATCATCATCTTGGAAAAATCACTTTATAGAGTTAATCTTCAAAGTGGTTTTAGAATTTTCCTTCCACTGGAGGACTATTTCTGTTAGTTATGATGACTAAATATTTAAACAGATTTATCTCCCTCTTCCAAAAAGTACCCATAGCAAACAGAAAAAAAATTTAGATGCATTCCCTTAGAATTAGGATTAAGTCAAGAATGACCACCACCATAACTAGTATTAGAGATAATGGAAAACACAAATGGTGAGGGAGAAAAAAAGAGTCTTGAAAAAGAAAAAAAAAAAAGAAGTTCTAACACTTACTAGCGTAATTATCAAGAGACAACATATGCTGGGGTGGGGGTGGATCTTGCCTGTAATCCCAGTGATTTTGGATGCTGAGACGGAAGGATTGCAAGTTCTAGGCCAGACTTGGCAATTTAGTGAGACCTTGCCTCAAAAAATAACGAAAGGGTTGTGGGTGTAACTTGGTGGTGGAGTGCCCCAGGTTTAATTCCCAGTATCAAAGCAAACAATCAAATCTATACATCCTTAAATATACAATGTAAGATTACTGACCCCCCTCCAAATGCTGAAAATAGCCAGAAAAAAATCACATATAAAGGAATAGATAAAAATTAGAACAGATTTCTTATCAGAAAACAGAAGCCAGAAGACAATTGTATATTTTTAAAGTTCTGAAATAAAAACACTGAATTCTAGGGGCTGGGGTTGTGGCTCAGTGGTAGAGCACTTGCCTAGCATGCTTGAGGCACTGGGTTCGATCCTCAGCACCACGTAAAGTAAAATAAGGATATTGTCTTCAGTTAAAATTAAAAACATAAGTAGTTTTTAAAAAACACTGAATTCTGTGCACAGAGTACTATACATAGGAAAAATAAGAATAAACACATTCTCAGAAAAAAAAAATCTATGAGAATACATTTCCCCCAGACCGATATTAAAAGCAATGTCAAAAGTGTTTTTTTTTGGGGGGGGGCTGGGATTGTGGCTCAGTGATAGAGCGCTCACCTAGCACGGGCGGGACCCAAGTTTGATCCTCAGCACCACATAAAAATAAATGTATTGTGTTGTGTCCATCTACACCTAAAAAATAAATATTAAAAAAAGTGTTTTAGGAAGAAGTGACACGACAAAGCAGGATGCATACAATGAAATGATGAGAGTTGGAAATAGAATAAACAAAGGTAAAACTCAAATTAATTGTATTGATTGTTCTAAAAGAAAATAATAGAGTAAATATCAGCAATGTATATTCAAAAGTAAAGCATATGACCAAAAATAGAATAGATGAAAGGGATATGATTGTATACAGTTTAATATGAATTGAAACTGGATTCTTGGGCTGGGAATGTGGCTCAAGCGGTAGCGCGCTCACCTGGCATTCGTGCGGCCTGGGTTCAATCCTCAGCACCACATACAAACAAAGATGTTGTGTCCGCTGAAAACTAAAAAATAAATATTAAAAAAATAAAAGAAACTGGATTCTTACTAATAGATGTTGTAATATATTGTAAACTGTAGAGCAACTTGTAAATTTTTTTTGAAAGATCTATGAAGAATAAATCAGTGGTAGAAATAAAATGAATCATCTAAAATGATCATTTAATGCAAAAATAGGCTGAAAAGAGGGTAAGAAAGAACAAATGGAAAAATAGAAAAAAATGAATTGCTATGATTGATTTTGTTCGAACCACAAAAATAATCATATAAACTTTAGACAGTCTAAACATACCAATGAAAAGACATTGCCATATTGAATTAAAAGACCCAACTATATATTATTTAAAAGGAAATTGCTTTAAATATAAAAACATAAATATAGAAGTAAAAGAATTTAAAAATATGAAATATGTAAACATTAATACAGCTATACTACTATTAGGAAAGTAGATTTCAGATTAAGGAAATTCCTGTGTATAGAGTTATCAGATAATAAAGCAATTGGTTTTCAAAAAGAAAACAAAACAAAATCACAAAAATTTTTGGTACTGGGGTTTGAACCCAGGGTGCTTAACCACTGAGTCACATCTCTAGCCCTTTTTATTTTTTATTTAGAAATAGAGTCTCACTAAGTTGCTTAGGGCTTTGCTGAGGCTATCTTCTAACTTGTGATCCACATGTCTCAGCCTCCCGTCTCTGGGATTATAGGCATGCTTGTACTTACCATTAATAGAAGTCTCTATTTCTTCATATGACTTCAAGTTAGTAATGTTCTTTCAACCTCAGGATCTCCCTGTAACATTTCTTGTAGGACAGATCTAATGGTAAGGAACTTCCTCAGCTTTTAAATGTGTAAGCTATTGATTTTCCTTCTTACTGATCTTCATGGTCTTGGATGAAAAATTAATGGTTAATCTTGGGCTGGAGATGTAGCTCAGTAATAGAATACTTGTCTAACATGTATAAGACACTGCATTAGATCCCTAGTACAGTAAAACAAGCAGACACAAAGCAACTGTTAATTTTATTTGAGGATCTCCTTCATGGGATAGATCTCTTGTCACTTTCAAGATTCTCCCTTTTTATTTTTCTACAGTTTGATTGTAATTAGCCTTGGTGTAGATGTCTTTTAGTTTATCCTACTTGGACTTAGTTGATTTAGATTTTTTTTTTATCAAATTTGGGAAAATTCTAGCCATTATATCTTCAGATATTTTTCCCCTTTTATTTTTTTATTTGACTCTTATAATGTATACATTAATCTGGCTAATGTCCCACAGATTCCTTATTTTCTATTCACTTCTTTTTATTAATTTTTCCTTCTTGCTCCTTACACAGAATACTTTTTTTCCATTTTATTCTCATCAAATTCACTGATTCTGTTTTTTGCCTATTCAAATCTGCCATTGAACCCCTGCAGTGAAATTTTAATTTTATTTGTTCTGTTCCCTCCCTCCCTCCCTCCCTTCTTTCTTTCCTTCCTTCCTTCCTTCCTTCCTTCCTTCCTTCCTTCCTTCTTTTTTTACTTTCTTCTTTNGATATTAATGTGTGTGTATATGTATAATTTTTTTTTGGTACCAAGAACTGAACCCAGGGTACTTCTGAGCCACATCCCCAGACCTCTTTCTTTCTTTTTTTGGTGGTGGTTCTGGGGATTGAACTCAGGGCCTTGTTAATACTAAGCAAGCACTCTACCAAACAAGCTATATCCCCAGCCCCAGCCCTTTTTATATTTTATTTTGAGACAGGGTCTCTTTAAGTTGCTTAGGGCCTTACTAAATTGCTGAGGCTGGTTTATGATTTACAATCTCCTGCCTCAGCCTTCCAATCCAATGGGATTACAGGCATTCACCAGTATACCTGGCTCTTTGTATTTATTTAAACAGCTGAAGCATTTATTTCAGTGGACTGGTGGGAACAGAAGTCAGATTAAATGGATGAAAGAGTAAAAAGGAGGTGTGGACATGAAATTGGGAGTATCAACAGCTTTTATGGGAGCCTTATCTTTGAATGCTCGGAAGAAAATGGGATTTTGTAGTTGGAGAGGAATGTGGGATCCAGGGAAGATTTTTAAATAGGATATTCTAGTGCTGAATTATTCAATACCATAGCCATTAGTCACATAGGACTATTCAAATCTAAATTAATTAAAATTAAACTAAATTAAAAAATCAGGTCCTTAATTGCACTAACCACACATGGCTATTATATTTTATAGCACTGCAAGCCTCTCTGATTGGCACCAAACTTCTATTTATTTTCTCTGGTTGCAAATGATAAGACATCTCTGCTCTCATCAAATATTAATTCCTCTCATTCATGCTCTGGATGCCATACCCTCTCCATTTTTTAATTACTTTAATCTTTTTGCTATTGTGTATGTGTGTGTGTGTCTGTCTCTAACTCCCCTAATAGCCAGTCTTTCTCTCTTGGCTGGATCATTGCCATTAGCATACAAACATGCCTGGTACAGTGAGAGAGGTTTGCATATTTTTACAGTTGATAAAAGTTCTCTTTTGGTGGCTTCAGTTTTCTGATTCATGTCTGAGGCAAGGCCATCAGTGCTGTGGCTATGGCTATATTGGGGTGGGAGGAATGAAGCAAAAGGAAAAAAAATATAAAATTACTGATTCAGAGTGTAAAAAAGCAGGCTTTTATTTTTTTTATTATTTATTGACACAATAATTGTACATATTTATGGGGTACAATGTGTTACTTTGATACATATAGATATTATGTGATGGTTGAATCAGTGTAATTAGCATATACATCACTTCAAATATTCATAATTTCTTTGTGATGAGAGCATTCAAAATCCAATCTTCTAGCTATTTTGAACTGTTTGTTACATTATTATGAGAAGTTACAATTAGATAGGAGGAATAAATTCTGATGTTCTATTACACAGTAGAGTGATCATAATTAAAACAAGCTTTTAGGGCTTGGGGTGTAGCTCAGCAGCAGAACCCTTGCCTGGCATGCTCAAGGGTGACCATAATTAAAACAAGATTTTTTGAGAAACAGAATAAGACTGCCAAACAGTGTAGAGGACCCATTTGAGGTTTCATATAATTAATTCCAAGTCAAACCAATCTTCTTGTTTATTTTTTGTATCTTTGTTTTTTATGTTTTAATTTTTGAAATGGCAAAGATTTTTAAAAAGTATACTACTAAGTGTTACTGGGGATTCAGTATAATGTACATTACTGTGAGGATTTAAATTGTGTAACCTTTCAGAAGGGAAATTTGGCAATGTATATCAAGGTTGCTACACGTTTTTACTCTTTTTGACTAATTAATTCCACATTTAGAAATTAATTCTAAGGAAATAGTCATAGATGTTTTTAAAGTCTCATGTGCAAGGCTGTATCCTATAGCATTATCCATAATAGCAAAAAAGTGGATGTACACCAAATGCCCAGGAAGATACAAATATCTTTAATGGGCAGGGTTATATAGTCATTAAAATCATGTTTTTGATATAGCTTAATAATATTGAAAGTGCTAATGATATAAAGTTAAATAAAAGTCAAGCTGTGTATTAAAATGATTCTAATTTTCTAAAATGAGAGAATATAAATATGTGTCCATACATATGTATATCCCCACATACATTTATTTATTTATTTTTCACTTTTTTGTGATGCTGAGGATTGAACCCAGGGCCTTGTGCATGTGAGGCAAGCACTCTACCAACTGAGCTATATCCCCAGCCCCATATATTTATTCATATGTAGCAAAATGCAGTTTAATCTAAGAGAGTACTGATTTCTAAATAATTGGATTATAGTGACTTTAATGTTCTTGTTATACATTTCATAGATTCTGCAATATTCAGCATTGAACATGTTTTATTTGTATATATTTTTAAAAATTTATTTTTAATCATAGAAGTAATACATGAATGCATTCTCATTATAAAATATTCAGATAGCACAGATAAACAAAATTCCCCATGGCTGTACTGTCAACCTCAGCTCTCTTCCTAGAGGTAGCCCATATTACTAGTTTTGTTTGTTTCCTTGTAAATATTTTTCTCTGTATTTATACACACTTATATTTACATGTATTACTTAACAACAATAGTTATTTGTTACTATTATTTTAGACAAAAAGAGATGGGTAGAGAAAGATACACTAGTGAAAGGGACCACAGGGCTATGTCCAATTAATAAGTGGTATATAGATGGTCAAAATAGAAGGGAGTGATCTAAGATGTCAGCTACTTCAAAGGATAAAGATAATGTATGAATGCCACCCTTATCTTCACCCCAACCCCTCACCCTTGGGAAGCCAGTCAGTATTCATCTAGGGGGTCAATTTGACAGGTTGGCTTTGAAAATTATTTTAAGATAATGAATCTGGAAGGTCCTATTGTAGACTGGAAGGCAGTCCAGTGTGGTAAATGCCAGAAGGAACTGTGTTGGAATTCACTATCTCTAATTCTTTCAAGTACTAACAAAACGGTAATTTGATCTACAAGAACACCATAGCTGTAGCAGTTACTCTAATATAGTCAGACCCACAGTATCTCATTGGCTCACACGTTTTAGACATATTTTCTTGAGATGGATGCTTGACATTACTGCAAGTGGATCGTAAGTGTCATATGGTTATTTTTCTCAACATTTTACACATTAGATGAAAAAGTAACTCAGGGCAGAAAAAGGGATGAAGTCAGGTTTGGGAACTTCAGTGAAGATGAGAGATGTCAGACATTGCCAGTTTCATTCATTCAGCTGTCAAAGCTGTATTCCAAGGGCAGGTCCCTAACAGCAATGGGAGACAAATTTAATAGGCAGAAGTGAAGAAGAAAAAGAGGCCTGGTTTAGGATAAGAGGGTATCAGGAAATAAGTAAGGAAGTTAACTTCTGAGATGCTTCTGGGGATACCATCAGGGTGTGAAACCTTTGCATTTTTGAGGGTTTTTGTTAGCATATTGGTTTGGCTTAAGCTTTGAGGCATGAGGTTAGGACAGACACATAGGCCTCTAAATTATTTATTGACTCTTCTAGTATGGAAGTTGTTGGAGATTGTGTTTGCTACTGCTGCTATAAGGAAATATTACAAACTGGGTGAAAAAATAAACAAAATGAATTTACTGTCTGAATGTTTTGGAAGCTAGAAAATCAAAATCAAGGTATTGGTGGTTTTGTTCCCTTTGGGGGCTGTGAGGGAAGGCTGTATTTCAGTCCTCTCTGGATTTTTGCAGAAGATCATTTTTCCTGTGTCCCTTCACATCATTTCCTTCTATTGGCCTCTGTATGCAAAGTTCCTCTTTTTTTGTAAAGACATTAGTCATATAGGACTAGGACCTACCCTAATGATCTCATTTAAAATAAATTACTCCTTTAAAGACTCTTTTCCAAATGAGGTCAAATTATGAGCTACTAGGAGTTAAGACTTCAACATATTTTTTTTTGATGGGGACTCAATTCAACCCACACCAGTTATGACAAGAACAATTCTGATGGAGTGGTACAAAAAGAAGCTAGATTGTAGAGGATTAAGGAATGAACAGGAAATGAGAATAATAAGTATTGACAAAACTTTAAGAAAGCTTAGCTGTGAAGGAAGATAAGGTGGAGAAAGGGGTCACAGAAGAAAAGGGGGTCACAGAAGAAAGATGAGACTTGAGCATGGTTTAAGTGGGGAGAGGAACCAGCAAAGTAGAGGTTGAAGATCCAGGTGGGAGAGGGAATCTGAGTGTGAAAAGTGAGATTAAGAACTCTCATGGAGTTGGAGGAGGGCATTTCTCTCCTTGAGCCTGGAGAGCTTGATGGATATGAATATAGATATGTTGGGGATGGGAAATGGGAGTATGAGGCAATAGAGCCTTCATAGAGTGGTGGTTAAGAGCAGGTTTCAGGAACCACACTGAATAATTTCAAATTTCAGCTATGATATCTGATCTTTGGAAATTGATTAATAGCCACAAGCTTCAATTATTTCACCAAAACAATGGAATTAATAATCATATTTAGGCTGGGCTTGGTGGTACATGACTGTAATCTCAGCGGCTTGAGAGGTTGAGGCAGGAGGATCCGAAGTTCAAAGCCAGTCTCAGCAATTTAGCAAGGTCCTAAGCAACTTAGTGAGACTGTCTCAAAACATAAAAAAGACTGGCAGTGGGTCTTTCTAACCTACATGTGCCTCAATTGTTCTTGTGGATTTTGCCTTTATAAACTCTGTACTTTCAAAATTCAGGTGCTGGGGAGTTCTTTGAGGCACTAATAATAATGCTCCCAGCTGCTTGCCTGGCATGCTCATAAAAGACCTTTTTTCCATTAAAAAAAAAAAAAAAAAGACTGGGATCTGACTCAGTGGGTAAGTGTCCCTAGGTTCAAACCCCAATACCAAAATCATCATCATCATCATCATCATCTCAGGGAATTTGTGAAGATTGAGTTGTTATGTTTCAACTTTGTCAGTTGTTTTCTTTAAAACAAGTCCATTATTCAGTCATGTGGCACATGCCTGTAATCCCAGACACTCGGGAGGCTGAAACAGGAGGTTCACAGTTTAAAGGCCAGCCTTGGCAATTTACCAAGGCCCAAAACAACTTAGAGAGACCCTAGTTCAAAGAAAAATAAAAAGGTTCAATCCCTGGTACCAAAATAATTAGCTAACTAAATATCCATTATTAATAGTTCTTTACTGAGGACCAAATCCTATCTACCAATGGTTCACTGTGTCCAGTAGTATTTTTGAGTGTTTCAACTTACTTACCCTTCCCTTTCCTGTGCCAGAAGGGTAATTTTGATTTGTATTTTCTTAATGGTTGATGGTGATGAATACCATTCATATGCCTTTCATATGCATATTTGTCTTTTTTTTTCTTTTGGTATGGGAATTGAATCCAGGGGCATTTAACCACTGAGCCACATTCCTAGTCCTTTTTTCAAACTTTATTTAGAGTCTGGGTCTTGCTAAATTGCAGAAGCTGATTTTGAACTTGCAATCCTCCTGCCTCAGCCTCCAGAACCACTGGGATTATAGTCATGAAGTACTGCACCTGGCATATGGAGTTGGAGGAGGGCATTTCTCTTGTTGAGCCTGGAGAGCTTGATGGATATGAATACAGATATGTTGGATATGAATATAGATTCCTACAGTATCCTTTTTTTTTGTGGTACTGGTTGTTGCAAAAACCCAGGGCCTTGCATGTGCAAGGTAAGCACTCTATCACTGAGCTACATTCCTAGGCCTTATATCATCTATAATGAAGTGTCTGTTCAAATTTTTGCTCATTTTAAATTGGGTGGTTTGTTTTCATTCTGTTAAGTTTTAAGTTACTTATCATTTTATTGTCTAAAAACAAATAACCCAATTAAGAGTGAGGAAAGGATTTGAATAGACATTTCTCCAAAGAAGATAATAAAAATGGCCAATAAGCACAAGAGACAATGCTCAACATCATTAGCTGTCAGAAAAAAGAAAATCAAAATTGCAATAAGATAACATTTCTCATTTACCAGGATGGCTAAAGTAAAATTATGAAAAAAAGACAATAATTATTTTTTAATGAGGTTGTAGAGAAATTGGCACCATAATAGTGCTGTTTGTTGGAATATAAAATGATGCAGCTGCTTTGGAAAGCAGTTTGGCAATTCCTAAAATGGTTAAGCATATTGTTACTATATAAGTCAGTAATTTTGCCACAAGGTTTTCATCCAAGAGAAATGAAATTACAGGTTCACTCAAAAAATGTACACAAATGGTGATAGCAGTATTATTTATGGGGGTGCTGAGGGTTGAATCCAGGGCTTCCTGCATGCTAGGCATGTATTCTACTATTGAGTTACAACTGCAGTCATTTTTACTTTTTATTTTGAGACAGGGTCTCACTGAATTGCTGAGGCTGGCCTCAAACATATATTCCTCCTGTCTCAGCCTCTTGAGAAGCTGGGATTATAGGTGTGCAGTATCAGGGCCAGCTTGTTATTTTAATTATACATATTTATGTATTACACTATGATAATTCACTATATGTATTAATCTATAATGATCAAATTAGAGTAATTAGCAATGGGTGAATTATATGGCATGCAAATTCAATAAAGCTGTTAAAAACATTAATATAGGAGCAATTGGAAGTTGGGTTGGTGAAAGCAAGACTAGAAGCAAAGAGACTTGTTAGGTTTTGTAATAGTCAAATTGAGAAAATAGGGCAGGAAATGGAAAGAAGAGAGGTGGCTATAACACATTGTAGAGGCAGACTCAATAAGACATGCTATTTGGTTGGTATTTTGTTGGATGTTGAATGGATGAAGGTTTAAGTAGGCAAGAAAGACTAAAGTTTATTTTTTTCTGGTTAACTAAGAAAGTTATGATGTTATTTCTAGACATTGGAGGTGCAATTTGCAGAAAAAAGGTTGTAAGTTCATATGAGTTCATAACATTTTTTTGGTGCTGGGGATTATGGTAAGCAAATGCTTTTACTACTGAGCTACACTATCAGCACTTTTTTTTTTTGTACTGGGGATCAAACTCAGGGAAACTTTACCATTGATGTACATTCCCAGTCCTTTTTAGTTTAGTTTAGTTTTGTTTTTATTTTGAAACAAGATCTCTCTTAATTGCCCAGACAGACTTTAAACTTGTGGTTCTCCTGCCTCAGATTCCTGAATATTTGAGACTACAGATGTGCAACACTGCACCTGGTTCATTTTCAGTTTTTGACATGATATCAATACAATCATCAAATCATTACCAGTATTTCTTTGAGAAATTGGGGTTGGAGCTTGGTAATAAGAAAGGTCTGGCTAGTTGTAGTATTTAAATTTTATGAAAACATAGATCACAGTTTATGTCAGAAATTTATCTGAAAGCATCCATAGAGAGTATGGGGGAAAAAGGGAGAAGAGGGATAGAGTTGGAGTTTCATGGAAACAGGTGCATTTAGGAGGTAGCAGCAGGAAGAATAGACCTAATCAGAACCCAAAAAGCAGGTATACTACAAGCATAGAGATAAAGTAAGGATATTTTATAAGAGAATTAGACTAGGGCCTTTAAAGAAGTGGAGAGTAGAAGAGAACTGTTGAGGGTTTCCAACAAGGAAGAAAAATAAAGTCATGAAAAAAATGGATACTGTTATGGAAATGATGGAGAAATATTTTAAAAGGTCCTGTGACTCATCCACAACAGCCTTTTGGGGAGACATTAAAATTGAGAGAAATTTCTGATCTGGTCCCCTATTTATTCTTCCTAGGTGAGGTGCTTACTTACCAGTGGAATGTTCCAGAGAGATCTGGCCCTGGACCCAATGATTCTGCTTGTGTTTCCTGGATATATTATTCTGCAGTAGATCCCATAAAGGTAAAAACAAGATTGGCTGACTAGAGGTCGGTCTTAGAAATGGGGAATTGCCTTTGAAAATGAAGTCACTGGGCTGGGGTTGTAGCTCAGTGGCAGAGCATTCACCTAGCAAGACATGAATTCAGTCCCCAGTTACTGCAAAAGCAACTACAAAAGAAGCTGTTAAATAGGTATAGTAATAAGCCCAGGCCTAAAATTCTAGAGCCTAGGATTTTGGATTTTCCTCAAATGTTGGGTTTACTTTAAAAATCAGGTGAAGGGAAAAGGCAGCTCCAGCTATTTGTCCTGAGGAATTTCTTCTTGCCTTTTCTTTTGGATCCTGTAAGGCAATATGCTCTCATTCACAAAACCTGATGATGCTTGCCAGGAGATTCTAGTCAAATATTTAGCTCTAGCTTGCTTTGAAGTTACTTTTAGAAAAGTCATTCTGTCTCTATTTCCTCATCTGGAAAATGGGTTTTTCTGTCTACCCACTCACTCATAGCAAGCCATCAGCAATCATTTATTGTCTGCTACATTTTGGACGTTTTACTTGGTGCTTTGGATGATAAAAAAAATGTAAGATATAATTCCCCACCTTCGAAGAACATGGCCTAGCTGAGCAAGAGGGAAGTGAAGAAGGCATTACAATGGAGGTACTTGTGCTCTGGCCCTTGAAAGCTGAATAAAATCATGTCATCAGACAAGGAATGTGTTGGAGGGGAAGGCATTGCAGGCAGAGGAAACAGCATGTAAAGGCATTGGGTTGTGAAAGTTGCTTGGTGGATTTGAAGACCTACAAATAGGTAAAGCATAGGTTAGAGAAATAAAATAGGGTGCTTATAAATATAAGACATTATGATGAAGTTTTGAGTACAATGGGCTCACATGTAAGCCATATCCTTGTAGAGTATG
Organism: Marmota marmota marmota; assembly: GCF_001458135.2. NCBI lineage: Eukaryota > Metazoa > Chordata > Mammalia > Rodentia > Sciuridae > Marmota > Marmota marmota. Next base: position 6,097,014 of record NW_026000294.1, on the reverse strand, counting down.
GCCACACAGGAATAACCAATAACCTGATTTTTCTCTCTTTCCCTCTTATTCCCTTATCAGGACATGTACAGTGGCTTGGTGGGGCCTTTAGCCATCTGCCGGAAGGGTACCCTGGAGCCCAATGGAGGACGAAATGACATGGACCATGAATTTGCCTTGTTATTTTTGATCTTTGATGAAAATCAGTCTTGGTATTTGAAGGAGAATGTGGCAACCTATGGGCCCCAAGAGCCAGGCCACATTAACCTACTGGATGAGACTTTCTTGGAGAGCAATAAAATGCATGGTCTGTAGAAAAGAGGCTACTTCTATTCCAAAGAAGTTTCCATTAATTGCTTGAGGGTATCTGATAGTCCCATCACTAAATAAGAGAGCATAATTCCAGAAGAAATGGGAAGGTTAGAAGGCAGAATGGGGATGAATTAGAAGAAATATTTCCTATTATTGTACATTTATATGCATAGAGAAGATATGTGATCTAGATGAGCTCAGGTGCCCAGAAAACAGCAAGCTAATGCTATAAGGTTGCCATGGTGACACAAGCAAATTTTAACATATTAAAGAAGGCAAGATGGACATTTGTGACCCTCTGTGTACCTTGTGAGCTAACTGCCTGGGGCCTCTTTGTTTCAAAATTCTGACTTAAGTCTCTCGATATCATGTTATTTCATTAGGTTTCTGAATTTGGAATCTGCTTTCTCAATATAGATAGATGAAGGATAGTTTGTCTTTTAGTATGTTTATTTTTTAATTTGTATTTTTGGTACTGGGAATTAAACCCAGCAGGCCTCTACCTCTGAGCTATATCCCCATCCCTTTTTATTTATTTATTTATTTTAAATTTTGAGACAGGGTCTTTATAAATTTTGTGATCTTCCTGCTTCAGCCTCCCAAGTCGCTGGAATTATAGGGGTGCACCACCATGCCTGGCTGGTCTGTTTTTAAAACAAAGTTTCAATCTACAGATGAAACAATTGGGACTGGGGGTGTAGCTCACTGCTTGCTTAGCATGCACCAGGCCCTGAGTTCAATTTCCAGCACCACAAATAAACATACAGATGAAATAATTGGAGAGAAATAATTGAGGAGAGCCTCAGGGAGTAGTGTACTGGGTTTATAATAGATATAGGAAGAACTTTTTGATTCTTGAATGGATTTGGTGGGAAAATTGTGCATCAAAGCCTTCCCTTGCTCTAGAGATTGGGGTAGCTTTTCAAAAACAGGAGAAAGTCTCAAATAAGAAGGGAAGCTTAAGTGCAGTGGAATGTATGAAGTGATCTCTCACCACCCCATCTAGCCCAAGATTTCTTTGATCTGAGAATGAGGTGCAGCTTTAATAACGACTCTAATGGAACTCAAAAGGAGTATCTCATTGTCCCACAGATTTTAGCTATTTCCTCTTGATGGAGAGATGAGTGATTCACATTAGAACAGATGATTCACAAACTTCACAAAGTGAACTTTTTAGTTCTCTCAAATCAGAGAAATAAATGGTCCAGGGCAAAAAGTGAATGAGGGCAAATTTAGGTCCTGCTAATAGCAGGAGTTTGTCTAATGCCCACTTTCATCTGTTTGTTTATATGTCAACTCATCTAAACTCTTCAGATCAATCTACCTAGCAGGTATTTTTGAGCAATTTCTGAGTGCTGGCATTAGAAATATAAAGATAAATGATGTTGGGGTCCAAGGACACAAATAAATAATATTCTTCCCTTCCATTCTGGATTTTTGAACTGAGAAAGAGAGATATTGAAAATTGCATGTAAGCTTTATTACTGAGAAGGTTAATTAGAAAAATGAATTTAGTTCTACACTTAAGTGTGCCTGCTGATACTCCTCTTGCAATAGACAGATTTTTCTACCTTGTCATTGGCATAGATGGACAACAATAGCTCTCCCTCTTGACAGAGGCAGAATCTTACCAACAATGAGACAGTGAATCAATTTGCACCCTTTTCTGTGATCAGACTGATCAGAGAAAGAAAAGATCTAGAAGGGCCTTACTTGAGCTTGCTTAGTCCCTTCTGCCAAATTCAGTTTGGTGGGGGTATATAAAAAGATAGACTATAAATAATCCTTCCATTATTTCCCCTCTTGAGGAGTAAAATAGAAATTACCTTCCCTCAGTGAGAACATAAGAAGTGGGAGGAAATTGTTCTGGGCAAAGTCCTGCCAGTGTGAATTATATAGCAATGAGTAGTTTGTGAGTGCAGCGTAGGACATGGCCTGGGAAGAAAGAGATGATAAGGCCCATGTATTAATATTATTACTAATTACATGAAAATGACAAATTAAAAAATTGTTTGTTGTAGGCCAAGGTAGCTTGCTGGTTGTTCTGAAAAAAAAATATATATATAAGGAACCTATAATACTAGTATATGCAATTATTTCCTGCTTACTGGTAACCTAAGTCTAGTTGAAAATGTAAGATTCTATAATTTAAAAGATTGGCAAACCTAGAAGACAGCTTTTATCAAGTTCCAATGAGATTAAAAATAGTACTGGTGGAGTTTGGAGGTGGAAAGAATGAACAGTATGGAGAGAAGTTAGGAGGTCAGGGAAGTTTTCTTGAGGGACAACATGGAGGTTGAGCTTATGGGAGGGAAGTTCAGAAATATAAAATCACAAAGCACATACATCGATCATATGGGGGATGGAGAAGAAATGACCCTAATTGGAATAAATGTGTTGAGTAGTGGTAGATAAGTCTGGCAAGGTACTCTGAAGTTGAACTTTGAAAGACCTTTTTAGCTGGACTATGGAGCAATAGGCTTGCTTTTTTGGGAAAGGGGGAACTATTAAAATAGTTTACGTAGCAGAATGACATGAACAAATTAACTATTTAGAGAGATAACAACAATGTGTAAAATAAATTAAGGGGAGGTATATGGGATAGAGATGAGGAAAGCAAGGAGCCTATTGCTATTATCCGAGATGATAAGGACCAGACCTAGGACAGTGACAAAGGAGAATCAAGGTGAGGAATAAAAGAGACATTTTCTTATTTTACAGCCATCAATGGGAAACTATATGCCAGCCTCAGGGGTCTTACCATGTACCAAGGAGAACGGGTGGCCTGGTACATGCTGGCCATGGGCCAAGATATTGACCTACACACAGTCCACTTCCATGCTGAGAGCTTCCTTTATCAGGTGAGCTGGAAAGAGGGCTGAGACCCTCAGGAGTGATCAAAGGAGTTTCTTGACAGCCATTGAGGAAGAAGGGAATAGCAAGGAATAAGGTATTAATCAGTTGAAAGATCAGAGGTCTAATATGTGGAGAATATTGAGCTAGGAATTATCATTCAGCTGTTAGTCTGAGGAACTGATACTTCCATTTAGACCTTAACTTCCCTTTGGAAATGGAAGAGAATGGCTCACTTATTGGGTAAGGGGATTGAAGGAAGCCATGTCACTGAGTCTCAGTCAATGACTTGAAAGTAAGCAAGGATTCTAAGAGCAAGTAATTTCAGAGTAGCATCTCAGAGTCTATGAAAGTCAGCAATCCATTAAAAGGAAAGTTTCAATTTAGTAACTACATGGAACGATATGTAGATTTTTGAATATTTAGCCTAGGAAAAGAGCAGAGATTTGAAGATTTGATCAGACTTAGAAATCTAGATGTACAGATACAGGTGATAAGGAGGAGAAATTAAGTTGAATTCATTTCTAAGGAAAACATATGGCTCCTTTCTAGGTGTCAAGGCTTAATATAAGTTTTCCAGATTTCAGCATGTTAAAAGACATGAGGATACTAGTTTTGAGTCTTTTAAAGGAATCTAGAAGATCTTTTACATTGGTACAATTTAAAAAAGAGTAGGAGGAGACAGTCCTTTGTTGATTTAGTTTGTGTGGGTGGATTCAAGAAAGATGAGTAAAGTGGACTTTTAAAGCAGCTTTCTGGTCTAGGAATTTTGGAGTCTCATGTCACTGATGTGAACATCATACACTTTATTTTGTATTTTTTAATTTGTTCATTTAGTTATACGTGACAGCAGAATGCATTTCAACTCATTGTACACAAATGGTGCACAACTTTTCATTTCTCTGGTTGTACATGATGTAATGTTGTATCATATATGCAACATCATAGACTTAATTCCTGTAAGCTCTGAGATGGTTCCTTTACCCTTCATTTTCTCTCCTTCACCCCCAATCTCTCTTTCAGAATGGACAGAGCTACAGGGCAGATGTGGTGGATCTGTTCCCAGGGACCTTTGAGGTTGTGGAGATGGTGGCCAGCAACCCTGGGACATGGCTGATGCACTGCCATGTGGCTGACCATGTCCATGCTGGCATGGAGACCCTCTTTACTGTCTTGTCCCCAAAAGGTAAAGCCTACCTCCATAAGATGTATCATTTTCTAACCCTTTAGCCTATAGGAATCAGTTCATCCCCTACAAAAACTCTTTGTATCTCCACTTTTGATCCCAGAAGAAACACATTTTTTTTTAAGAACCACATCTCAACAGAACATTCTCCCCCTCTAGGCTATTCCTAAATCAGTATACTCACCCTCCACTGAAACCTTGAAACCTACATCTCTTCTAATTACTTTGACACCTTTTGAACTCACATGGGTTGGCCCAGCTTGAATCTTGTTGAGCTCTAGGCTTAGTGCAAGTTTGCATCCTTTGAAATTAATTTATATGTAACTTTATTAATTAGAGTGCACTAGAAGCACTGGCAGTTAACAAGGAATATTACTAATGGTTACTTTTTTTTTGTCATGCTGGGGATTGAATGCAGGGCTTTGCACATGCTAAGCATGCACTTTACCACTGAGCCACACCTCCAGTCCTGTGAATCTGTTTTTAATGAAAAGAAAAAGAATTCCAATCTCACTTCTTAATTTATTTGTTTTGTGAGGATTGTGAAAGGCAGTTCTTTCTATCCTGTCAAAGGTAGAAATAGATATTGACCTTCAATTCTGCTTATTCCAGACAGAGTTGCTACTAAGGATGGAAGGAATCTTTTTTTCCTCAGGCTGGGAATGCAGCTTAGTGGTCATGTACTTGTCTGGCATGTGTGCCTGGTTTTGATCCTCAGCACTGCCAACAAAACAAAACAAATCAAAAACAAAACAACCCCCCCCCAAAAAAAAAAACTAAAACAAAGCATGTTTTTCTTTTAAAAAATTTTTTTTGTAGTTGTAGATGTAGTTATAGATGCCTTTATTTTATTTATTTTTATGTGGTGTTAAGGAACAAACCCAGGGCCTCACACATGTTAGGCAAGTGCTCTGCCACTGAACTACAGCTCCAGCCCCTGAAGCACATTTCTCTCTCTCTCTC
>NW_026000294.1:6063136-6088258 GCF_001458135.2 Marmota marmota marmota | reverse complement strand
ATGGACCGCTTCCTTCCCCCGTCTCGAACCCAGAATTCAGCCCTGAGTACAGTGCTTGCACGGCTGGCAGAAACTGCAGCGCTGTATTCCTGCATCGCTATCTCCTCGTTTCCCGGCGCACGCCGCAGACTCTAGCCGCGGGGCGATTTGCTGAATAAGCAGTGTTACCCTCCGTGCGACAAACCTCTCGCGTTTGAGTCCCCGTAGCGGATCCTCGTGCGATGGAAATCCTTCCTCCAGGTTCCGGAGCACCCCACTATTGCTGGAAATTCCTAACAAGATAGCCTTTAGCCGTCCTGACTTGTCATACTCCCACACAGTGAAGCAGCACACGGGGGCAATGCACTCCCCTCGCCGCCATCTTTGGACCCCTCTTCTATCGGCGCCTTACCATTGAGCCACATCTCTACTCCTTTTATCTTTTATATTGAGACAGGGTCTTGCTAAGTTGCTGAGGCTGGGCTTGAACTTGTGATACTCCTCCCTCAGCCTCCAGAATTGCTGGGATTATAGGTGTGTGTCACTGTACTTGGTAATGTCTCACTTCCTGACTATTTGACTTGAGTCCAACCACCAGCATTCTTGCAAGAAGTCATATAGAGCCTTCTGGGGATAAGAGAACAAAGTTGTTTTAAAAACAATGTCATACTGCTTTGAAAAATGATGATATCGAAGTGAATATTCTAAGGTTGTCAGCCACTGACACTTTATCAGAAGGATTAGAGAGTGGGAAAATGCCTTTGAAAATTCAAACAGACTTAGCAAACCAGAGTAGAGAATTTAACTCTGCTCTTTACCCCAGGGAGAGAGACAAATTACAGTACATTGTGATTTCTGGAATCATTAAAATACTTTGTTTTCTGCAAGCCATAATGCTGGAATGTGACTTCCAATTATTAACTCTAATACTATTCCCTAGGACCCAGATGTTGTTGTTGTGTTCTTTTAGTTCCTAGAACAATAATAGTACAGTGGTCAGTTGATTTGTCATCAAGGTGCTATGGTTTGAGGACAACAGGGTGTGTGTGTGTGTGTGTGTGTGTGTGTTTATGTAAAATATATTTGTTATACATAAATATTAACATATAAATATATATTAGGATGTAACCCCCACAGGCACATTATCACTGAGCAACATCCCCAGTCCTTTTTAATTTTTATTTTGAGACAGTGTCTTGCTAAGTTGATAAGGGCCTTGCTAACTTTGAGGCTGGCCTCAAACTTGTGATCCTCCTATCTCAGGCTCCTGAGATGCTGGAATTATAAAGAGTGATGTCTGAAGTCTTCATATATTATAATATGTCATCCCAAATGGGACCAATTCTAAATGTAAGAGAGCATCTTAATATATTGTAATTGGGTGCTTTTATTTTTTAAAAAAAATTAATGTGGATATAAAACAATATATTTATTTATTTATCTATTTTTTATGGTGCTGAGGATTAAACCCAGTGCCTTATGCATGCTAGGCAAGCAATCTACCACTGAGCCACAACTCCAGCCCCCTCACTGGGGTACTTTTAGGAAGATAGTTCATATCTCCCTATGACAATCAGCCAGCCTCATTATGGTCTAATTCAATATTGCTCTAATCTCATATATGCTAACAGGACAATCAGAAGGAAGAGTTGAAGTTAGATAGGGAGGAAAGGACTAATTGTTGAAATAAAGTTCCTGATGAGGCAGCAGGGGATGAGAGCCAGAGATAAAATGAAAGATTAGTGCAAGGCTGGAGGATAATCATTTTTGTACTGTAAAAAGACAGAAGGCTTTAAATTAAGGATCAATGAATAGGTTGGGAGGAGGGTCTTGACAGACATGTAGAGGATTTTTACTGTAAGATCTTTGTTTCCACTGTAATGGAGTACATAGAATCATCTGCTGAGAGTGAAGGGAAGATGTCCAAATAAAGGACATGACAGAAGTGGGCAAAGGTTTGGAATAGCCACTCTGGGGGATTGGAAATAAAATAATTATTGCCAGGCAGCTTTGGAGGCAGTTGGATATAAATAATACTACTCTTTATAATTGTGTAACTTTTTTCTGGCAGCATTCAGCATATCAGACAAAATACAAGGAGGGTGTGGTTATTGTAGTTTCACTCAATTATTATGACACTCTTTTTTTAAGTTAGCATTTGGAATGATAGACTATGGAGTCTAAACTGACCAGGAATGGACAAGAAGAGAGGATGAAGCTGGTAGGTTGGGAAGAAATGGAAGGATTCAGGAAGTAGAGGTCTAATGAGAGGAGAATAACAGAGTTTTTAAATAAAAGGTAATAGAGCACTGAAAAATAGCAAATTATTGTTAGATTTTGAATTTCTGAGGTGGAACAAGTCTGGATAACAAGATCAGGTGACCATGTGAGTGGTTGGTAAAATTGGAATGGAAATGAAAGTCATTAGAGTTCAAAGGTCCAGCCAGGTGCAGTGGCACATGCCTGTGATCGGCCCAGCAGGCTGAGGCAGGAGGATCGTGAATTCAAAACCAGCGCCAGCAATAGTGAGGTGCCAAGCAATTCAGTGAGACCCTGTCTCTAAGTAAAATACAAAATAGGGCTGGGGATGTGGATCAGTGGTGGAGTGCCCCTGAGTTCAATCCCTGGTACCCCCCACTCCAAAAAAATAAAAAAACCCCAAAAAACAAAAAACAAAAAGGTCCAGAAACTATGAGGGTTCAGTGTTGGATGGAAACTGAGGAAGACCGACAAGTTCCTAAAGACTTCCATGAATGAAGAGAACTTCTGGGTAATAGTAACAAGAAGTGCTTGTGTATTTTTTTTTCTAGTCAAATAATATGAGCCTCAGAAAAGATAAATCTTTACTAAAAGAAGAGGAATAATGGTTGCCAAGCAGTATTGTGAGAATGTAAATGAAGCACAAACCTTAGAGAAGAGCTCAGCTTCACAAGATCAAAAGGAAAAACAAGTTTTCTGAGAAAAGATTGAATGTGTAGGGAAGTACATTTGGCAAGGGGCAGAAGCTTCCTAAAGGGAGGGTGGGAAATTGTGGAAAAGAAAGAAATAATGGGAACAGAGGAGTTACCAAGAAATGTGAATAATGCCAGAGGAGTCACTTAGATTTTAGACTTTAGATTTTAGACTTAGTCTCCTAAGTCTGTGTACTCACCCATATTTTTTCACCACTCATAATCATATTGGCATACCAATATTGAGTTTTGACTATGAAGTAGTTGATTTTACCTTTCTCTTACTTAGTATATATCACATAGAAATTCCCTCAACCAATGCCAGACTCCCACAGGAAACCTATACATTGATAGAAAGAATAACAGGACTAACCTTTTGTCTTTTTTCCTTTAGATCATTTAAGCACTATCACTGCTATCACCAGAGAGATTGGAAAAGGTACGTAGAAGAGTTCATAGACTGGGTAGATACATGTGGGAAGTGGGGAGAGGGAAAGAGGGTGTGTGTGGAGGGGTACCTCTGACATTGGGAATTACATGACAGAAAGTTGGGTACCAACGAGTGTCCTGAGATTTTCCTAAGATTTCAGAAGCCAGGGAACCAAGGTTTGTCTTCCCTCAACATGTTGATTTTCTCTGGCTCCCATCCCCAACTTATGGAGTCAGGGAAAATAACCTCATTCCCAGTTGGAGGCTGCTGTCTTAGCTTCCTACTTAATGTGTGAAGGAGAAGAAAATTGTAAGTCCTGCTGGGTTAGGCATGAAAGAGTTGTAGCACAGACATGGATTCCCACAGTGACAATGTAAGACTAGAACAAACACCAGACGGTCTTCAATAACTATTTTAATTCTTGCCTCTTTAACCTTCATCTGTGAAATACCAAGCAGTTGAACTTTTGGAACCAGTCATTTCTGTTCTTTGAGAAAGTAGAGATTGTTGACTGTACAGTGTATATCCAAATATTGCTCTCATTCTCTATCCCATTGGTCGCTGGGCTAGGAAATATTCAGAGGAGTTATGTGAGTTAAAAGGGACATTGTAGAACATCAGTTTACTCAGGAGGTTTTTAGCTGTGCTTGGAGAATTCCTAATGATCTGACTAAATATCTCATGAACTATTAACCAAGGAACTAGGGTATGTCCTGGAGGGGTTGGAGAGAGGTAAGGTAAGGTTGAGTGGAGGGGGCTTAGAGACCACATCTTCCAACTGAGCACTCATATATTTTATATACCTACATTTATATCTGTATATAAACATGCTTGTGTACATGCATATTTGTTTTTATTTATTTATTTATTTGTGATACTCAGAATTGAACCCAGGGACACTCAACCACTGAGCTATATCCCTAGCCCTTTTTCATATATATATATATATATTTAAATTAAAATCTCAATAAGTTGTCTAGAATGACTTTTTACAATATTAGGGATTGAACCTAGGGATATTCTACCACTAAGCCACATACCCAGACTTTTTTCTTTCTTTCTTTTTTTTTGAGATAACTTCTCCCTAAGTTCCAAAACTGCCCTCTAACTTGTGATACTCCTGCCTCAGCCTCCTGAATCAATGGGAGTACAGGTGTGCACCATGCACAGTCTGGCTTTGAATTTGCAATCTTCCTGCCTCAGCTTCCCAAAGTCATGAGGATTATAAGTGTGCCCCACCACAGCCAACTACATAGATATTTGAAGTTTATATTTGTATATACATACATACATATTTTATATGTATACACATATTCCTCGTAAGGTCTCACTTGTTAAAAATATTCTACAATGGGGGAAAATCCTCAAAAATGTTGGTCTAATAAAACTCAATAATTTTCTACATGAGAAGCTGAGAAATGGAAAGTGATTTATCCAAGGTTACAAAATAAGTGGTAGAGGACTGGGGATACAGCTCAGTTGGTAGAGTGCTTGCCTCATATGCAATCCTCCAGAGAGAGAGAGAGAGAGAGAGAGAGAGAGAGAGAGAGAGAGAGAGAAATGGTAGAATGTTAACTCAGAACCAGGATGTTCTTCAGCATCTGTTTGAACTCTTTACATTTCATCTTCTTTCTGTTCTGTTAGAACATTCATTCATCTAATTATACATTCATCAAACAGGTGTCAAGTATCAGGGATACTAAAATAAATAACACATAGTTGCTACTTTCCAGTGTCTAAAAATGGAATGAAACATAGAAACAATAATTGCAATGCTGGATGCTAAGCACAAAAAGGGCAAGTGAAAATAACACCTAACATTTATTGTACACTTGCTATCTCCAAGGTGCCAAGCTAAATATGTTTTAAGTATTAACTCAGTTAAACCTAAGAACAATCTCTGTTAGATGTGGCCATTATCCCCATTTTATAAAAGAGGAAACTGAGATCCTTATGGGAAGGGGGGATTAGGTTTCTTTTCCCAGGGTCACACAGTAAGTATATTGTGGTAGTATAGACTACAGGTACTATGAGAATATAGCACAGGAAATTGTTACTTATTTAGCTGAATTTAAAACTTTCAGAGACATGTAACATTGATGCTAAGTCTAGAAGAATGAAAGGAAAGAGGAAAGGGTGTTCAGGTAAAAGGAGTGTCATGAGCAAGAAAGATCACTTGTTATTGGGAATGAAGATTGAGTTGCTGTGGCTGATAGAAGCATGCAAGAATAGAAAAGTAGGTGAGAGCCTGATTGTGAGGGTAAGAATGTCTGGCTTAAGATTTTGAGCTTTACTTTGTTGGTCAATTGAGGAGCATCACAAGTTTGTTTGTTAGGAACTAATACAATCAAGTATTTTGCTTGTAAAGACCTAAGTGACATTACTCTTAGTACTACCCACATAGGTGAAAGATTGGATAGCATAGTGGCATTCTGTTGTCATATTCTAATGGTCAAAATGAACATTGATAAACTAGATTATTGAGTTGGTCTTCTTTCTGGAGTTTCCTCTATTGCCCCTAATTTTACACTCAGGAACCATGCAGATCAAGTCTAATCTTTTTTTATCTAAAAGGAAATGTATTAAGGACTTCCCAATCTCAGTCTTACCTCTTTGCCTGAATGGACTATGGTCTCAGTGATTCTAAAGGACCCTTCCAGCTGTGACATCTTGTATCTGTGATTCTTTGTAACCTTCGAATCTGTCTTTATCAGCTAGTATTCCGAAGGATAGGGACAGGTGTGCTGACCTATTTGGACTTGTTTCTCCAAGAGATGACAACCAAAGGTGACCCTTTAGAGTACTCCCCATCCTTGGGTACCCATTTTCTCTTCCTTCATTTCAGCAGTGAGCCTAAAAGATATTGGAGAAGGCAATGTGAGGATGCTGGGCATGCAGATACCCATAAAGGATGTCGAGATACTGGCTTCTGTTTTGATTATCATGGGCATCATCCTCCTGCTTGCTACTCTGGCTCTTGGTGGTGTGGTCTGGTACCAGCATCGACAAAGAAAGCTACGCCGCAACAGGAGGTCCATCCTGGATGATAGCTTCAAGCTTCTGTCTCTCAAACAGTAATAATTGGAGCCTGGGGATATCCCCAGGAAGAACATCTGGTTTGTACTCCCAGAACCTCAGGAGGCCATGGACTAACAGCTAACTGTACTGTCAAATGGGCATGGGTGGTGAAGGAGGAGAGGAGGAGATCAAAATTACCTGCATATTTCTTCATTTATTTATTCACATGGAAATGATATGCACTCAACTTTTTTGAGTTTCTTTTCTATACTTTGGCACCCAGGACTAGGTAAGTCCCCTCGAATCTTACAGCATAAATTGCAACAACTAATCAACCTCCAACCTTTGGAAGGCCTGGAAATTCCTAAAAAGTAATCCTCTTCAGAAAGTAGATATCAAAAGAAAAACTCATCAATTGGGTTTCTGTTGCTTTCTACGATGCAGGCAAGTTCACTTTGAACTGAGTTAAGTGAGCTATGAAGAAAACCCACAATTAAACTAAGAACTAAGAAACATAGGCATGATGGGGAATTGGAGGTAGGGTGGTAGGGATTGGGGATCCAAATTATATTTTTATTCTCCTTGGCAGTGGACTATTTTGGAGAAATGAGTAGATGGTTGGTTGTTGCCATGATTACCAAGAACTGCTGGAGTCAGAAGCACCTTAGAAAGCCAGTCCTTCAAGTTTCTACACAGTGGAACTGAAAGGAATATTCAGGGGCTTCTTTGTGTTTTAGGCCACACATTATGTCCATTAAAGTACTTGTTAGAACACTAACAGATTGAATTTGATTGTTTTGATGTTCCCTGTGGATTCTGGGAGGCGACTGGGGAGGTATAGAATGGGTCTGTCCATCTTATGTGGATCCTATAAGTTTGTATTTTGGAAGCTGCTCCAGAAGCCTCAAGTCAGAATGTTGGGCAACATTCTAGAAATGGAAAAATCCCATTGATGACAATATTTAAAAGGCCAATTAAAAACTTTAAATGTTAGTGGTAGATTCAAGACTGAAACCAGACTCCAACTTGGACACTAGGCAAGGAGAGGTGGGCAGGGCCTTTGTGGATAAGGTACCATGAGAAGTCAACTTGCATTTTGGGGGATCTATATTTTTTAAATTTTTATTTGTTCTTTTTAGTTATACATGACAGTGGAGTCTATTTTGGCATATTTAAATAAACATGGTATATCTTAGGATCCCAGTCTTGTAGAATGTTAATTAGAATTGGGATTTTTATCATAGAGTCTCAATAAAATATTGAGATTCACTGTGGTGTATTTATATATGTACATAGGAAATTTTGTCAGATTCATTTCATTGTCTTTCCTATTCCTATCTTCCTCCTTTCCATTTATTCACCTTTGTCTAATCCACTGAACTTCCCCTTCACTCCTTTGTTGTGTGCTAGCACTCACATATCAGAGAGAACATTCGACCTTTGGTTTTTTTTTTTTTGGGGGGGGGGATTGGCTTATTTCATTTAGTATAATAGTCTTTAGTTCCAGCCATTTACTGGCAAATATCATAAAGTCATTCTTCTTTATGGCTGCATAATATTCTATTGTGTATGCAAATAGTATGTTCTTTATTCATCTGTTAATGTGCACCTATGTTGGTTCCATAGGTTAGCTATTGTGAATTGTGCTGCTATAAACATTGATATGGCTGTGTGTTGTGATGCACATGTATAATTACAGAGGCTTGGGAGGCTGAGGCAAGAGGATTGTAAGTTCAAAGCCAGCCTCAGCAACTTAGTGAGGTCCTAAGAAACTCAGTGAGACTGTGTCTCTAAATAAAATATAGATAAGTATGTGCCTCACTGGTTAAGCACCTATGGGTTCAATCCCTGGTACAAAGAACATAAATCAAAAAATTGAAACATTGATGTGACTTTGTCACTGTAATATGCTGATTTTAAATTCTTTGAATATATACTGAGGAGTGGGATAACTGGGTGAAAGAGTGGTCGTACTAATTTGCAGTCCCACTAGCTATGTATGAGTGTATCCTTTTCCCCACATCCTTGCCAACATTTATTGTTACTTGTATTCTTTTTTTTTTTTTTGGTACCAAGGATTGAACTCAGAGGCAGTTTACCACTGAGCCACATCCCCAGCTCTATTGTGTATTTTATTTAGAGACAGGGTCTCACTGATTTGCTTAGAGCCTCACCATTTCTGAGGCTGGCTTTGAAGTCTCAATCCTCCTGCCTCAGCCTCCTGAGCTGCTGGGATTACAGGTGTGTACCACCACACTTTATTACTTGTATTTATTACTTGTATTCCCGATAATTGATATTCTGACTGGAATGACATGAAATCTCATTTTAGTACTTTTTGGTGCTATTTTATTTTTCATTTTAGTTTTAATTTGCATTTCTCTAATTGCTAGAGATGTTGAACATTTTTTCATATGTTTGTTGACCATTCATAAATTATTCTTTTGAGAAGTATCTGTTTAGTTCCTTTGCCCATTTATTGATTGGGTTATTTTTATTTTTCATGTTAAGCTTTTTGAGTTCTTTGTATATCCTGGAAATTAATGCCTTATCTGAGGTGTGGGTGGCAAAGATTTTCTCCCATTCTGTAGGCTCTGTCTTCACACTCTTGTTTTCTTTACTGTGAAATGGGGGTCTCTTTATAGGACAAAATCATTTATAGCGCAACATTCCCTTTTTACCTGCAGGTTTTAGCATCTGTGAAACTTTGGTCAGAGAGCACATACAAGAGAGACTGGGGAAAGTGTAAAATGGCCCACCCCAATGTTGTATCCATCACAACACTCAGCCACATAGCAAATGCAAAACAGAAGAGGCATCAAAGAAAATAATGTTTTACACATTACAAAGCATTCTAATACCTGATGGAAATTGACTTAACTCTATTTGGGTGCTTTCCAGTTTTATATTTGAGTAAACAAAGCTCATGGAGATGATCACTCAGTTAGAAGCTGAACTGAGATTCAGGTAATCATCTATTTAATTCCAAACACCTGTTCCATTCTTCTTTATCACAGAAATAATCATGAATCTTCATCCTTCTTACCAATATTGATTTCAACTTTCCTGTCTGGCCAGCAAATTGTATGCCTACTTAGCAACCCCATTGCAGATCAATTGTAGAAACATACAGGATTGGTGTTTAGTTGCCATGTGATGTTGAAGGTTGGAGGGGGGAAACACAGGCCAGAACCTATCATTCATCTTGAATCATCATAGTTGATGGCTTTCTGGAAATCTTTTTTTTTTTTTTTAAGAGAGAGAGAGAGAGAGAGAAAATTTTTTAATATTTATTTTTCAGTTTTCGGTGGACACAACATCTTTATTTTATTTATATGTGGCGAGCACACTACCGCTTGAGCCACATCCCCAGCCCTCTGGAAATCTTTACTAGAAATTTTAGAAACATAGTTGGGGTGGCAGGACATTTAAAGTGCTAATTACTCAAGTGTTAGTAGACTATTTAAGCCTTTGTAGAATCAATATATTTAGCAACAGCAGAACCCTTTTTGCCCGTTGTTAATTGTGGAGGTTAATGATAATCTGATGTTCTCTGGAGACTCCAGTCACTTCATGGTTATCATTTACTTGCAACTGGAAGATCCTTAGCTTGGTCCCAGTTATGAATCGGAGAGAATAGGAGTGGTAGATGGGATGGGATGCATTTTATTTCTGATTGTGTAATTATGATTCACATCAAGGAATGGAAATTCAGAGCCTATGTATTTCATAAAGGAATGCATTTGTGTGTGTGTGTGTGTGTGTGTGTGTGTATGGGGGGGTTGGTCAAACTCTGGATGTAAAGGGTTACAGTTAAGTGACATGTTTATTCAGTTACTCAATTTGAAAATTCCCAGGATAAATGCATCAGTGAGTCTTGTTTATTTTATCCCCTAAATATCTTTAATCTATTTGTTTCCATCTCCATTGCTACAACCCCTGTTTACAATGCAACCATTTAGTAGTCTCCTACTTATTTTCCTCATATTCTCTCTAGCTCCTTACAACTGTTTTTTGCATAGAAAAGTGATGTTTGGGAACAATAGAGGAACATCAATTTGAATGACAGTGGGTGTCCATCTGAAACCTTTAAAAGCCAGAAGAGAGTGGCATGATATTTTTCAAGTGATGAAAGAAATGGACTAAGAATCACAAATTCTATATCCAGTGAAAGTATCCATCAAGAATGAAAGAGAAATAAAAATATTCTTAGACTAAGGAATTCTCAGAGAATTTTTTTTTGTTGTTATCAGACCTAGCCCTAAAGAATGGCTTATAAAAGTAAGTTATTCAAAAAGAAAGCAGACAATAAAATAAGGAATATTGAAATGTCTGAAAGAATGAGGTAAATCAGGTAAAGCAAAAATAAAGGGTAGGGGCTAAGATTGTGGCTCAGTGTTAGAGCACTCACATAGCATAAAACAAACATCAGCAAATTTAAAAGAATTGAAATTATACAGTATATGTTCTCTAGCTGTCACAGTACAAAAGTAAAAATCAGCAACAGAAAGACAGCAGAAATTAAAAAACACTTTATTTTTTATTTTATTTTTGAAGTATAATTTTTGTTTAATTCCATGCATTTAAAAGATTTTATTTAAAAAATTGGTACCAGTGATTGAAGCGAGGGGTGCTTAACCACTGAGCCACATCCTCAGCTTTTTTTTAAAAAAATTTCATTTTGAGACAGGGCCTTGGTAAGTTGTTGAGGCTGGCCTTGAACTTGAAATTCTCCTGCTTCAGCCTTCTGAGCTGCTGAGATTACAGGCATGTTCCACTGTGCCCGACTTAAAAACATATTAAGATAATTCATTTTACAAGAGGAAGTCTCAAAGGAAATTTAAAAAAAAATACATGGAACTTATTGAAAATGAAAATATGACATACCAAAATTTGTGGGATTCAGTCATATGAGGAAATTTATTTTGTAGTTATAGATGGACACAATACCTTTATTTTATTTATTTTTGTATGGTGCTAAGGATAGAACCCAGTGCCTCACATGTGTTAATCAAGCACTCTACCACTGAGCTACAACCTCAACCCTAATGAGGAATTTTTTTTGTAGTAGGGATTGAAGTCAGGAGGGTGCTCGCCCACTGAGCCCCAGCCCTAGCCCTATTTTGTATTTTACTTAGAGACAGGGTCTCTCTGAATTGCTTAGCGCCTTGCTTTTGCTGCAGCTGGCTTTGAAATCTTGATCTTCCTGCCCCAGCCTCCCAAGTCGCTGGGATTACAGGTGTGTGGTGGAGCGCCTGCCTGGTCCTAATGAGAAAAATTTATAAAACAAAAAATGTTTACATTTAAAAAGACCAAGCAGGGAGCATTAGTGGATACCCATAATCCCAGTTAATTGGGAGACTGTCACAGGATGATCAGAAGTTCCAGGCCAGCCTGGGCAACTTAGTAAAACCCTATTTAGCAAAATAAATAAATAAATAAATAAATAAATAAATAAATAAATAAATAAATAAATGGAAAGACCAAGACAGGGCTGTCCCCTCCATACACTCCATAAAGCCATCATGACCATTCCATTCTACAGTGGTGGAAACTATCTAAAAGTAGGTAGTAGGTATTAATCATTCATGATTCACTTATTGGGATTATATAAATACTAACAAATTTCATTTTGCCTGATGGGGAAAGAGACTCAAAAGAGATTAAAAATCTGCCTCAGGCCACAAAGCCAGAATGGGTTTTAAATTGAGGTCTTTTGGCATTGTTGAGTGTTCTTTCTACATACTACATTGCTTTTGATAAGGCCAAATATAAATCTATTGCTTGGTGTGACACAGGAAAAGCAGTACTTACTTATAGCACTAAACAGATATATTAGAAAATAAAAAAAAAAAATAATTACTTATCAAACTCTCCACTCTAGGGAACTAGAAAAATTTTAAAAAAATTAAATCAAAGGTAAGCCATAGAAAATGGAGAGCAGAGATCAATGAAATTGAAAACAAAAAATCAATAGAGAAAATCAACAAAACCACAATTAAATAGCCAGGCTAAGAATAGAAAGAATATACAAATCACCAATATCAGAAAGGAATGAGGAGATATCACTGCAGATAAGAAGGGTAATAAGTGAATACTGTGAATCATTGTCTATAAAGTTGATAACATAAATGAAATGGAGTAATTCCTCAAATACAAAATCTGGCAAAATTTACAAATGAAGAAATACACAAGCCAGGCATGGCTTATGCATGCCTGTAATTCCATAAACAGAAGATCTCAAGTTCAAAGCCAGCCTCAGGAATTTAGTGAGACCCAAACAACTTAGCAAGACCCTGTCTAAAAATAAAAGATAAAATGGGCTGGGGATGTAGCTCAGTGGTAAGCACCCTGAGTTCAATCCCTGGTACCAAATAAATAAGTAGAAATAAAGGAAGAAATAAAAATCAAAATAGTCCTATACTTATTAAACTAATCAATAATTAGTAACCTTTCAAAATAGGCCCAGGTAGCTTCACTAGTGAATTCTACCAAACATTTAAGAAAGAAATTATACCTATTTACCACACTCTCTTTGATTTACTCATTCTATATTGCTAGCATTACCCTAGTACCAAAACCAGATAAAGATATTGCAAGGAAAGAAAACTGCTGGCCATGCTCTCTCATGAATATAGATTTAAAAATCCTCAACAAAATATTAGCAAATCAAATCTAATAATGCATAACAAGGAAACACTATGACTAAATGGGATTTGTTCTAGATACATAAGTTTGGTTCAAAATTTGAAAGTCTGTCCATGTAATCCATCACATTACTATGCTAAGAAGAAAATTCACACAATTGTGTTAATAGATGAAGAAAAAACATTTGAACAATAATTAAATTCATGATAAATATTTAATCAAACTAGGAATAGAGGGATCATCTTTAACTTCATTAACATCTACAAAAACACGAAGCTAACATCACACTTGATGAGATACTAGAACTGTTTCCACTAAGATCACAAATAAGGCAAGAATGTCTCCTCTCACCACTCCTTTCATGCAATAAGATGCAATAAGACAAGAAAAAAATTGTGATATAGACTTGGAAGGAAGAAACAAAACTGTTTGTTCACACATGGCATAATTGTCTCTAGGATCTGAAAGTATATACCAAAAATCAAACAAAAAACCCAAATCAATCCTAGAACTAATAAGTGATTATAGCAAGGTTTCAGGAGAGAAGAATAACAGTCAATTACTTTCCTATTACCAGCAATAAAGAAGTGAATTTTGAAATTAAAACACACATGCCCATGTACATTAGCACACCTTCATATGAAATGCTTAGCTATACATCTAACAAAACATGTACAAAATCTATATTGTAAAAACTATAAAACTCTGATGAAAGCAATTAAAGAGGAACTAAATAAATTGAGAGATAGATAAGAATGTTGATACTGTCAAGGTGTCAGTTCTTAAAATTTGATATATAGAGTAAGTACAATCCAGTCCAAATCCCAACAACTAGGGGCTGGGATCATAGAGCACTCAGTGGTAGAGTGCTTGCCTAGCATGTGTGAGGCACTGGGTTTGATCCTCAGCACTGCATAAAAATAAATAAAGTTATTTTGTCCATCTAAAAGTTAAAAAAATATCCAATTATTTTGTTGATATCAACAGACTGATTCTAAATTTTATTTTTTTTTAAATTTTAATATTTATTTTTTAGTTATCGGTGGATACAACATCTTCGTTTTGTATGTGGTGCTGAGGATCGAACCCGGGCCGCACGCATGCCAGGCGAGCGCACTACCGCTTGAGCCACATCCCCAGCCCGATTCTAAATTTTAAATGGAAAGGAAAAGGATGCAATAGATAGTATGGCATTGATGGGATAGAACAAAATAGGAGATTGATAGTAGCTGACTTAAAGACTTGCTATAAAGTTATGTTAATCAAGGCAGTGTGTTATCAGAAAGAATAGACAAATAGATAAATGCAACAGAATAGAAAGATCATGAATAGACTCACATGAATATATCAGATTATCTCTGAAAAAGGAGCAAAGAAAATACATAAATGGTGCTGAAACAAATACTGAAAAAAAAAAATGAAAAATAACATTTCCTATCAAGGAATCAGGGAGATGAATTCTTACTGCAATGCAGATTTCTTCTGCATGATTGTTGCTGCTCTTAGCAAATGGGAGCCCAAAGATGCAATAATATCTCCTTTTCTTTGCCTCATTGGTATACACAAGGATTATTAAGTCTTTTTGTTTTCTTCCTGCTGCATCTACTCTCAGGAGCATCCTGGCCCTATAGGAGAAATGCCTGATACCCAAGTGTCTTCTTCCTGTACCTGGACCAGCCCTGGGATCAGACATGTTTCTTTTTTTCTTGCTAGGGGAAAGCCCAACCATATTTGACTGACATTCAGAAAATCCTGTCCATGAACATCTGTGACACATTAACAAAGGCCAGGGTTTTCAGGATCCAGGTTTTCAGGATCAGATTATAAATTGTACTTAAAAGGCCTCCTTGGCAGAAGAGAGCCCTACTTTGGGTCTGGGTGACACCTGGAACCTTTGTAAAGGAAAGGGATTACTCAGAGTCACTATGCAGTTCATCTGGCCTTTATGAGTTATATCTAGAGGATGGTATTGAAAATAACTAACAGGATACAAAATCAATGCCCATAAAATAATTGTGTTCCTATATTCCAATGATGAATCTACTGAAAGAGAAATTAGGAAAACTATCCCATTCACAATAATCTAAAGCAACAACAACAACAACAGCAAACCTTGGGAATCAATCTAACCAAAGAGGTTAAAGGAAGTCTACAATGAAAACTATAGAACTCTAAAGAAAGAAATTGAAGAAGACCGTAGAAGATGTAAAGATCTCCCATGTTCTTGGATAGGCAGAATTAATATTTTCAAAATGACCATACTACCCAAAGTGCTATGCATATTCAATGAAATTCTCATCAAAATTTCAATGACATTTTCACAGAAATACAAAAGGCATTCATGAAATTAATTTGGAAAAATAGGAGACCAAAAATAGCCAAAGCAATCCTTAGTGAGAAAAGTGAAGCAAGAGCCTCTCAATAGCAGACCTCAAATTATACTATTGAGCTATAGTAACAAAAACAGCATGGTACTGGAACCAAAGCAGGCATGAAGACCAATGTAACAGAATAGAAGACACGATGACAAACTCACATAAATACACTTATCTCATACTAGAAAAAGGTGACACAATGGAGAAAAGATTGTCTTTAAAAAAAAGGGGGGGTGCTGGGGATGTGGCTCAAGTGGTAGCGTGCTTGCCTGGCATGCGTGTGGCCCGGGTTCGATCCTCAGCACCACATACAAAAAACAAACAAACAAACAAACAAACAAACAAAAACAAACAAAACAAAACAAAACAAAAAAAACAAAGATGTTGTGTCTGCCGAAAACTAAAAAATATTGATAATAATAAAAAAAAAACCCAAAACAGCAAATTGTGCTGGGAAAACTGGAAACCCATATATAGCAGAATCAGATTTAACCCTTATCTCTCACTGTGCAAATAAGTCAACTATAAATGGATTAAACACCTGGAAAATAGAACAGAACCCTGCACTGGCTAGAAGAAAATGTAACATTCAAACATGTTGGCTCAGGAACTGACTTCCTTAACAAGAAGTAAAATTTTAAAAAATCAATAAATGGAATGACATCAAATTATTAAAAGCTTCCCAGCAAAGGAAACAATCAAAAGCATGAAGAAAGTGCCTACAGAATAGGAGAAAATCTTTGCCACTTGCTCCTCAGATATGACATTGATATCCAGGATATACAAAGAACTCAAAAAACTTGACATAAAACAACAACAACAACAAATAACCAAATCAATAAATGGGCAAAGGAATTAAACAGACAATTCTCAAAAGAAGAAATATGGTCAACAAACATGCAAAAATGTCCAACATCTCTAGCAATTAGAGAAATGCAAATTAAAACTATATTTAGATTTCATGTCACTCCAATCAGAATGGTAATTATCAAAAATACAAGTAACAATAAATGTTGGCAAGGAAGTGGGGAAAAGGGTACACTCAAACATTGTTGGTGGGACTGCAAATTGATGCAACAACTCTGGAAAGCATCAGGGGGATTCCTCAAAAAAACTAGGAATGGGCTGGACATGGAGGCACACTTTCATAATCCCAGCAGCTCAGGAGGCTGAGGCAGGAGGATTATAAGTTCAAAGCCAGCCTCAGCAAAAGCAAGGTGCTAAGGAACTCAGTTAGATTCTGTCTGTAAATCAAAAAAAGAATAGGACTGGGGATGTGGCTTAATGGTTTAGTGCCCCTGAGTTCAATTTCCTGTACCAAACAAACAAACAAACATAAAAACCAAAACTAGGAATGGAACCGCCATTTGACCTAGTTACCCCACTTCTCCATATATATTCAAAGGATTTCAAATCAGCACACTATAGTCACACAGCCACATCAGTGTTTGTAGCAGATCAATTCACAATATCAAATCTATGGAGTGAATCTAGTTGTCCTTCAACAGATGAATGGATAAAAAATGTGGCATATATACACAATGACGTATTACTCAGCAGTTATGAGAAATGAGTTTATGACATTTGCTGGTAAATGGATGGAACTGGAGACTATCATGCTAAGTGAAATAAGCTAATCACGAAAAGTCAAAGTTTGAATATTTTCTTTAAGATGGGGAAGCTAATCCAAAATGGGAGTGGGTTAAAAAAAGAATAAAAGACATTAAACTGGGAGGAGAGGTGGGAGGGAAAGGGAGAGAGAAGGGAAATTGCATGGAAATGGAAGGAGACCCTCAGGGTTATACAAAATTTCATACAAGAGGAAGTGAGGGGAAAGGGGAAAATAATACAAGGGGGAGAAATGAATGACAGTAGANGGTGGGCATTAAATATTTTAAACATCTGAAAAAAAAAGAATAAAAGAAAAATTAGTGAAGTGGACTAAGTGGAATGAAGGGAAGAGGGGAGGAATGGGATAGGATTAGGCAGTGGATCTACTATGTACATATATGAATATACCATAATGAATCTCACCGTCATGTCCATCCACAAGACACTATGTAAAGAAAAACTAAATATATAGCAGAAAGATCAGTAGATTAGTGGGAAGGGAATAAGCACAAGGAAAAAAGGAGGGGAAGGGGAAGTACTGCAGACTGAAATGGAAAAAAATACTCCAGGCTTTTATAATCATGTCAAAATGAACTCTATTGTCATGTATAACTAAAAAGAACCAATAAAAAAGAAAAGCAAGGGCTGGGGTTGTGGCTCAGTGGTAAAGTGCTTGCCTAGCACATGCAGGACACTGGGTTTGATCCCTGGCACCACATAAAAAAGATAAATAAACAATAAAGTTATTTGTCCATCTATAACTGAAAATATTTTTTTAAAAAGCAAAGCAAAAAAAACACAACAACATTCTAACAAAAATACTTCTAGGTGCAAGCTAGAAGCTCTTCCGGATGATGGAGGATACTGGCCAGGCTAGGTATTAAGCTGTTAGCTGCCAATCCTGTTGAACCTTGGGAGGATCCTTGGATGAGCTGAAGGCAGTGATTGTTTACCACCAAGATTGGATACACTTCAGTATTTAATTGATAAGGTTGTATTCATATCCATGTACTGACAGTCTTGGTGGCATCCCACTGCAACTCCCTTGTCAGATCTTTCAATACTCCCTACAGGAAAGGTTCAAACCACCCCAAGTCATAACCAAAGACAAACCTGGATAGAGATCACAGCTGCTTGCAGTGTGGGGCCTGCATCCTCTAACACCTAATGTCCTAATTACCCTTTAGAACAAGCCAGTACCAATCCAGTTGTGTCTATAAGCTAGTGATTGCCCTAGACTTTGGACTTTAGAAACACATGACCCTGAACTTCACCTTGGCCAGTAAGGAAGAACATGAGAGGCCCTGTGCTGGCAAATTATAGTAACTTTATCCTGACAAACTAAATCTGACCCTGGATTCATTAGGCTTTAGCCAGGAAGGAATTGTCATGATGTGCCTGAAAGAAGCTGGGCACATTCTAGGTCATTTCTAGTTTAAAATATTTGTGCAAGGAATTTCAGGGGTGCTCTAAATCCTATTTCAAAAGTAGCAGGAAAGCAAAAGGAATGAGGCCCAATTTTAGCCATAAATGGTCAGGACAAACTCTTCCTCTGGACAGAAAGCATAAGGGAAAGAAATGGTGAGATCAAAAAGAAAGCTTTCAGGAAGATTCAAATATAAGGTAAAGGGTTAGCCCCTTAAGAGAAATATTGGGGAAGTAAATTTCTGCCTCACCTTAATTTACTGGCCAGTAAGTTTCCTTAGTCTTTCCTTTCCCCATTGTTATGTTTGATGTTCACAGTTTTTCCCTACTAGGTGCTGATGGAATGCCATAGGTTGACCTTGAAATATACAGGTTCCTAATTGGTGGTCAAGACAAAACTTCAGCAAGGTAAGTAGAAACAGTTTCTCTTCCTCTAAAATTGTAAAAAGGCATCCTGGGACAGAAAATGGTTCTTGAAATGTTAGAATTCAAGACATTCAAACGACAGAGGTTGCTGTTATGTTCTATGAAAACTCCACCAACCTCAATCCCTTCAGTCCCAAGTTTTCATTTCTGTGAATGTTTCAATGAAATTGACACAGTGTATTAAAATAGATTGGGAATCATGATCTAGAGCTTCTATAGCCTTTATAAATTTATATATGTATATGAAATATATATTCATACATGTATATATGTATATATGTGTATATATATTGCTCTAATTTTTACTTGCCTACAAGAATAGAACTCTGAATATAATAATTATTTTCAAGTGACCATAAGTGGTATATTTGTTGTTTAGTTTAAGTTTTTAAAATGTTTTTGTTAGTGAATTATCATTATATATAATATTGGGGCTCATCAATTTAAGTTTTTATTAGTTGTTCCATACTTGGGATGATGGGACAAAATGAGTTAATTCTTGGAATTATGAAGGACTGTCTCAGAAACTTGCCTAGGTTAAGGATACTGAAATATTCTTATGAAATTATTTAATGGTTTAAAAATATCTAAAAATCCTATTAGATTTTTTTAAAATGAATACACATTGAGGGAGTCTGTATTTCATTTAAATTCACATAAAAAAGAACAAATCTGCTATCCTTAGGCTATAGAGAAACAGGACCTTAACATAATTTTCAAGTGTAGCCTTTCTATTTAAACAAATATATATTGCCCCTCCTTAAATGGTTTACAAACTATACATTATCAAGAAATGAGAAGTCAACTGCAGACTGGGAGAAATTATACAAATTATGCAAAGAACTCTTAAAACTCAATAAAAGAAAAAAATTAAAATGAGAACAAGAATTGAACAGACATATTATCAGAGAAGATGTGCAGATTGCAAATAAGCAAAAGAAAACATATTCAACTTCCCATGTCATTAGGGAATTGAAAATTAAAATAACAATGAGATACCAGTACATACTTTTTGAGTGGCCAAAATCCAAAACACCAGCACCACCAAGTGCTAGTGAGGATGGTCAGCAATGAGAACTTGCTAGTGGAAAATCAAAATGGCACAGCCACATGGGAAGACTGTTTGACAGATTCTTACGAAATGAAGCATACTCTGACCATATGATCCAGTGATCATGCTCCTTGGTATTTACTAAAATGAGTTGATGATTTATGTCCACACAAAAGCCTGCACATGGATGTTTATGCCAGCTTCATTCATAATTGCCAAAGTTTGGAAGCAACTAAAATGTTATTAGTAGTTTAATGGGTAAATGACCCGTGGTAAATTCAGAAAATGAATTATTATTCAGCACTAAAAAGAAATAGCTATCAAATCATAAAAAGACATGGAGGAACCATAAGTTCATATTATTAACTAAAAGTAACCAATGTGAAAATGCTACATACTGTATGATTTCAGATATTCTGAAAGAGGCAAAACTACAGAGTCTTTGAAAATATCAGTGTTTGCCAAGAGTTAGTGGGGAAGGAGAGAAAATTAGGCAGAGCACAGAGGACTTTATTTTTTAAAAAAATTTGTTGGTGCATTGTAATTATACATATTAGTCAGAGTATGCTTCATTTCGGAAGAATCTGTCAAACAGTTTTCCCATGTGATTGTGCCATTTTTATTTTCCACTAGCAAGTTCTCATTGCTGACCATCCTCACTAGCACTTGGTGGTGTTGGTGTTTTGGATTTTGGCCACTCAAAAAGTATTATGCTATACTTATACATGTGCATAACATTATTTGATCAGTCTCATTCTCCAGTATCTTCCCTTTTCCTCCCCTTCTCTCTACCCATGATCCTCTTGCGCTACTTTGCTGATTTCCCTTCTATTATTATTTTTAATACTATAATTAGTATAATATATATGCATATATGTATACACATGCATACATATATGCAGTGTACATGAAAATGGCATAATTTTGTAGATTTCATTCCCCAGTATGTTCTCTCTTTCTTCCTCCCTCTTGATCTCCTTTCTCTACTCTATTTGTCTCCATTTTATTTTCTGAGATTCTTTTTTTTTTCTTTTTTGGTACTGGGGATTGAACCCAGGGGTGCTTAATCACTGAGCCACACCCCCAGGCCTTTTAAAAATTTTATTTGGAGACAGGGTCTCACTGAGTTTCTTAAGGCCTTACTAAGTTGCTGAGTCTTGCTTTGAACTCACAATCCTCCTGCCTCAGCCTCCCAAACCACTGGGATTACAGGCATGATCCACCACATCTGGCCATGAGATTCTTAAAAAAAAAAACAAAACTATTCCTTTTTTCCTCTCTTTTTCCAGCTTCCCCATATTAGAGAAAACATTCAACCCTTGGATTTTTGAAACTGGCTTATTCTACTTAGCATGACATTCTCTAGTTCCATCCATTTACCAGCAAATAATATAATTTAATTCTTTATGGCTGAGTTAAGACTCCATTGCAGCTATATTCCATATTTCTTTATCCATTTGTTTGTTGATGGGTTCCTAGGTTGGTTCCATAACTTGGTATTGTGAATTGTGCTACTGAAAAGATTGATATGCATGTATCTCTCTAAGTATACTCATTTTTTTTTTTGGATAAATACCAAGGAGTGGGATAGTTGGGTCAAATGATGGTTCCATTACTAGTTTTTTGAGGAATCTTTATACTGCTTGGCAAAGTGGTTGCACTAATTTGCAGTCTCACCAATAATGTGTGGGCGTACCCTTTTCCATCACATCCTTACCAGCAATTGTTATTTGAATTCTTGATGATTGCCATTCTGAGTGGGATGAAATCTCAGTGTAATTTTGTTTTGCATATCCCTGATTGCTGAAGATTTTGAACACTTGTTTATGTATTTGTTGGTCATCTGTGTTTCTTTTTTTGAGAAATGTCTGTTTCATTCATTTACCCATTTATTGATTGAAATTTTTATGCTATTAAGTTTTTTGAATTCTTTATATATTCTGGATATTAACCACTTGTTGGAAGAGTATCTGGCAAATAATTTTTTCCTATTCTATAGGATCTTTCTTCATGTTCTTCTTTCCTTTGCTGTGCAGAACCCTTTTAATTTGATGCCATCCCACTTATTCATTCTTGGTTTTATTTCTTGAGCTTTAGAAGTCTTATTAAGGAAGTTGGTGCCAATGCCAATATGTTGGAGTGTTTATCCTGTTCTTCCAAAAGTTGCAGTGTTTCTGGTCTAATACCTAGGTCTATGATCTCCTTTGAGTTGATTTTTAGAGCACAGAGGATTTTTAATTCACTAAACTATTCTGTAAGATACTGTAACTCTGTATGTATGCATTATACATTTGTCAAAACCCACAGACTATAAAACATCGAGAATGAACCCTAGTGAAAAATATGGAATTTGGATGATAACGATGTATCAATATAAGCTCATCAACTGTGAAAAATGCACCATGTCAGTGTGGGATATTGATAGGGTAAGAGGCTGTGCATGTGAGAAGATGGGAGGTATATGGGAACTCTCTGTACATTGTGCTGAATTTTGCTCTGAACCTAAAACTGCTTTAAAAATAAATTCCACTGAAAAAAAGGATGTTTCCTAGAGACTTCAGAGGAAGATGTTCACTATTGATTATAAGAGAAGTGAGCAAGGAGACATCCCATCCTAGCCTTCTTCCTCTTTGCTTTGGATATTGTTCCAAGGAAATTGTTGCTTGGAGCTGCCACTGCTATTAAGAGGAAGACCAGTTTTAAAGATGCTGACTCAGAGGCCTGACATTGTTAAGCCTCTGAACCAACTCCTGCAATCACATACTCATGGGCTTTTTGCTATGAGAGAAAAAATAAATTACAATGGTTTAAGGCCAATTTTAATTGTATATTCTGAACCATGTAACAGAAAGTGTCCCAAGTACTGTGCAACAGACATTCTTTTTCTGGATAGTTCTAAAATATACCACGAAACTACTGTCATACTGAGAATATTTTCTTGATTCTGAAAAAGTGTGGGTTGCCTCCCATTCATTAAACAAGTTTCCCTACCATGTGCCTGTTCCATCCAAGTGGGATAATTTATTTCCTGTTTTAGCATTAATGTTTTTCTGCCCAGTGATGTTGCAAAAAGCACTATTCATCAGTTTTTATATTCCTTTGTTCTGATCAGTGTTCTTAATTGCAAATAATGGAAACTTTCTCTATTTAACTTATAAGAAAGATAACTTGTTGACATGATTTGGATGGTTAAAAAGACTGATGAAAAGGGTCACTGTAGGATATGCCAAATAACTGAATGTGATTTTTGCCATCACTGGTTGAATGAATTCTAAATTGTTCTCTGTGTCTTTGGCTATCATTCCATTTTTAACATTCTGGATAAGAACATCTAATTAGCCAAGGCTTTCTACCTTCTGAGACTCACACAATGATGGACTCCCTAAACATAAGAAGGAAGTTTCAAGACTGAGCATCCCCTCTACAAAGGTAAAATAAAGACAAATACCCATTACACACTTCCTGATGCTTTCCCTACTCTCTCTCAAGATTCGCATGCTTCTTTTTTAATGGTGCCCCTAGATGGTACTCTCCTAGAGTGATGACCCATGTCTCAAATGAATCCTTCCCTCTCCTCATCAGCATTCTTATTCCAACAGGGCACTGATCTCTGCTTTCCGATTACTAATTCACAGTTTAGAATTAATGACTGTTAGCAGCTGAAGGCATGATCTGACTCAGAAATATTTTCCATTTTGAAAAATAAAGCTTGTTGTGATCACACTATAACCAAAGGGAATGGAACCCTAAAAATGAAAGACAAGTGACATAAAAATTTGATTATTTCCTATTGTCTCACTCCCCTTTGATTCTCTTTCCTGCCAAGGCCTAGAGTAGGATCCAAGTATCTGGAGTGTAGGTCTAAGAGTTGAAATTGAGCCAAAGTGGAATGAAATTTTGAGAATGATTGTGTGGAGCTGAGCCTGAGAATTATAAAGAAGTAATGCCAGGTCCAATGATTTGATTGAGGTTCAGAGAAGGGACTTTGAGGAATTCTGGCCCCAGTAACGCTCTGAAGATTTTTAGAGAGAATCTGCAGCAGCAATCAACATAGTTCCAAGATCTCTTTTGGGGGCTGCCTATGTGCAACATTTTGTTGTTCACTACCAGAAGGTTCTCAACAGATACCACATCCTCAGAACCCTCTGCTATAGAGAAGATACCAGGTCTATTAATTATATAGTGTAAGTGTTGACTAGATTGTTTATTTAGTTGTGAGGTATAAGCCAGCTGCCTGATTTCATGGAGTCAGGGGACAGGACTCTTTTGGAAAGTAAGTGGGACCTAGAAAGGGAGTCTTGACCTGAGGATAGGAATCATACATTGCTGGAGGAAGAGTAATGCTCATTTTTTTCCTGCACCTTCTTCCATGTGGAATGTCCTCTTGCCGTTGGCATCCTTCTGTCTATCCAGAATAACCCCAGCCTTCGAAGCAGCCCTTCCTGATCACACCAGTCTCTAGCATTGTTTTTTTTTTAAAGAGAGAGAGAGAGAGAGAGAGAGAGAGAGAGAGAGAGAGAATCTTTTTTTGTAGATGGACATAACACAATGCCTTTATTTTTATGTGGTGCTGAAAATTGAACCCGGATCCTGCCCTTGCTAGGCGAGCGCTCTACCGCTGAGCCACAATCCCAGCCCCAAAGCATTTTTTCCCCTATTATCTGAGCTTCCCACACTTATATACCTAAAAAAAAATCTGTGCCATATCACTGATCACTTTGTCTACAGTGTTGTGTGCTGCTTATGAATTCTGTCCAGTTTGGCATTAGGAGAATGGTAAAGATGAAACTTTTATTCAGGCAGACCTGTAATTAATTCAAACCCAACATTAGTAGTTTCAATTAGGGTTGCATTTGACTGTAAGTAAAATAAACTCAACTATAGTAGTTTAAACAAATAGTTTTCTCATATATCAAGAAATATGGCTGGTCTTGGGAAGGGCTCTGCCACGGCTGCGGGCCGTGTCCAGGGTCCGCACACACAGCGTCTCCAGAGCCCTGGAGGAAAGGAGAGCCCCGCACGCTACCAGCCCCGCGCGCCACCACTAAGTGAGAATAAAGTTGAGGGGATCCAACATGGCGGCCGGCAAGGAAGCAGCACTTTCAGTATCTCCACATTAACCGGATCAGAAACACCCATTAAAACAGCTACATTCTACCTACTGAGGAACTTCTAGCAAAATTCCGCTGAAAGGAGACCTGCCAGGAA